>NC_052084.1:7509166-7813333 GCF_015852505.1 Tachyglossus aculeatus | reverse complement strand
CAAAACCAAACATACTAACAAAATAAAATAAATAGAATAGATATGTACAAGTAAAATAGAGTAATAAATATGTACAAACATATATACATATATACAGGTGCTGTGGGGAAGGGAAGGAGGTAAGATGGGGGGATGGAGAGGGGGACGAGGGGGAGAGGAAGGAAAGATCAAAGAAATCTTGAAGTAGAAGAATCTGTAACCTACACAGGAGGTCATCTGGGTGAATGACATTACCAAAATTGTATTAAATTACAATCTAGGATGTCTGTTTTTCACAGGATGAGTTTATATGCCCCAACGAGGGCCAACCCTATGGTACTGTGAATAAAGGCAATGCTTTAAAAGGGCTGGCCCCAGAGTTCACACACATGATCACCAGCATTGCTCAGACTGGAAGCAGCACAGTAGGCTTGGGGCTCTACATGATAAGAAGTTCATCTAAAAGTCCCCAGAACAACCAATGAGCATGGCATTAATTGCAGGGGGCATGCACTAACCAATTTTTTTATGGTATCTGTTAAATGCTTACTAGGTGTCACCCACTGTTCTAAGCAGTGGGGTAGATATAAAAAAATGAGGTCAGACACTGTCTTAGACTGAGGCTCACAGTCTAAATGAGAGAGAAAAGGTACTGAATCCTCGAGGCACAGAGAATTTGAGTGACTTGCCCAAGGTCACACAGCAGCCAAGTGGCAATTTGCCCTAGGTTATGACCAAACACACCACACTTCTTTCTCTGACTTTACACAGCTAATCAGAAATACAAAAGGAGATAGAAAAAATCATACATGGCCACTCTGTCTCCCCCTTTTAGACTGTGAGCCCACTGTTGGGTAGGGACTGTCTCTATATGTTGCCAATTTGTACTTCCCAAGCGCTTAGTACAGTGCTCTGCACATAGTAAGCGCTCAATAAATACGATTGATGATGATGATGTAAAAATTCTGGGAAGGTAAAGGGATGTGGCTGGTTAGTAGGAATAAAGAGGTTTTTGGTACCACTACTCCTTTTTCTAAACCAACGGTCATATGATGTTCGGTCATATGATGTTCAGCCAATGTCTTTTTTCCAGCCAACAAGGTAGAAGTAAAGGGGAAGAGTCTCGTTGGGCTCTGGTCTGATTATTTCCAGAAATGTTTACCCCAACAAGATTATTTTCAGAACCATGTGACAGCTGCCACTTAGAACATGGCCATGGGAATTTGCCAAGATTGGCAAGGTCTCCAGAAAAAGATTTTTACCTCCCTCCTACTAAAACAAGCTTTGTACCTCTTGATATAGCTTCAAATGAATATTCTTTTTAACTGGGGCTCCCCTACCTGGAACTCTAGCAGGGAAGGAGTCCGGAGACCCTGCTCCAGCTCCACCTTCTTCTTCATCTTCCTCAAATTCCAAATTCTCCTCTTCACCCGGTGCTAAAATTTTTCTACATAAAAAAGGACACAAAGTTCACAGTTATACATATGAAAACCTCATCAATCTGTTTTTTCAATCATTCACTTCTCAGTCTACAACAGCCAGAGTAGAATGAAAATAGGCACAGACCATTTTCACTGTTTTTCACTAATTTTCACTGTGGAATTCCAAGAGAAGTATCTGTAGCAGTTTGGGTTTTATATATATATATATATTTTTTACCTGAGTGGGACAGGCTGAACATCAAAGGGGAATTCTTTATTATAAGTAAGAATATTCTTTAGGACTGTAAAAGAAAAAAAGAAATTTGAATTTTACAGAACCAGAAAAGTAAACATTACACCTCATGTTTAATCTGTAATACAGTCACAAATATTTTAGAATGCTTTCTTTAAAAAAGAAAAAAAAAACCTAAATCAACCATCTCAACCATAACCTACATACTATTTTACACACTTCGGTTAAAAGCTAACCAAAGAGATATGTCTTATAGTTGCATAACAAACGCCAACAAACCCAAGATTCTGACAGACCTCCAAGAAAAGCAAGTTCCAGAAATACCAGAACCCCAAGTAGAACTCCAAGTCCTTGTAGTTTATAGCAGAAAGCTGGCTTCTAAATTTGATAATAGCACGTCAGGTGATGCACTGAGACAGGTGGTCTCAGCATTATGACTTGGGGAACATACTTTATAAACCACCAACTCACAACTTTCCCTTTCTTGCACCAATATTTAAGGAGAAATCTCATACTTCCCAAACCACAATTCTGTAACTCTCAAATTAAAAAAAGTCATAAAGGTATAAGTGTATGATTACACATACATGCAAATTAAAATCTGGGCAGACCTAAACAGCCAGTTGATTTCCAAAGGGAAAGCTGCCAATGATGCTACTTTCTCTTTTCCAATTGTGCAGCGAGTGTTGAGATGGGTTATTCAGCACGAGGAACCTGAACTGCATGGTTAAGTAACTAGAGTTCCAACAGCTCAGTTTTGAACCCCACCCTATGTTTTCATGAAAAAGATCTTAACATAGTTCAGACTTCAAAGAATAACCAGAAGTTTCTCCCGTCATAATGAATGGATAAGTCTCCAGGGGGCTCTTAGGTAAGAAACCTTGACCATTGATAGCATGTCTCTGACAAGCATTCCCAATACCTGCCAGGCTGGTACTAGAATCTAGTTCTCCTAATTCCCAGTACATAGTAAACACTGGGGCACATAGTCAACACTTAACAAATGCCATTAAAAAAAAAACCCAATTAGTTAATCAATCCATCAATCAATTGTATTTATTGAGCGCTTACTGTGTGCAGAGCACTGTACTAAGCGCTTGGGAAGTACAAGTTAGGCACCAGTACAGCTAAAAGTATATTTGTTTTACATTGGCTGGGCCTTCTATGACATGTTGGGGGGGATTTTTCTGTCACTGACAAATTATAACCATCCAGAAATGTCAAAAATGTGCAAGACAGGAAGACACTATTATTATTATTATTTTTAACTTTATATGGTACCGTTAAGCGCTTACTATGTGTCAAGTACTGTTCTAAGCACTGGGTTAGATACTTTAATCAAGTGGGGCACTTTATGTACACTTGACAGAACCATGGAAATAAACTTTAGATATTTTTACAGAAAATCATTTAGAACTCTCACAAGATACGCTGAATTCAAAATCAGTGTTGGGAAGGTTTGTATTGAGCCACAGCATAAATCATCTGCTTTAGGCAAATTCAATTCTGATTTTACTTTTAACCCACAATTACCTAAATAAGGTTTTTTTAACGGTATTTGCACCTGGGCTTCTAAACAGAAGGGCATTGATTTATCCCAGTCTATGAAGTGAAAATAGTGATACTTTAAAAAATGCCATGGCAATCTCAATTATATATCTATGATTGTCAGTCACCCACATGGGTTTGGGGAGACCTCTTGGCCATCCTCTCACTCACTACCTGTGGACAGTTTCCCCATTAACCAGCTGGGTCTGGGGCCAAATCACCTGTCCATCATTCCCTGTTCATGCTGCCCCACACTCCTGTCTCCATCTTCAGATACCAGCATGGCTACTCTGAATTTCCTGGATTTCACCACAAGTACTAATGTGCTCAAGAAAGCTGCCAGGACAGCTGTGCCAAAAAACCCCTTTCATTGCTGTGGGCAACTGAGAATGTTTTGTAAAACAATGAAAAAGAAAACAATACAGCAGTAGAATACAACTTACTTGGTTCTAGTTTTTTCAGATCCTCCAGCTTAAATTCTTCTTGAGACTGTGTGGACTAGATTAAAATAACCACATATTACTCATCTTTTTTTTCTTCTCTGTACTCCTAGCAATTTTTCTGTTCCAAGACAGATTATAATTACTTGTTACTTTTACTTTTCTAGCAGTTGGGAGGGCACAAAGAAGAGAAGGGAGAAAGAAGATAACTAGATTAATTCATGTCTTTCACTTCTGCTTTTGGATGTTAGCTCATTTTTAATCAAGCTTTGAAACTTACAATCCTGCTAGAAAAACCATTTTCAAAAAGAATTTTAATTCTGCCACCTCAGCTGATTTCTAGTAGTGTTGCTTCAGTTCCTTTTGAAAGGAGGAGGGAGAAAATTACCTACCTGCAAAGCTGCACTTCGCAATTCCAAGCATGTTGCGATTTTTCCTAAGGTTTTCTGTAAGGAACAGAAAGTGATATGAATAGGACTAATGATGTAATTTGACAGTTGCTAGCCTTCAAAATCTGAAAGTTAATCTACAGTAACTAGATGGTGTCAATTCTTCTAAATTCATTTTCTAGGAACAGAAGCCTCTTCTGTCCAATTAGGGCTAGACAAATCTAGCTCTTTTCCCCAGTTCTCCAAACTTCTATTTTACAAGGTTAGACAGTTTGGAGCTCACCACCAGCCCAAGCCAAGCCCTAGAATTGTGGTTCTGGAGCTGAACACCAAATCCCAGTCAATTCTGATAAAAGTAGCCTCCCTCCCAGATCAAGGTAGAGTACTACATGCACGTTCAGCTGTTCTCGGGACCTGCTAGGGCTCGCACGGCCAGAAAGTGTACAGGCATTTCCATGCCGGGGTCCAATTTCCAACCTTGGATTGGGCTCCACCATTTCACGGCCAAATCCGAATTGGCCCATACCTTAATTAATATTATCTTGACCTCCACTCAGACAATATAGGCAGCATTCCCTAATGGAAAGAATATGGGACTGAAAATTAGGAGAACTCAGTTTTAGTCCCAGCTCCATCACTGGCCTGCTATGTGACCATGAGCAAGTCATTTAACACGTCTCTGTCTCAGTTCCCATCTGTAGAATGGGGATAAAAATCACTGTTCTCCCTCGCTCTTAAGACTTTGCACCCCAAGTGGGACAGGAACTGCATGTGAGCTAAATATCTTGAGTCGACCCCAACACTTAGGAGAGGAAGGCTCTAAGGCAATGGAGATTAAAAACTTGTTTTTCCTTCCCCTTAGACTGTAAGCCTTATGTGGGACAGGGAGTGGTTCCAACCTGATTATCTTGCATCTACTCCAATGCTTAGAACAGTCCTTGGGCACAAAGTAAGTATTTAACAAAAACTGAATAATAATAAAGACCTATTTTTTTTTTTTGGTCCCCAAACTTCCAGTGCCCTGTAGGTATCTAGTTCTTTAATGCAGAATCACCCGGTTCCATCTGGAAGGATGAACATATTTTAAAAGACAAAGTCCACTTGGCCTCATGGCAGACAACAAATAAATGTTGGTGTACAACGAATATACGGTGCTATCACCTGGAATCTATAAACTCAAGGATTTCCGATACTAATTTTTTATCAGAATTCATTTGGATCATATATACAAGCTGGTGTGAAGGATGATATCCTGAAAGTAGAAGAGGTGAACAAAATCCTATATATGATTCTATATGTGAGTTAGGAGACAGCTAGTTGGCCAGAGAACTTGGTACTCAGAATTTCCACTACTATAGAAGCAGAGGGATTATAAACATCACTTCACTCCTCCTCTCCTACACTCAAAAATATCACCATGGTTTTTAGGAATACAGTTTTACCCAACTCATTTGCTCTCTAATCGGGATAAAGCCAGAAGAAATTCTTCCATGGTTAGGGTAAAACAATACAGCAGTCAGTTGAAGTTCAATAATTCTGAGTGTATTAATAGATTATTATGACCCTCCAATTTCTACAAAAAGCAGGAATAGCTTTTTATATTGAATCTACTGAATTATGGCTAAATACCAGCAGGCATTATTCATAACTACTTTAAGGGACCACACCCAGTCCTAATGTAAAAAAAATGCAGCTAAACAACTGCTGTAATTTTCAGCTGCAGTTACAGCTTTTTAAAATAACCAAAACACTTTGAATTTACCAATGAGTACTGTAAATTCTGCTTGCTACAGCAGGTAAAACTATTCTTCATGTAAATAAATGCTTCCAACAGTGACTAAGTGAATCCAAGCAAGATCGGTTGTGCCATAATCTGAGTAATGACTGCTAGTTAATGCATATTAAGTACTAAATACAAAGCATAAGTGAAGTTTGGGGAGATTTAAGTTTTAAACAGTTCACTTAGATTCAGTTTAACAACTAAAAAAATGTTATTTTTTCCTGAAATGATTATTTTTTTCTTTGCCAACCAGAATAGTGATTAAAGCAGTTAGGGCTTATATTAGGCTTAAACCAAAATCCACATCCAAGGATGCAAAAAATGACTAATTAAAGGCATCAACTAATACTTAAAATGTTCTTGTTTAATGAGGAGGAAAATGGATTTGGAAACCCAGACAGCCAGAGATCATCATAAAAAGTCAGACATATTCCTTAAACTACTAGATTCAAATACATGCAGACAGTGACCTATTAAACCAGAATACTGTCTGGTTTAAATGACTACAGAATAAACAAGCAGTGCTGGAAATCTCATTACCAGTACATCTGATAAAAAATAAGGAAAGGTTTTTATGCCTCATGGGGCAGAAAGTATTATTCTGCCCAGAAAGTTACAATTCAAAAAAAAATATCTGCTATGTCAAAGCAGAGAAGGCAATCAACTAAGCATTTTTCTGTAACTAAACAGAATGTCTCATAATGATAACACTATCACATCCTGAAGTGAAGGCTACCTCAGCTAACTACACTCAATTCTGCTATTATGCATGTTTCAACTACATGTTTTGTCTTGAACACAATGGAAAGATTAGAGAATGCTCTTCTGACAATGTGAGCCTACCAGATTCCAGACGCGTCAGAAGAAATAGTTATGCACGTGCATATGTCAGCCATGCTGAGTATTACAAGGCATAGTTTTCTTAACGCAGAGTTCTCCAAAGAACATAACCCCTGCTCAATATGCAGGAGGGTGTTAACCCCCATTTGTGTCTGGGACTAATGGATTTTGTGGATTCTCCCCCCCAACCCTTTGCAATATATGACATCGTTTTGTTAAGCTGCTTATGATGACACTGGAGCCACCCCTACCTTAATAGATTTTTTTCTTAGCCAGAGTTGGAACAATTTCCCAGAGGATTTAGAATTGTATTCTAACACCTGCATCCAGGTCTCCTGTTGCATCCTCCAGCACGGCTGATTAGAATAAATTGAATAAGACTAGATTTATTATGCATCCTTGTCTTACCCCATTAGCAGTGGGGAATCGATCTGACAGGCATTCCAGGTCTGGCCCGACCAGCCATATCTTTGTAGTCTCAAAATTTTAAAAATCTCAGGAAAGCTTAAACCAAAAATGGTGTAAAAGTCTTGGTGCTGCTTTTTATGCTTTTTTCTTTTCAATTAATTCTTGTGTCTGATGAGCTGGAAAGACCTATGCCAGTGTGCCCCCTGGTCTGAAAATGAATTTGTATGGTGTTCACCACGGCCTCACCATTCTTCTTGAAGATGATGAATATGATGATGTCACCTCAGGGTTCCATAGTTTGAGGAAAAATGTTACGTGACTAAGCCGTGTGTCCCTTCCTTGCATCTCAACAGGCACGCAATCGGGGCCAGGTACTATGCCATTTTTTTAATGCTCTCACCATTGTGAAAATACATTGGTCTAGAAAGTAGACCTTTTTTTTTTTCTTCAGCCATGACTATATTTTTCCAAATCTCATTTGAAATTTGTTGTGGATTGTGGCCCCCGGGAGCAGTAATATTAGGGGACAATGTAAACAGACTTGCACAGCTCCATCAATGGTAACCATTGAGTGCTATGTGCAAAGCACTGTGCTTGGAAGAGTACAATAAACTTGGTTTACACAATCCCTGACCTAAAAAATCTTACAATCTAGATCTTACAATCTAGTAGGGGATTCTGACCCAAGACGGCAGAGAACTAACCCAGTGAGTCACTGTCCTCATAGTTTTCCAACTTTGTCCCAGTAGTCAAGCTATTTACGTTAAGACAATCATACATTTCAAAATATTCCTGGGTTTGGGTAAGTGTGAGGCCACCGCTGAACCCAGTGAACTATTAATCAACCCTGATCCAGTTGAGGAGAGTTCATCAGGCCAGATGATTTCATCTGAATGGGAGGGAGCTGCCTACAAGCACAGCAATCCTGTTATTCTTGATTGGGTCATGAGGGTAAGGATGGCCAATCTGCTGCTCAATAATCTTGTCACCTGGTTGAGGTAGAAGAAAAGGCTCTTCAATGAACTGATCTGAGAAGGGTGAGTAGAGAAGGAATTCATTTAAGAAGGAAAAAAAAGTAGGACCTTTGGACAAGACAAAACCTAACCACATACAACCAATAAAGTAATGATGCCCTGCCTTCCTGAAGATACAGCAAAATCTACCCAATGAAAACCTCTCTATTCACGCCGATTATTTATTAGCGAGCCGCCAATATTTCAAATTTATTTTACATTTTTGTAAAGCAAAAATCCAGAAGTAAATACACAATCTCCTGGAAAAATTAATGCACAACAAAAGATTACTGAGTATTTACTGGAAAAATATTACATGGCTTATTTATCCATTAAATGCATGTTTAAACTCTTATACCATTTATAAACTTACTCCCAATTAATACACGAGAATTATGCAACCTCATCATGTGCACTCTAAGAATTCCATATTTTTTACATTATAGAACTTTAACCAATTTCAATTCATGCACTTTGCCAGACGAGAGAAAAGAGAATCTTTATAAAGAGGTTTCAACAAACTTTGCTTTCAGAGCTGAACTGATACAACAGAAATGCTGAATGCAAAAAAGGCAAAGTATCTTCTTAAAAGTTCAGTATTTTTAAACATGTTAATATCCCTGACGATACATTCCCATAGACCCCCGTATGACTAAACCTCTTCAATTTTCAAAAATCTGCAGCTCAGTCACTAGGGCTAAATAATTTGTTTTCCAAATGTAATTCAAAATGAAATATGCCGTTGTGTGACAGCCAATGGTGCACATCAGGGCATATTTGACAATTAGAGCACTCACATAAAAGGGGCAGTCTCAGAGCCTAATCTATTTCTACAGCTCCACAGATGGCTCCACAAAAACCAAACCACCAGCCAAAAAATGAGGGAAAAAAGGCCACCCTCCCATTAAAAACTGTAGTTGGGAATGAAAATTTAAAGTAGTGCTGAATATGATCTTTTGATGTCCACAGCTCTCACATTATCGCTAGGTCAGCTTGGGAAAAGCAGAGAGAAATTTCAGGACCACAGCCTGCAAGGCCGAGTTGGGGCAGCAGATGACTCGGGAATGCAGGGAAAAAGATACAAGAGAAAGTCTCCATGCCTTGAAATCATTGTTCCTTGGTAACACCCCCATTTTTGCCCGCTTGTGCTACGGGGCGGGAGGACTGATGGGGGACCACAAATGCTGGCCAAATAAAATTTGCCATCCAGAGCACTTATTTTGCTTTCCACTTCAATCTCCCATTACTGTGTTTGATCTAGCTGTGTGGTATGGGTAGAGAGCAATTGCCCCCTACTCTCTAGGCTGCTTTATTAACTTGAAAAGCAGAGTGCTTGATCTGTCCTCAAAGGCAAGCAATTGCCTTCAAGCTGTGGATGATCTCCAGTGAAAGGCTACTCACCCAAAGCAGTGGCATGGCCTGTTTTTTTTTATGGTTTAGATAATTAAAACAATCCGTAGTCCAGGAGGATAAAGCTTAAGTCATCACCTCTTAATCACCAAATACGTGATTTGTGACAGTGGAAAGCTCATAGCAGGAAATTACAAAATCAGTAGATCCTCCTTATTTAAAAGGTCAATAACATTATGAAAATAAAACAAAGAGAATCTAAAGACAGAAACCATTTTATTCAGGTTCAACTGCACTCTGCCAAGCGCTGAGATCAATGCTCGGCAAGTGGACTCTCCCTGAATACAGACTGCTTCACGGAAAAATAGATATCATTAAGCAAGTTCTAAAAGGTACCTTTTGTTCTTCAGTAAATTCAGAATCATTATGCTGAGACTGGGACTCTTTCTGAAGATGTCTTGCTAATCTGTGAGAAAAAAGAATTCATGAATGTCTTATTTTGTCGGGTGAGAGAATATATTGTTCCAGGTACAATAACTTAATATAGTTTCAGCCTTTTCAAAGACCTGAAGGGGAAGTCACACATCAATGAACTGTTTCATAATGCTTTCAAAGTCACAGCAGCTTTAATCAAAATCACGCTAAATGAATAGCTCAAGGGCTTAATAATAACAATAATTATGGTATTAGTTAAGCCCTTACTATGTGCCAGGCACTGTACCAAGCACTGGCATGGATACAGTCCCTTGTCCCACATGGGGCACATAATCCCCGTTTGACAGATGAGGTAACTGAGGCACAGAGAAGTGAGGTGATCTGCCCAAGACCACACAGCAGACATGTGGCAGAGCCAAGTTTAGAACCCACAACCTTCTGATGCCCAAGCCCATGCTCTATCCACTACACCATTTCGCACGTCTTCATTTGTTCAGTAACTGGCCTGCTGTTCTAGAAGGAGATAACTTTGAAGATCTCAGGCCTGGAAGTCAGAGGATCTGGGTTCTAATCCAGATTCTGCCACTTGCCTGCAGTGGGACCTTGGGCAAGTCATTTAACTTCTCTGTGCCTTCGTCTCTTCATCTGTAAAATGGGGGTTATGTACCCATTCTCTCTCTGTAAATCAGTCACTCAATCAACTGTATTTGAGGATCTGGTAAACAAATTCCCTGCCCACAGCAAGTACAGAGAGGGAAGCAGACATTAATATAAATAAATTATGGATATGTACCTAAGTGGTGAGGGGCTGAGGGAGGGGTGAATAAAGACTGAAATCCACCTGCGAGGGCGATGCAGAAGGGGTGGGAGAGGAGGAAATGAGGGCTTAGCTGGGGAAGGGGATGATCTTTTACCTACCCCAGTACTTAATGCTTGGTATTTAGTATGCACTTAAATACAACAGTTTTAATCATTAGTGTTTTGAGAAAGTACGATCAGAGGTTCGGCTTCAAAAATATTTTCAAAAGTGACATCTCTTCCCTGGGTTGTACGTGCGTGTAACCTGGACTGAATTTCAACTTAGGTACACAGTCTGCATACTCAATTTCCCTGTGCAGTTTAAACTGGATATGACATTTTTCTCTTGCTATTGTAAATCTGCAACGGCAGCTGTGTTTCCTCCCACTAGTGATGAAAGCAGTTTTATATTTCAGGGTGTGCATTTTTAATCAACATACACAAACTCTCAGGGTGCTGTAGTACTGACAGAAAAACTTGGTATTTGACACCCCTTTCCCTGCCAAAAATTAAATTTCCATCACTGAAGTGGCAGGCTGGAAATCTGTGAGATTAATGAAATGGCTGAATTTATCCAAGTAGCTCATTCGGCAGTATGTCTCTCAATACTGATATTTCTAGTAGATGAACAATCTTTTGCAAATGGTATATTTGGATGCCAAATATCTGTGGTATTAAATCTACCAGATCCTGGGTCAAAACCACTAATTCATTTCACATAGAAGAAATACTTAATTCAGTCGTGGCTTCATCCTCATTGCTGAGCAGCACTAAGGTACACATGTGCTTGGTGCTCTGTAGGCCATCATACGAAACAAGGCAAAAAAAGATCAATACCTAATGATTTGCCTGGCTTCTACCTCTAATAGCTTACACTCCAAACTGGTCTGAATCAAAACTGTAATATTAAAGTGAAAAGTATTCTTAAACAAGCCAAGAAAGTAACTGTGTGCATGTATTGTGTACACCAAGGCAACTAACATTATTCAATAATAATTCACCTAAATTCTCAAATCCTGAAAAATTCATTTCACAACTTGTCTCACTTATCTTGCTTCAAATAGAGCAACACTTATCATTTGACAAGGGTTTCTAAGGCATTTTTAAAACTATAAATATAAAAATGAATTCACAAATAAGACTCCTTTATAACCCATTTCAATCTACTTTAAACTCTCCTACTACACCTTTTGACCTGTATCGCTGGAAATGGAATAATGATAATAATAATAATAATAATAATGGCATTTGTTAAGCGCTTGCTATGTGCAAAGCACTGTTCTAAGCGCTGGGAGGGATACAAGGTCATCAGGTTGTCCCACGTGGGGCTCACAGTCTTAATCCCCATTTTACAGATGAGGTAACTGAGGCTCAGAGAAGTTAAGTGACTTAACCAAGGTCACACAGCAGACATGTGGCAGAGCCGGGATTCGAACCCATGACCTCTGACTCCAAAGTCCGTGCTCTTTCCACTGAGTCACGCAAGACTGCCTCTAGAAAATAACCCTTTAGATGATGAGAATATTAATAATAATAATGACATTTATTAAGCGCTTACTATGTGCAAAGCACTGTCCTAAGCGCTGGGGAGGTTACAAGGTGATCAGGCTGTCCCACAGGGGGCTCACAGTCTTCATCCCCATTTTACAGATGAGGGAACTGAGACCCAGAGAAGTTAAGTGACTTGCCCAACGTCACACAGCTGACAATTGGCAGAGCTGGGATTTGAACCCATGATCTCTGACTCCAAAGCCCATTAGATATCTGAAGACCATTATCTCCTCCCTCAGCTTCTCTTCAAGATAACCCCAGTTATCCTTTAACCTTTTCAGGTGGGTTTTATTTTCAAATCTTTCAACCATCTCCCATGAATCTTCAATGACTCAGGGAATTCACATCTATTTCACATCTAGAAATGCTCTGCATGGCTCCTCAACTCAAGAAGATTCCCCTCTAACAGCAAAGCCAAAACCAACAATCTACATGCGCAGTCACAATATAGCAATTTCAAGAATTGAGTGGGTCACGGATTAGGCTGGTTGGTGTAGCGTGGTTTAGTGGAAAGAGCCTGGGCTTGTTGCCAACTTGTACTTCCCAAGCGCTTAGTACAGTGCTCTGCACACAGTAAGCGCTCAATAAATACAATTGATTGATTGATTGAGTCAGAGGACGTGGGTTCTAATCACAACTCTGCCACTTGTCTGCAGTGTGACCTCGGGCAAGTCACTCAACTTCTCTGTGCCTCAGTTACCTCATCTGTAAAATGGGGAGTAGAAGTGTGAGCCCCACCCTAGGCCAACCTGATTTCCCTGTATTACTTTAATACTTTAACCTATTATTACAATAAAATCTCAGAAGGTTCCTTGTAAATTATCTGTGTCCCTCAAACTGGGGAAGTCCTGAATTGGACATAATACTCTAAGAAATATTCAGTACAGGTAGATGTCCTGAGTACTCATTACGGCTCATGTTTTCCACATTGTATGCTTTTACTCCTGCATCATGTTCACTGTTGAACAACACTATAATAAAGGCTCATTTTATTTACAACCCACTAGGATGTCTCTATTTCAACCTGCCTCACATATAGTACAATTCTGCATTTGTGCATTTTATCTTCCCTACCTCAATGTATATCCTTCGGAATATAATCGGTGATTGAGTAACATCTCTCTAAAATGCATCAGAACATTCCAATATAAAGGCCAACTGGTGTTTGCTGCATGATTCAATCAATGCCACCATCCACCCCGCTATGGCAGGAAGGAAATCTGTCCTGAGGTAGATCCAGGGCATCCATTCTGCTCCCAAGCCACCACAGGGGGTTTGCCCCGGGGCCATTACAACCCTGGTATCTCGGGTTATCCCATATGGGAAGATTGATCCCGCTCCCCTCCATCTCATCATCATTAATGGCACTTGAACACTTCCCATGTGCAAAACACTATACTAACCATCTGGGAGAGTTCATCGGAAGTTAAAGGTCCGTTGCTTCTGGGGACTTACTAAAATGTCTTCAAAGACAGAGTTAGAACCACCTCATTGGGGCAATCCAAATGCAACCTGTCCCACGGGGGACTCCTCTAGAATAAGAGGTGATCCTGCCTTGAAACAGACCCTCCTGGAGAACATTGAAGGCATCATAGGCCTTGGCACTATTTTAGGAAGTCCCACAAATGCAGTGGCAGCTTACTTTTGAGTTCATGGAGGCTTATGAACCATCTGGCACTTTTCTTTCCAGCAGCCAGGACCTTAGGGGGTGTCTCGGTTGCATTAATGTTTCTGATCGTTTCTCAACTTTGTCAGCATCATTCTGAATTCCAGGGCTAATTTTCACCTATCTCCTCACAGACCCCCAGCTTGAGATCACCTGCAAACGCAGTGAGCAATAACTTCTATCAGGCAGATTCCTCTCTGCGTGTTTAAACAGCCCCCAGGATCCATTCGAAGGATGAGAATTGTAGTCTTTGAACTCACGACCTTGTATGCTTGTACTTAATGATCGGAAAACCACTTTTAGCTTATCCCCAAGAACAGACAATTATCTCATTTATGATTTTAGATGAATTTTTTTTAATTCTGAAGTTACAGTTCATGTAGTTCAAGTTGCTAAATTCCCCTAAATCATTACCAACTACAAGGGGCTTACTATATTACTCCAAAAGCATGATGAAATTTTTAGACTATTTTTAGCACTTCATATCAATGGTCCACCTTAGAATTTAGGAATTACATAAGAAAGGTTAATAATGTCAGACCAATAAGCCCATCCAGTATCCTATCTTTGGTCAATGAACAGCAATGTCAGTATACCTGTTACGCTCCAGGTCAATCCTTCCCTAGTTTTTCTTTCAGTAACCCATTAGGGACCTCTTGAATTTCCCAGATTCACTGCCCAAAACCCTTTAGAATTTCTCAGAGGAAAGAATTCCATGTTTTCCACCTGCTTTGTGATGTGTTCCTTGTTTTGAACTGACCATCTTAAATCCACAGCCTTCATGATTTTTATAATTTTAAAAACTTCAATCGTCTCCAACACAGGGCATTTCCTTCCAGGTGGAAGTCATAATCTAACCACCCACTTCAAGCATTTAGGTTCCCCTCCACTGTCTCTTCTCCAGCTATTCTAAGTCCTTTCTAAGAGTACATGGCCAGAAGTGCTGGTCCTCCTCTTCAACCTCCCACAAAAGTACCTAAATGTAACCACTTCTTAAGATCTTTGTGCAAAAGAAAGGCAATCTAGATGACAGTGAATGTCACCAAGGATTCAGGGAGGAGTTTGGACAAAATCACATAAGAAAAGTCCATAATCAATGTATTTACTGAGCACTTACTGTGTGCAGTGCTTGGGAGAGGCCAACACAACAGAGTTGGTAGACACGTTCGTATTAGAAGGGAAAGATAATCACGTAGACAGAAAGTTTGAAATATTAAGTGGTTCTCATCCTCCAAGCACCCCTATTACAGTTTTCGGGCACTGAGATGGATCATTGTTTCTTCCAACCATTCATCAATTGGGCAGGGCAGTGTCACATTAGATCCCACGATCCTCTGGGCCCAACAGACTTGTTTTTGTCAATAACAGTCACAGAGCAGGATTATCACAAAGTAGTCAATTATAAAGTCGTTGTGGCAGCCAGCTCCTTGGCGCTCCCACCAGTTTCCAATTGGTCTCTGAAGAGCCACTGGCTCCACTCTGAGCAGCCATGGTGAGAATTTCAATGAGCCAGCACTGTTGCCTTAACCCGCTATTTCTATTAACTTTTGCCCCTCAGGAAGTGAATGTGTATGCAAGTGGGTGTCTCCCCTATCTTCCCCGCCTCCCTACCTTATCTCTCCTAAACGCTTAGCATCCTGGTTCTGTACTCAAAGCTCCACTGGGGCTTAAAAAAAAACTAATCCCTTTCATCTTTTCATAATCTCTGCCCTTTGGATGGCAAGCTACCTCTAGAAATGACCTCAGTACCATTATTCCCTCCAAAGGCACCTGAAGTGCCTGAACTATGAGCTGCTGCTGCTGCTGCTGCAAAAGGAGCAGAACAACAGAGGAATCGGAGGTCTGTCTGGGAGTGTATTTCTGAATGACAAAGTGGGGGTGTGGCTTCCTTCCAGCGGCTCTCAGAGTCCTTTTGAAGTGCAAATGCAGGGTGCTGCTCTTTGGCAGAAGGGGAAAGCAGAGAAAGTTTCATAAACTTGAGTGGGTATGCCAGTGGGAGTGCGGAAGGGTACTGTAAAATGAACAACACTTCTATTAGTGTTCATTCATTAAGAAACCAGTATCAGGATTGAACACGTGTTAAATATGTAATTTGAAAATAATGCCTAAGATCTGCTACCTCTAATAATTTTTCTGTAATTGTGGTATTTGTTAAGCGTTTACTATATGCCAAGCACTAAGTGCTGGGGCATATACAGGGTAATCAGGTACCACGTGGGGCTTTCAGAATAAGTACGCATCTTAACCATGTACAAGCATTAGTAATGTATAATATATAATGTATAAGCATAACTGAGTGTCCTATCATAAACATGTGAACCAGGGGGCTCATATGAAATCTGGAGTCATTTTGATTTGGGGGCAGTAGATTATACAGTTCCATTCTTTTGATCTGTTTTTCCCAGCTTGAGGATTTCTATTTTCACTATATTATACAAAAAAACCCCAAAAACAAAAACTCCAAGCACTTAACAGTCCTTACTCAACTTCCCGTTTATTTTCACCCTTTACAGATGAAATTGCCTAAAGGCACAAATAATTATCGCAGTGGCAGGGCCGGAGGTGAAAATCCAGTTATTTGCTCCTAATCCAGAGCTCTTCATAGTAGACCATGCTCCGCTTATTAAAGAAAAACCACTCATACACAAAAGACACCCTCTAGGCTGTATGCTCATTGTGGGCAGGGAAGGTGACCAACAACTGTTGTTATACTGAATCCTCCCAAATAGTATAGTTGTCCACAACAGTATGTGTCCAATAAATAAGATTGACCGACTGAAGACACTCCACTCCTACTAACCCTCGCTCAGAACAAATCCTTGAAAGCAATACCATCTTTTGGTTACTTAATTCCTTTCTCCGATCGCAAAACTCAAAGCTTTTTTTTTTTTTAAATCTAGTGTTTGATTGAAGAGTAACCCTACAACTTTTCTGAAGGCCAGGGCAGATCGAAGTGGCAGGGTGGGAATAGACTGGTACCCATATGGGCCCTGAAGCTGGCGTTTGGATCCAGGAAAAGGAAGCGGGGATTCGGGAGCCGGTCTTCCGCTGGTTTTGTTCGTTTTCACACTTTGCTCTCTTCCCCTCACATCTTATGCTGTGGCTCCACCCAAAGCGATTGAAACGGGGTGTGGTGTGTGTGTGTGTGCTGGGAGAGTGTATCCTTCGCCTTGAAAATGCTGCTCTGAAACTGATCGATGTAATTTTTCGTTCCTCCTCGCCGCTTCCCTGCCACCCTTTCCGAGTGGGAGAGGCGGGGGGCCGAGGGGAGACATGCTGCCTTCCCGGGTGGTGGGCGAGGAGCCCGCAACTCTCTTTAGGAGATTTAAAAAGAAACAGAGGGGCGGGAACCCGAGGGCGGCGGCGGCGGAGGAGGGAAAAACAAGAGCGGGGAAGGGAGGGGAGGGGAACAGCGGGGAGGGCGCGGCTGGCTGAGGCCCGACTGGGCCTTTGTGGGGCGGCGGGGAACAGATGATGAGACTGAGGGAGAGGTTTAAGGAGAGACTAAGGGGGAGGTCGAGGGAGACATTAAGGGGGAACCTCAAGGAGAGACTACGGGGGAGGCTGAGGGAGAGGCTTATGGAGAGAATGAGGGGGAGGCTTAAGGAGACACTGAGGCAGAGACTGTGGGGGAGACTGAGGAAGAGATGAGACAGAGGGAGAGGCTTAAGGAGAGACTAAGGGGGAGGCTTAAGGAGACACTGAGGCAGAGACTGTGGGGGAGACTGAGGAAGAGATGAGACAGAGGGAGAGGCTTAAGGAGAGACTAAGGGGGAGGCTTAAGGAGACACTGAGGAAGAGACTGTGGGGGAGACTGAGGAAGAGATGAGACAGAGGGAGAGGCTTAAGGAGAGACTAAGGGGGAGGCTTAAGGAGAGACTGAGGGAGACACTAAGAGGGAGGCCAAGGGGGAGGCTTAAGGGGAGACCGAGGGAGAGGCTTAAGAAGAGACCGAGGGAGAGACTGTGGGGGAGACTGAGGAAGAGATGAGACAGAGGGAGAGGCTTAAGGAGAGACTAAGGGGGAGGCTTAAGGAGAGACTGAGGGAGACACTAAGAAGGAGGCCAAGGGGGAGGCTTAAGGGGAGACCGAGGGAGAGGCTTAAGAAGAGACCGAGGGAGAGACTGTGGGGGAGACTGAGGAAGAGATGAGACAGAGGGAGAGGCTTAAGGAGAGACTAAGGGGGAGGCTTAAGGAGAGACTAAGGGGGAGGCTGTGGGGGAGACTGAGGAAGAGATGAGACAGAGGGAGAGGCTTAAGGAGAGACTGAGGGAGACACTAAGAGGGAGGCCAAGGGGGAGGCTTAAGGGGAGACCGAGGGAGAGGCTTAAGAAGAGACCGAGGGAGAGACTGTGGGGGAGACTGAGGAAGAGATGAGACAGAGGGAGAGGCTTAAGGAGAGACTAAGGGGGAGGCTTAAGGAGAGACTAAGGGGGAGGCTGTGGGGGAGACTGAGGAAGAGATGAGACAGAGGGAGAGGCTTAAGGAGAGACTAAGGGGGAGGCTTAAGGAGAGACTGAGGGAGACACTAAGAGGGAGGCCAAGGGGGAGGCTTAAGGATCAATCGATCGTATTTATTGAGCACTTACTGTGTGTAGAGCACTGTATTAAGCGCTTGGGAAGTACAAGCTGGCAACATATAGAGACAGTCCCTACCCAACAGCGGGCTCACAGTCTAGAAGGGGGAGACAGAGAACAAAACCAAACATACTAACAAAATAAAATACATAGAATAGACAGGTACAAGTAGAATAAATACATAAATTTTATTTAATAATAAATTAAATTATTATTAAATTATTAAAAATTAATAAATAAGGAGAGACTGAGGGAGACACTAAGGGGGAGGCTTAAGGAGAGACCGAGGGGGAGACTTAAGGAGACACTGAGGGAGAGACTGTGGGGGAGACTGAGGAAGAGACGAGACAGAGGGAGAGGCTTAAGGAGAGACTAAGGGGGAGGCTTTTAGACTGTGAGCCCACTGTTGGGTAGGGACTGTCTCTATATGTTGCCAACTTGTACTTCCCAAGCGCTTAGTACAGTGTTCTGCACACAGTATGCGCTCAGTAAATATGATTTGATTGATTAAGGAGAGACCGAGGGAGACAGTAAGGGGGAGGCCAAAGGGGAGGCTTAAGGAGAGACCGAGGGAGAGGCTTAAGGATCAATCAATCGTATTTATTGAGCGCGTACTGTGTGCAGAGCACTGTACTAAGCGCTTGGGAAGTACAAACTGGCAACATATAGAGACAGTCCCTACCCAACAGTGAGCTCACAGTCTAGAAGGGTGAGACAGAGAACAAAACCAAACATACTAAGAAAATAAAATAAATAGAATAGATAGGTACAAGTAAAATAAATAAATTTTGTTTAATACATTAAATTATTATTAAATGAAATTATTAAAAATTAATAAGGAGAGACTGAGGGAGACACTAAGGGGGAGGCTTAAGGAGAGACCATGGGAGAGGCTTAAGGAGAGACTGAGGAGGAGACTTAAGGAGAGACCGGGGGAGAGACGAGACTAAGGGGGAGGCCGAGGTTGAAGGAAAGACTGAGGGAGAGATCGAGGGAGAGGTTTAAGGTGAGACTATGGGGTAAGGCCACGGGAGAGGCTTAAGGAGAGACTGAGGGGGAGGCTTAGGAAGAGACGAGACTAAGGGGGAGGCGGCCGAGGTTGAAGGAAAGACTGAGGGAGAGATCGAGGGAGAGACTTAGGGAGAGACTATGGGGAAGGCCAAGGGAGAGGCTTGAGGAGAGACTGAGGGGGAGACTTAAGGAGAGACCGGGGGAGAGACGAGACTAAGGGGGAGGCCGAGGTTGAAGGAAACACTGAGGGAGAGATCGAGGGAGAGGCTTAGGGAGAGACTATGGGGAAGGCCAAGGGAGAGGCTTAAGGAGAGACTGAGGGGGAGACTTAGGGAGAGACCGGGGGAGAGACGAGACTAAGGGGGAGGCGGCCGAGGTTGAAGGAAAGACTGAGGGAGAGATCGAGGGAGAGGCTTAAGGAGAGACTATGGGGAAGGCCAAGGGAGAGGCTTAAGGAGAGACTGAGGGGGAGACTTGGGGAGAGACGAGACTAAGGGGGAGGCCGAGGTTGAAGGAAAGACTGAGGGAGAGATCAAAGGAGAGGCTTAAGGAGAGACTATGGGGAAGGCCAAGGGAGAGGCTTAAGGAGAGACCAGGGGAGAGACGACACTAAGGGGGAGGCAGAGGTTCAAGGAAAGGCTGAGGGAGAGATCGAGGGAGAGGCTTAAGGAGAGACTATGGGGAAGGCCAAGGGAGAGGCTTAAGGAGAGACTGAGGGGGAGATTTAAGGAGACTAAGGGGGAGGCCGAGGTTGAAGGAAAGACTGAGGGAGAGATCGAAGGAGAGGCTTAAGGAGAGACTGAGGGGGAGACTTGGGCAGAGACGAGACTAAGGGGGGAGGCCGAGGTTGAAGGAAAGACTGAGGGAGAGATCGAGGGAGAGGCTATGGGGAAGGCCAAGGGAGAGGCTTAAGGAGAGACTGAGGGCGCCCCGCGTCCCTCCCGCTTGTCGGGCCCGTCACTCACATCTGATACTCGTCTATGGCCTCCACCAGCTGCCCCCACGAGTCGAAGTCGGCGCCCCTCCTGAAGCTGGCGCCCCAGCGCTGCAGCAGGGCCCGGCTGCCCTTCGACATGGCCCGGCCCCTAGGGCGCCATGCTCCCCGGCCGGGACCGCGCCCGCAGCACGGCCAGGCGACGGCCGCGGGAGCCGCCCAACGCCGCCGGCCCACACGGACCGGCCGCCCCGCCCCGACCCGCCCCGACCGGCGGCGTCGGCCCCGCCTCTCCGCGGGCCTCGCCGGCCCACCGGCGGCCATTGTTAGCGCGCCCTCCCGTCTTGTCCCATCCTATCCCATCCCATCTCATCCCATCCCATCCCATCCCATCTCATCCCATCCCCTTGAGGCGACCGGACAAGAGCGAGGTGGGAGCGCACCGCTGTGAAAGGAAAGGCTTCGATCCCGGTTTTCCCAATTTCCACCCAGGGATCCCTGCACCGGGTTGCTGCCCAACTCCCTGAGAGGGCCGGTGAGTGGGGCCCTCTACTATTCTGTTGATTTATCTTGTTAATGAGGTCTCTAGATCTTTAATTCTCTTTGTTTCAACGATTTTGACACCCGTCTGCGTGTGTTGTTTTGTCGTCTGTCATTCATATTTATTGAGCGCTTACTGTGTGCAGGGCGCTGTACTAAGCGCTTGGGAAGCAAGTTGGCACCATATAGACGGTCCCTACCCAACAGTGAGCTCACAGCCTAGAAGGGGGAGACGGACAACAGAACAAAACACATTAACAAAATAAAATAAATAGAATAAGTATGTACAAGTAAAATAAATAGAGTGATAAATCTGTACAAACTTATATCCAGGTGCTGTGGGGAGGGATGGGGAGGGGGAGAGGAAGGAGGGCGCTCAGTGTGGGAAGGCCTCCTGGAGGAGGTGAGCTCTCAGTAGGGCTTTGAAGGGAGGAAGAACTGATGAACTCTCAATGACTCCACTCATGTCCTGTATATATGGTTGTACATATTTATTACTCCATTTATTTATTTATTTTACTTGTACATATCTTTCCTATTTATTTTATTTTGTTGGTATGTTTCGTTTTGTTCTCTGTCTCCCCCTTTTAGACCGTGAGCCCACTGTTGGGTAGGGACTGTCTCTATGTGTTGCCAATTTGTACTTCCCAAGCGCTTAGTACAGTGCTCTGCACATAGTAAGCGCTCAATAAATACGATTGATGATGATGATGATGTCCTCAGATGACCCATGAATAACAACAACAATAATAATAATAATGGCATTTATTAAGCACTTCCTATGTGCAAAGCACTGTTCTAAGCACTGGGGAGGTTACAGAGTGATCACCCCCGTCTAGACTGTGAGCCCCTTGTTGCGTAGGGACCGTCTGTGTTGCCGCCTTGGACTTCCCAAGCGCACACAATAATTGCTCAATAAATATGAATGAATGATGATGATGGCATTTATTAAGCGCTTACTATGTGCAGAGCACTGTTCTAAGCACTGGAGAGGTCACAAAGGTGATCAGGTTGTCCCACGGGGGGCTCACACTCTTAATCCCCATTTTACAGATGAGGTCACTGAGGCACGGAGAAGTGAAGTGACTTTGCCCAAAGTCACACAGCTGACAATTGGCAGGGCCGGGATTTGAACCCATGACCTCTAAATGTGAATGAATGATGATGATGGCATTTATTAAGCGCTTACTATGTGCAAAGCACTGTTCTAAGCACTGGAGAGGTTACAAAGGTGATCAGGTTGTCCCACGCGGGGCTCACAGTCTTAATCCCCATTTTACAGATGAGGTCACTGAGGCACGGTGAAGTGACTTTGCCCAAAGTCACACAGCTGACAATTGGCAGGGCCGGGATTTGAACCCATGACCTCTGACTCCAAAGCCCATGCTCTTTTACACTGAGCCACGCTGCTTCTCTGAGTGAATGGGGCTCGAGGGGCTGAGGCTGGTTTTTTTTTTTTTTTGGATGGCATTTGTTAAGCGCTTACTATGTGCAGAGCGCTGTTCTGAGCGCTGTGGGGGAAACAAGGTGATCAAGTTGTCCCCCGTGGGGCTCACAGTCTTAATCCTCATTTTACAGATGAGGGAACTGAGGCTCAGAGAAGCTGAGTGACTTGCCCAAGGTCACACAGCAGACATTCGGCGGAGTCGGGATTCGAACCCATGACCTCTGACTCCAGAGCCTGTGCTCTTCCTTTTAGACTGTGAGCCCACTGTTGGGTGGGGGCTGTCTCTATATGTTGCCAACTTGTACTTCCCAAGCGCTTAGTACAGTGCTCTGCACACAGTAAGCGCTCAATAAATACGATTGATCGATTGATTGATTTCCACTGAGCCATGCTGTCTTTTGTTCCCGCACTTGTCCTCGTTTTGAGTCCCACGTCCCGAGGGACCCAGACCTCATTCCTAATGATAATGAGGGTATGTGTTAAGCGCTTACTATGTGCGAAGCAAATAATAATGTGTTGAGCGCTTACTACGCGCAAGGCACCGTACTAAGCAGCGGGGTAGATACGAGGAAATTAGGTTGGACACAGTCCCTGTCCCACTTTCATTTATTCAATCATTCACTCAATCAATCGTATTGAGCGCTTACTGTATGCAGAGCAGTGTACTAAGCGCTTGGGAAGTACAAGGTGGCAACATATAGAGACAGTCCCAACCTAATAGTGGGCTCACACTCATTCATTCAATCGTATTTATTGAGCACTTACTATGTGCAGAGCAGTGTACTAAACGCTTGGGAAGTACAAGGTGGCAAAATATAGAGTCCCTACCAAGCAGTGGGCTCACACTCATTCATTCAATCGTATTTATTGAGCCCTTACTGTGTGCAGAGCACTGTACTAAGCGCTTGGGAAGTACAAGTTGGCAACATACAGAGCCGCTCCCTACCCAACAACGGGCTCACAGTCTAGAAGGGGGAGACAGACAACAAAACATATTAAATAAATAGAATAGTAAACGTAAACGGAAGGTCTCAACCGAGGAGTACTAGAATGGAAGGTTTCTTTTCTTCTTTTTTAAATTGTACTTGTTAAACGCTTACTGTGTGCAGAGCACTGTACTAAGCTCTTGGGAAGTACAAGTTGGCAACATCAACTTGTACTTCCCAAGCGCTTAGTACAGTGCTCTGCACACAGTAAGCGCTCAATAAATACGATTGAATGAATGAATATAGAGACTGACCCTACTCAACAACGGGCTCACAGTCGGGAAAGGGGAAATTAATGGAATTAAACAGGGGGCTCGCCGTCATCCCACCCGTCTCCCTATGCGGGTGTTGTCTAGAACTCCCGCCCCCACACATACACCCCCATCCATTTCTTCAAAACCAAGCGCTTAGCACAGTGCTCTGCACACAGTAAGCGCTCAGTAAATTTGATTGAAGCGTGGCGTAGTGGAAATCAATCAATCGTATTTATTGAGCGCTTACTGTGTGCAGAACACTGTACTAAGCGCTTGGGAAGTACAAGTTGGCAACATACAGAGACAGTCCCTACCCAACAGTGGGCTGACAGTCTAAAAGGGGGAGACGGAGAACGAAACCGAACATACTAACAAAATAAAATAAATATTTTTTTATTTTAAGAGCACGGGCTTTGGAGTCAGAGGTCATGGGTTCAAATCCCGGCTCTGCCAACTGTCAGCTGTGTGACTTTGGGCCAGTCACTTCACTTCTCTGGGCCTCAGTTACCTCGTCTGCAATGCCCTCCCTTTGCCCACCCGCCAAGCTAGCTCTCTTCCTCCCTTCAAGGCCCTACTGAGAGCTCACCTCCTCCGGGAGGCCTTCCCAGACTGAGCCCCTTTCTTCCTCTCCCCCTCGTCCCCCTCTCCATCCCCCCATCTTACCTCCTTCCCTTCCCCACAGCACTTGTATATATGTTTGTACATATTTATTACTCTATTTATTTTACCTCTACATATCTATTCAATTTATTTTATTTTGTTAGTATGTTTGGTTTTGTTCTCTGTCTCCCCCTTTTAGACTGTGAGCCCACTGTTGGGTAGGGACCGTCTCTATAGGTTGCCAACTTGGACTTCCCAAGCGCTTAGTACAGTGCTCTGCACACAGTAAGCGCTCAATCAATACGATTGATTGATTGATTGATCGTCTGTAAAATGGGGAATAAAACTGTGAGCCCCCCCACCATGGGACAACCTGATCACCTTGTAACCTCCCCAGTGCTTAGAACAGTGTTTTGCAAATAGTAAGCGCTTAACAAATACTACTATTATTAATTATTATTATTATTATTATTATTATTATTATTATTGACGGGACAGGCAAACCCCTCGATGGGCCCCGCCTGGCAGCGAGCGATGCTCTCGGCCTATCCCAGCCTGGCCTCGGGGGCGGTCGATGTTATCGACTTTCGATGAGAATGGCTGCCCCCTCCCACCTTGGGTCCTGCGGAAGGGGGAGGGAGCGCGTGGGCCTCCACCCTGGTCGCGCAGGCGCGCGGTGGCCGGAAGTGGCTGCTGGAGGCAACCGGAAGTGGCTGCTGGAGGCAACCGGAAGTGGCTGCTGGAGGCAACCGGAAGTGGCTGCTGAGGTGAGGGGCCTCAGGTAGGTCCCCTCAGGGACCAGGCCAGGGGGGATTCGACGCCCCCTCAGGAAGAGGGAAAGCCCACCGAGGGCCGGGTGCGGTGAGAAGAAGCGTGGCTCAGTGGAAAGAGCCCAGGCTTTGGAGTCAATCAATCGTATTTATTGAGCCCTTACTGTGTGCAGAGCACTGTACTAAGCGCTTGGGAAGTCCAAGTTGGCAACATCTAGAGACAGTCCCTACCCAACAGTGGGCTCACAGTCTAAAAGGGGGAGACAGAGAACATAAACCAAACAGACTAACAAAATAAAATAAATAGGATAGATATGGACAAGTAAAATAAATAGAGTCAGAGGTCAGGGGTTCAAATCCCGGCCCTGCCACTTGTCAGCCGTGTGACTTTGGGCAAGTCACTTCACTTCCCTGGGCCTCAGTTACCTCATCTGTAAAATGGGGATTGACTGGGAGCCCTCCATGGGGCAACCTGATCGCCTTGTAACATACCCAGCGTTTAGAACAATAATCAATCAATCGTATTTATTGAGCGCTTACTGTGTGCGGAGCACTGTATTAAGCGCTTGGGAAGTACAAGTTGGCAACATCTAGAGACGGTCCCTACCCAGCAGTGGGCTCACAGTCTGAAAAGGGGAGACAGAGAACAAAACCAGACTAACAAAATAAAATAAATAGGACAGATATGTACAAGTAAAATAAATAAGTAAATAAATAGAGTCAGAGGTCAGGGGTTCAAATCCCGGCCCTGCCACTTGTCAGCCGTGTGACTTTGGGCAAGTCACTTCACTTCCCTGGGCCTCAGTTACCTCATCTGTAAAATGGGGATTAAGACTGTGAGCCCTCCATGGGACAAGCTGATCGCCTTGTAACCTACCCAGCGTTTAGAACAGTGCTTTGCACATAATAAGCACTTAATAATCAATCAATCGCATTTATTGAGCGCTTACTGTATGCAGAGCACTGTACTAAGCGCTTGGGAAGTACAAGTTGGCAACATATAAAGACGGTCCCTACCCAACAGTGGGCTCACAGTCTAAAAGGGGGAGACAGAGAACAAAACCAGACTAACAAAATAAAATAAATAGAATAGATATGTACAAGTAAAATAAATAAATAAATAGCGCTTGGGAAGTACAAGTTGGCAACATATAGAGACGGTCCCTACCCAACAGTGGGCTCACAGTCTCAAAGGGGGAGACAGAGAACAAAACCAAACAGACTAACGAAATAAAATAAATAGAATAGATATGTACAAGTAAAATAAATAAATAAATAGAGTCAGAGGTCAGGGGTTCAAATCCCGGCCCTGCCACTTGTCAGCCGTGTGACTTTGGGCAAGTCACTGCACTTCCCTGGGCCTCAGTTGCCTCATCTGTAAAATGGGGATTAAGACTGGGAGCCCCCCATGGGACAACCTGATCTCCTTGTAACCTACCCAGCGTTTAGAACAGTGCACATAGTAAGCACTTAATAAATGTCATTATTATTATTAGGGTGCAGAGAAGCAGCGTGGCTTAATGGAAGGAGCCCGGGCTTGGGAGTCAGAGGTCATGGGTTCTAATCCTGGCCTCACCTGTTGTCAACTGGGTGACTTTGGGCAAGTCAATTCATTTCTCTGTGCCTGTTACCTCATCTGTAAAATAGGGATGAAGCCTGTGAGCACGTGGGACAACCTGATCATCGTGTAATAATAATCATAATAGTGGCATTTGTTAAGCACTTACTGTGTGCAAAGCACTGTTCTAAGCACTGGGGGGATACAAGGTGATCAGGTTGGCCCACGGGGAGCTCACAGTCTTAATCCCCATTTTGCAGAGCGCTTGTACTTCCCAAGCACCTCTTGTACTTGCCAAGCACTTAGTACAGTGCTCTGCACACAGTAAGCGCTCAATATATATGATTGAATGAATGAATGAATGCAGGTGAGGTCACTGAGGCTCAGAGAAGTTAAGTGGCTTGCCCAAGGTCACACGGTAGACATGTGGCGGAGTCGGAATTAGAACCCATGACCTCTGACTCCCAAACTTGTGTTCTTTCCATTGAGCCATGCTGCTACTCTCCCCAGCGCTTAGAACAGTGCTTTGCGCATAATAAACACTTAACAAATGCCATTATTATTACTATTATTATTATTGTTATTATTAGAGTCTGGGTAGGGCAACTAAGATTAAGCCCCCCCCCACTTTTCCTTTGCTCTACCCCCCCCTCCACCCTACACCACTTGTACTTGTCGCATGGTAAACCCTTAACAAATACCATCATTATTATTCTATGCATGTATTTATAATTATAATTCCATTTATTTGTATTAATATAATATCTATAATTCTGTTTATAATGATGCTACTGATGCCTGTTTACTCATTTTGATGTGTGTCTCCCCCCCACCCCCCTTCTAGACTGTGAGTCCTTGTGGGCAGGAATGGTCTCTATTGAGCAGCAGCATGGCAAGAGCCGGGGCTTGGGGGTCAGAGGTCATGGGTTCTAATCCCAGCTTTGCCACTTGTCTGCTGTGTGACCTTGGGCAAGCCACTTCACTTCTCTGTGCCTCAGTTACTTCATCTGTACAATGGGGATGAAGACTGTGAGCCCCAAGTGGGACAATCTAATGACCTTGTATTTACCCCAGCGCTTAGAACAGTGCTTGGCACATAGTAAGCACTTAACAAATACCATAATAATAATTATTATTATTATTTGTTGCTGAATTGTACTTCCTAAGTGCTTAGTACGGTGCTCTTCACACAGTAAGCGCTCAATAAATAAGAATGAATGAATGACCCACGGAGATGAGCACCTACAAATTAAACAAATGTATTTATTGAGCACTTACTGTATGCAGAGCACTGTACTACTAGTAATAATAGTGGTAATGGCAATAAGTGCTTGGGAGAGTACAGTATAACAGAGTTGGGAGGCACATGCCCTGCCCAAAAGGAGCTTATAGTCTAGAGAGGGAGATGGACATTACTTAGTACAGTGCTGTGCGCACAGTAAGCACTCAATAAATACGATTGAATGAACGAATAAATAACTAATACCAAATTCATGAGTGCTGTGGGGGTGAGGTTAGATTGTGAGCTCATTGTGAGCAGGGATTGTCACTCTTATTGCTGTATTGTACTTTCCCAAGCGCTTAGTACAGTGCTGTGCCCACAGTAAGCGCTTAATACGATTGAGTGAATGAATGAATGAATAAAGAGTGCACATCCAAGTTCAAGGGCAGCACAGAAGGGAGTGGAAGAAGAAGAAATGAGGGCCTAGTCTCCTGTTTGAAAAGCATCTCCCTTCCTCCCCATCGGGAGACTCTGACCGTCTCCTGTCCCTTGTCCCCATCTGAAAAGTCCCTGTGGTTCCTTGGAAGGCTTTGGGCCACTTTGGGAGGCTGCCCATTTGCCCCACCAGTTGGCATTGGTAGGGAATTTGCAGATATTTTTCTCTTCCGTCCCTGCCACCTCAGGCGGGAGAGCCCGCGGTATGTATCTTTTTAGAGGGATAGTTATTTGTGAGAAGTGGAACTCCATCCAAATAGGAAGCAGTTCTCACAACTTCTTATTTCCCAGAATTGCCCGTTAGGCTTGGTCAAGCAAGTGTGTTTAGAGAATCACTAGAATGATTTTATTGTCTGCATGATGGTTAAATATGGCATGAGGAGAAAGGCATACTATTCACAAGTTGCAAAATAAGGTTTTCCAAAATGGTTAATGTTGGCAGAACAGCACTTCCATCCTGTTTTTAGGGGATATTTTTCAAAGTATTGATTGGACTGACAATTATGTTAATAATGCTTCTATTCAAAGGCAAGATTGTTTTGTAGGTTGACATCAATTCCTTGAGTTTGTTCTAGGAAGTAAATCCCAATTCATTAAATGTTTCAAATTTCTAGAAACTGGTCTTATCTTCAAGTCAAATACACTGTACTCTCATCTTAAGTATTGTCCACCACTTCCAAACATTTTTTCTTTATGTACTGCCATATTAAGTACCTAAGAGAGAAAAAGTTTTGAAGGACTGTGCATTACGTTTTTTCAAGGGCAATGATACATTTTTTTTGAAAGATAGTAGATTAACTCCAGTGAACGAATCTTTTTAGTTAAACTTAGAAAAACGAAAGATCTGACAGTAATATTATTCCATTTGTTACGTTAAGACCAAGGATGCAGGTAGGTAAAATTATTGTTCACATATATGATGTCTGAAAATCAAAAGTAAGTGGCTAGAAACGAACTAAAATGAAAGCATAGTTTATTCTAGACTGTGAGTCCGCTGTTGGGTAGGGACCGTCTCTATATGTTGACAACTTGTACTTCCCAAGCGCTTAGTACAGTGCTCTGCACACAGCGCTCAATAAATATGATTGAATGAATGAATATTGATGTTCATTAATAGTAATAATAACGATGGCATTTATTAAGCGCTTACTATATGCAAAGCACTGTTCTAAGTGCTGGGGAGGTTAAAAGGTGATCAGGTTGTCCCCCGAGGGGCTCACAGTCTTAATCCCCATTTTACAGATGAGGGAACTGAGGCCCAGAGAAATTAAGTGACTTGCCCAAAATCACACAGCTGACAATTGGTGGAGCCAGGATTTGAACCCATGACTTCTGACTCCAAAGCCTGTACTTTTTCCACTGAGCCACGCTGCTTCTCTGAGCCATGCTGCTTCTTAGTTTTCCTTTGCTTTTTTTTTTTTTTCTGAAATCTGGCTTCAATCTTTCAATCATTCCTGTTAATTGTTGTCTTTCTAAATGTTGCTTAAAGGGTGCTACTCATACCATTAGTAGTATTAGTAAAAACAAGTAAAAAAAACTATGCTGGCTAAACATTTTATTGTAAGTTAAAATGAAGTAAACATGTGAATGAGTCATGAACTCAAAATTTTTTCTGTTCACTACTTCCTGGAATCAAGCATTTCCTCCTGCCTTCAAGACATCTCTCCTTGGATGCCCTGATGTCACTTCAAACTTAACCTGTCCAAAACAGAACTCCTTATCTTCCCACCCAAACCCTGTCCTCCCCGTGACTTTTCCATCACTGCAGACGGCACCATCATCCTTCTTGTCTCACAAATCCGGAACCTTGGCGTTATCCTTGACTCTCTCTCTCATTCAACATGTACATTGAACACATAAATCCTGTCCGTTTAACCTTCATAACATTGCTAAAATCTTCTCTTTCCTCTCCATCCAAGCTGCTTTCACATTAATCCAATCATTTTTCCACCCCGCCTTGATTAAAAGGCAGCCTCCTTCACTGCCTCCTGTCTCTCCCCACTTCACTCTGCGGCCCAGACCATTTTTCTACAAAAATGTTCAGGCCATGTTTCCCCACTCCTCACAAACCTCTAGTGGTTGCCCATTCACCTCCACGTCAAACAGAAACTCCTTGCCGTCGACTTAAAAACACTCAATCACCTTACTCCCTCCTACCTCACCTCACTACCTTATTTATTAATTTTTAATAATTTAATTTAATAATAATTTAATGTATTATTAAACAAAATTTATTTATTTTACTTGTACCTATCTATTCTATTTATTTTATTTTATTAGTATGTTTGGTTTTGTTCTCTGTCTCCCCCTTCTAGACTGTGAGCCCACTGTTGGGTAGGGACTGTCTCTGTATGTTGCCAGTTTGTACTTCCCAAGCGCTTAATACAGTGCTCTGCACACAGTAAGCACTCAATAAATACGATTGATTGACTACTCTGCTACTAAAACCCAGCCTGCACACTTCACTCCTCTAATGCCAATCTACTCATCGTATCTCGGTCTCGTCTATCTCAGCACCGACCACTCACCCACATCCTGCCTCCCTCTTCGTATCCAACAGACAATTACTCTCCCCACCTTCAAAGTCTTATTGAAGGCGCATCTCTTCCAAGAGGCCTTCCCTGACTAAGCCCTCATTTCCTCTTTTCTCACTCCCTTCTGCATCTCCCAGACTTGCTTCCTTTATTCACCACCCCTGCCCCCAGCTCCACTGCACTTGCATACATATCTGCATTTTATTTATATTAAAGTCTGTCTCCCTCTAGACTGTAAACTCGTTATGGGCAGGGAATGTGTCCGTTACATTGTTGTGGTGTACTCTCACAAGTGCTTATTACAGTGCTCTGCACACAGTAATTGCTCAATAAATATAATTCATTTAATCGGATATCGCTCAGTAAATATAATTGATCTCATCTGATTTTATTATACATCTCTTAACTGGGCCGTTTGTATGATAATTTTCTGCACTACCAACTGGGCTTTGGATGAGGCAACAATTAACACTTACTCTTAAATTTAAAACAGAGGTCAAGGTTCACTTACCCGTTTTTCACCGTTTTATCAATTTCCAAGTCAGAAACTTTGGCTAAAATTTGCAGAAAAGAGCTTTAATGGTGGAAATTTTTTGGTGGTTGGAAACCCAAGTAATGTTTGGGTAATCAAATTGTCATAGCATAAGTGTTATTATTAGCAATATTGGATGCCAGTAATGGGCTACATTGGACTCAGTGAGGATTGATCTCTCCTCAGGGACCTTAAAATTTAATCAGAAAGGGCTAGATGTCTCACCATTTTCCCTGCCTTAGTGCAACTGCTTCCGTGTAACTGTTCGCTGCAGCCTTAGGTACTTCTTTGTATGCAGAGTCTGTTGGAGACATTTGGCTCCCCAGTCAACTCTCTGGGCTGTTGGGACCCAGGAGAAGCTTTTGATTCGAAGGGTGGGTTAAGGAGTGGGACTACGGCTTTTGGACTCAGTGAGTGGGTTAAGGAGTGGGATTAGTTAAAAGTGTGTAGCTCTTCCTAAACTACCTCCAACCCTGTTGGAGGTACCTCCAACCACCTCTTCTTAAACTACCCTCCAACCCCTCTAAAAAAAAACCCAGTGAACTCAGAGAGTTCCAGGTATCTGTGTTCCCTCTTTAGTCTTCGGGCAGTAAGAGGGTCAGTGTTCTTGCTCATTTCCATTTTGATTATTTTCTTCTGTGAGATAAGTGTGAGGTCTCCTGAATTAAACCAGGAGGCACAGGTTCTTTGATTGGGGACTGGGGCTTTGGAAGAGGATCTTTCAGCTGCCTTCATTTGCTTTTCAGCTATGGGGTCCTTGACATTTAATCAATCATTCAGTCGTATTTATTAAGTGCTGACTAAGATTGTACCCATGAGGCTTTGGTTCCAGAGGCCTGCAAGTACAAAGTGGCCAATTTGTCAATAAATAAGCAGTGTCCTGCTTATATAGGGAGGGACGGGGTCCGTGAAAGCCCAGCCACTTAAAATTGGCAACTCAGAGGCAGTGTGGTCTAGGGGATAGAGCATGGGCCCAGGAGTCAGAAAGACCTGGGTTTTAATCCCAGCTCTGCCACTTGTCTGCTGTGTAACCTTGGGCAAGTTATTTAACTTCTCTGGGCCTCAGTTACTTCATCTGTAAAAGGGGGATTAAGACTGAGCCCCATGTGGGACAGGGACTGTGTCTAACCCGATTAACTTGTACTTACCCCAATGTTTAGTACAGTGCCTGGCCCATAGTAAGCACTTAACAAATACCATTAAAAAAAAACCCCGGAACTCCAGGCTTGGTTCCCTTGCTTCTATAATCAGGTTTGCCCATATGGCCAACTCTTCATTCAGAACTTCCCTGGAGACTCCAGGGGGTACGGGAAACTACCAGCAACTGCTTCAGCCACGTGCTCGGTGCTGTGTGGGCTTTTGACTCTAAACTGACGAAACCGAGAGATCATAGAAATGGAGAAAACAATAATGTAGATTTTTCGGGATCGTTTTCCTTTGGAGAAATAAAATGTATTTCAAGATTCACCATTTTTTAGAAAATGTTTGAACCGGACTCTTCCTAGCTCTCATTTGCTCCCTCTTTTTTGAAGTTCTTAAAATAGGTTTGAAGAAAACGAGTGGGGGAAAATGACCCACTGGTTTCATCGGAACCCATTGAAGGCCACTGCACCGGTCTCATTTAACTATTATGGAGTAGCTTCGAGCCCTGCTGCTGCAAAGATTTGCAAGTAAGTTTCCATAGGGATATACGTTGGCGGGTGCTTTGTATGCATTTAATAGAATGTGGTAAAAGTGTTTGGTTATTGGAGTGAAAATTGTTTTATGTACCTTGGATAATAAGATTTCGTTATTTTAGATATTTTAAGTAAAAAAATTACATATTACTTTGAGTTCTCCTCTTGGAAAATCATTACTGTGGCTACGTCCCAGTCTTAAGTATAAGCAGTGCGACTAAAAGTGCTATCATTGAAAGAAATGGTACTTATTTAATGTCTCCTTTGTAAATATGCTATATTCCCCTTTCTGGAGAATGTTTTACAAAAATGAATTTCACAAATACTTTTAATTTAGTAGCCAGCTAAAAAACTTAAAGTCTGCTGTAAATTTCTAAAGTCCCAACATTAGAATGCAAAGCTTCTTTGTCAAATAAACTTCTTTAAATGGAAAGTGACTATTTTAGCACATAGTTTAATATTTGCAGTTATATCTTGAGGAATTTAATTTCTATTTCTGGGAAGCAGCATGGTATAGTGGATAGTGCATGGGCCTGGGAGCCAGAAGGTCATGGGTTCTAATCCCGGCTCCGCCACTTGTCTGCTGTGGCAAGTCACCTCACTGGGCCTCAGTTACCTCATATGTAAAATGGGGATTGAGACTGTGAGCCCCATGTGGGACAGGGACTGTGTCCATCCTGGTTTGCTTGTATCCACCCCAGCGCTTAGTGCAGTGCCTGGCATATAGTAAGCGTTTAACAAATACCCCAATTCATTCAATTCATTCATTCAATCGTATTTATTGAGCACTTACTGTGTGCAGAGCACTGTACTAAGCACTTGGGAAGTACAAGTTGGCAACATACAGAGATGGTCCCTACCCAACAGCGGGCTTACAGTCTAGAAGGGGGAGACAGACAACAAAACAAAACATATTAACAAAATAAAATAAATAGAATAGTAAATATGTACAAGTAAAATAGAGTAATAAATATGTACAAACATATATGCAGGTGCTGTGGGGAGGGGAAGGAGGTGGGGCGGGGGGATGGGGAGGGAGAGAAGGGGGAGAGGAAGGAGGGGGCTCAGTGTGGGAAGGCTTCCTGGAGGAGGTGAGCTTTCAGTAGGGCTTTGAAGGGAGGAAGAGAGCTAGCTTGGCAGATGTGCAGAGGGAGGGCATTCCAGGCCAGGGGGAGGACGTGGGCCGGGGGTCGACAGCGGGACAGGCGAGAATGAGGCACGGTGAGAAGGTTAGCGGCAGAGGAGCAGAGGGTGCGGGCTGGGCTGGAGAAGGAGAGAAGGGAGGTGAGGTAGGAGGGGGCGAGGGGATGGATGGCCTTGAAGCTGAGAGTGATGCGTAGGTTGGTTGGTAGCCACTGGAGATTTTTGAGGAGGGGAGTAACATGCCCAGAGCATTTCAGCACAAAGATGATCCGGGCAGCAGCGTGATTCCTTTGTTCTGTTACAGAAAATATTTATAATTATGCTTTTAATTAAGTGCTTCCTTTGTACCAAAGCACTGTGCTAAGCGCTGGGATAGATTCAGATCATCAGTTTAGACACAGTCCGTGAGCCACATGAGAATCCCGGTGTACGAGATGGGGAGATAGCATGTTTGGATCATGTGACAAACAAAGCAGCTCTCCCTTTTCCACTGAACAAGTCAGTGTACTGAAATTTTAAAACATGCTTAGTGACCCTTTTACCATAGACTTCATTTTTCAACAGTTATTCAGTGCTTCTCATTATTATTATTTCTTTTCCTTTTTAAGTGATCTCCGATCATCTAGGACACGGCTGCTTGAACTTTTTGTTGATTCAACCTGTAATCCAGAAATGATGAAGAATGCAACAGATTCATATTTTTCACTTTTACAAGGTGAGCTGCTTTCACTTTTCTGATCTGTGAAGAATCGTTTTTCCATCTGGTAAAGGTTAATGTTTCAGTAACCTTTTTGCTGAAATGCAAGAATAAGAATTCCTAAAATTCCAGCAATCCAAATCTTTTACTCTTTTAAAATCAATTCTGCAGTTTACTTGGAAAATTTGGTGGGGTGTAGAGTGAGGTCTCAGATATAATCTTGACGCTTAATATGTGTTTGATGTAAATTGCAAATGGGTGAAATTGTGCCTCAGATTTTGTGGAATTTAGCACCTGAAGATGCTGCTTATCCCCTTATGTGTGCTCTCTAAAATTTAACTTGTATTTGTTTAACTTTAAATTGGTTCAGAATATGCATAGTAATATGGATAAATATTTGCACATAAATAAGGATTGCTTCCTTTCTAGGCTTCATAAATTTATTGGATGAGTCTACCCAAGAAAGCAAGTTAAGATACATTCAAAATTTTAAGTGGACTGACACATTACAAGGACATGTTCCAAGGTATGAAGTCTTATACGTGTCCTTTTACTTTGCGCACATACTTTACTCTAATTCTATTAGTGAATTAGATGGAGGATGCCAAAAGAAAGTTTCCCATCAAGGTAGAACATGATATGCTCCTGAAAGTAGTTGTTGCTGGTGCCAGACAAGGTAGACAGGCTATTGCACAAGTTTTCCTCATCGCGGGGTTCTTCAAGAACTTAACCCCCACACGTTAAAATTTTACTTTTAGGAGTCACTCAAAAATTATTTTTTGGTTTCTCTCAACTCCTCTTTTGCTTTCCCTTTGTAATGGAAGTTTTTCTGATTTGTCCTGTTGTATTTTCTCGTGATTATACATGAAAATGTTTTGTTTACTTTGAACTTGATTGTACGTGTTACACTTTGCTACAGCGTTTTTGTTTTTCTGTTTTGCTTTGTGGTTTGTTTTTTAACACGCCATCCTTGCTGGGTGGATTTCTCTTGTGTAATTGAGGTCTTCCCTATAAAGGTCACCTAGTATAGATGTCTTTGTTTTCTGTTTGTTTCTTTTCTCATTTGTTTTTAGGTGGCCGTAATTTCCGTAGGTTGGGACTTATACTTCTTTTATGGTCTTGCTCCTCAGGATTGGCTACATGATCTGTGGCATCCTCTCTTTCTCCCTCCTTTCCTTGTTTCTTTTTTTTTTCCTCTCTTTTTCTTTTAAAAGTTTCTCTTACCTTGTGTTTCTTCTCTCTCTCTTGTTTTTTGCCACTGTTTTCCTGTCCTCTACTTTCATAATTGCAGATGAGCCATGCATGTACAATGATGCATGTACAATGATTGTGAGACTAGTTGGGAATCATAGGTACTGATGGGAATTCCAAAAGGCAATGTCTGACTCTTTGACTAAATTTTAAGCTCCTTGAGGGCAGGGATTGTGTCTACTAATGTGTTGTCCTCTCCCAAGCACTTATTCTGCACGTTGTAGGCGCTCAGTAAATAGTACTGACTGACACCAGTGTGAGATTGTGAGAATTATTTATTAAGGTTTCAGGGGAGTGATAAGTATATAATATTGCAAAGGATTACTTCATATCAGTCAGCAGCATTTTTCATGGTGAAAAAAGTTTAATCTCACAGAGAATGAGATTACTTAATTTCAGAGTCACTGATATTATTTGCACCATCAAATTTTAACCATGGATATTCTTAGCTAAGTACACTTGAAGAATTGTGAGTTCAGGTTCTGTGGTGTACCATGTTGGTAAACTTGTTTGTTACGATGAACAGTGACATTCAGGGTAGAATCCAGTGTCTTAAAGTATGATTGGGATGAGGACCAGGCTTGGATTAGATTGTCTGTTCAAAATAAATCTTCAGTAATTTTGCTAATCAACATGTTTTTATTTTTAGTGCCCAGCAAGATGCTGTTTTTGAATTGATTTCCATGGGTTTTAATGTAGCATTATGGTATACCAAATATGCATCACGATTGGCTGGAAAAGAAAAGTAAGTATAATGTGGTGAAGTTTGTGTTTAAAGTAAAATGCCAGTGCCACTCCTGCACTTCCAAGTCTCCTAAGCACTTGGGTACACATCAAATAACCTATAATTATAGATCATTATGGTTATTGAGCATGCAGTTACCTGTGTCACTATAAAGAATGTTTCCTAATTTAGTTATTGTCTTTCAGCATAACAGAAGATGAAGCAAAAGAAGTTCATAGAAGCCTGAAAACTGCAGCTGGAATTTTTAAACATTTAAAGGTCTGAAAATATATTGGTTTCCATAAATATTAGATTTCAAATAGATGAGCAATTTGGAAATAATCTTTACAATTGGTCCTCTGACTCCTAGGCTGGGGCTCTATCCACTAGGCCACACTGTTTGTCACACCTTCTAACACCTGATTCTTTTGGTCTCGCTCAGGAAAACCAGATCCCCAAACTCATTACACCTGCAGAAAAGGGAAGGGATTTAGAGGCTCGACTGATAGATGCCTACATTATCCAGTGCCAAGCTGAAGCTCAAGAAGGTATCACTATTGCAAAAGTTTCATGGTACTTAATTTCCTTAGTAGTCTGAAGATAGTTAGTGCCAAACCACCAGTTCAAGGATAGCCATAATTAATCTGATTGATTTCTTAGCACTAGTTTTGCCCTCATTAAGAGTCCAAAGAACAGAACATTTTCCGGTGTGTTGTTTCACAGGAATAATCAGTACATAGCAGGGGATTTTTTTTTTAAGAAAATTAGCTAGATCATTTCAGTGTAAATTCACAGTTTTAAGGAAAGTGCACCTGCTTAGCATTCCTCATCAATGTGTGCATTTTCCGTGATTTAAACATTTGAAATTTCAGCTATTCCTTGGCAAATTTTTAAAACTATAGGAAACAGTGATCGATGAAAGAGCATTTCTCCTTTTACCATAGTAATTGTGGCCAGAAGGAATTCTGGGAAAGACTGTAGTTATGAAAATTGATCTTATTCCTCTTTTTTTTTTTAATCATAGTAACAATTGCTCGAGCAATAGAACTGAAGCACAATTCTGGCCTAATTGCTGCATTAGCCTACGAAACCGCAAATTTCTATCAAAGAGCTGGTAAGTTAGTGATTCCTTTGTTTTATATATCGCTTCACCCCTAGATATCTTTAGCCTTTTCCTCCATCTTCCCCTGGCCGATTAGAGGCTTTGGGCAAATTACTCTCAGTAACTTAATGTGCCCATCTGTAAAATGGTAGTAATCATGCCCACCCCAAATTTACTTTTTTTCATTAACCTGATGAAAACTAAAATCTTAGTGCAGAAAATGGTATTCTTCGAAGAGGGTGACTTTTTATATGTGCTAGCTGTTTGCATTTAATGTTGTTATTAATGACGGGGGATCAAAAAGAAGGAATTAAATTCTTATCCAAGAGTGAATTTATAATAGAAAAATCCAGCATGGAGGACTGGATTGGTATGATCAAGATTAGCCATAATTTGTTTCATGTTTTAAAATAGATTCTGTTATTAGCCTAAGTGCATGAGCACCAGTGTTACTGTACAAAATAGATTCGACATGCCTCTTGACTGTTTCACCATCTAAGTCATGGCAACAAGGGACTCAAGTCAAAGTTCATCTTGTCACTTAAACTGATAAACCTAATAGATGATGTTCCATTTTGAACTCATAAAATCTCATATCCCAGGTAATCTTTTGGATTAATGAAAAAAGTTATTTTTGGCTTTTTGATGTAATTTTAGATCACACTTTATCTAGTTTGGAGCCTACATACACTGCTAAATGGAGGAAATACCTTCACTTGAAGATGTGTTTCTACACTGCATATGTGAGTATTCAATTTTACAATTGTACACTCAAACTGTCTTTCCATACTGGTCAACATAAAGTAAAGAAGTGTGGAAATAATTGTGGTATTTGTTAAGCGCTTACTGTGTGTCAAGTACCAGAGAAGCAGCGTGGCTCAGTGGAAAGAGCACGGGCTTTGGAGTCAGAGGTCATGAGTTCATATCCCTGCTCCGCCACTTGTCAGCTGTGTGACTTTGGGCAAGTCACTTAACTTCTTTGTGCCTCAGGTACCTCATCTGTAAAATGGGGATTAAGACTGTGAGCCCCCTGTGGGACAACCTGATCACCTTGTAACCTCTCCAGCACTTAGAACAGTGCTTTGCACGTAGTAAGCGCTTAATAAAAGCCATTGTTATTATTGTTATTATTACCATACTAAGTGCTGGGGTAGTTACAAGATAATCACATACATGGGGCTCGCAATGTAAGTAGGAGAGAGCACAGGTATTGAACCCCCATTTTTCAGATGAGGGAATGGAGGCGCAGAAAAATTAAGTGACATGTCCAAGGCCACACAGCAGACAATGGTCAGAGCTGGGATCAGAACCCGGGTCCTCTGACTCTTAGGCCCATGCTGTGTCCACTAGGCCATACTGCTTCTCTTCTGGAAATCAATCAATCAATCAATCGTATTTATTGAGCACTTACTGTGTGCAGAGCACTGTACTAAGCACTTGGGAAGTACAAGTTGGCAACATATACAGTCCCTACCCAACAGTGGGCTCAGAGCTAGAAGGGACTCTGATAGGTTACTAGGCACGGCCCTTTGCCTCCATCAGGTCTTCATCTGAGTAGTAAAAGTAACAGTATTGATTGAGTACTTATATGCCGAGCACTGTACTAAGCGCTGGGCTGAATACAAAATAACTCAATTCAGACACGGTCCTTATCACACAGAGCCTTCCAGTGTCAGTGTGGAAGGACAGACAGTTAGGCAAGAGAAATAAATCATATGTAAGGGGTAGACAATAGGAGCACTTAGAAAACAAGAATCAGAAGCAAAGGGAATAGAAAGATAAATGGAAAACTAAACAGCCCTGAGAGGGGCAGTCCTTGTGATCGGTGCTGTGTGGAAAATATTTAAAACACGATGGCTCACTAAATCTCCAGGTCAGTAGTCAGGAGTCATCATCATCATCATCAATCGTATTTGTTGAGCGCTTACTATGTGCAGAGCACTGTACTAAGCGCTTGGGAAGTACAAATTGGCAACATCTAGAGACAGTCCCTACCCAACAGTGGGCTCACAGTCTAAAAGTCAGTAGTGTGGCCCTTCGGCTGTCCCATTGTGGCTGATGACAGGGCAGCCAGGGCCCTTCTGCTCTAGAATCCTGCAGTTTTGTAACGGAAGGCGCAGCCCTGGTTGTTCACAGATTCAGAGCCGCAGGGCCGAAGCTTTCGATAGAAGCACTCGCAGTCACTGGGGGAGAGTGACTCTAGGTTCATTGTAACACAAGCTGCAACAGAGCAGCCTGAGAGTCTTTCAGTCCATTCCTAGCAGTGTCCGCACCTCTTGGATCTCCTCTCACATTGAATGCTTGCTTTTAGAGATTTCAGCTATTTGAACTCAAGGCCTGGTCATGGGATATTTTCAGTTTGGGGAGTTGAACCAGTGCGGGGGAAAAGCCTTCTGTAAAGAGCATTCAGGGGAAGATCTCAGAATTCCACATAATAGACAAAAGCATTTATTCATCTGTCACAAGTGGAGTGATGACGAAGATAAAGTAGAAATGCCATTTATTGAACATCCTCTGGACAAAACATAAAATAGTGTTTCTTCCCCTCCTAGGCATACTGCTATCATGGTCAGACTTTATTGGCAAGTGATAAGTGTGGTGAAGCGATCAGGTCCCTTCAGGAATCCGAAAAGTGTAAGTATGCTTGCCAAAACATTGCCATCTGAGGCAACTTTTGGCTTCAAAAGAAAGATTAAAATGTATATTCTGTCATGTGTGATCTTTGAAAAAAGGTAATGCAACCCTGAAACAGTGAGTTTGTCACAAAATCTGAGTTCATATTTCAGTTTTTATTATGAACTAATGTATACTCTTCCTAGCACTCATAATAATAATGATAATTGTGGTATTTAAGCACTTAATATGTATCAAGCACTGTAATAATAATGATGGCATTTGTTACTATGTGCCAAGCACTGTTCTTAATGCTGAAAACACTGGAGTAGAGACAAGATAAGCAGGTCCCACATGGGGCTCTCAGTGTAAGTAGAAGGGAGAACAGGTATTGAATCCCCATTTTGCAGATGAGGGAACTGAGGCATGGAGAAATGAAGTGACTTGCCCAGGGTCATACAGCAGACACATGGCAGAACTGGGATTAGAATCCCACTTTTCTGATTCCTAGGCCCATGCTGTTTCCACCAGGCCATGCTGCTTCTCTATGTATACTCATGTATATATGTCTGCTCAATTTATTAGTTTTTGACTGCTCAAATTAGAAATATCTGTATGCTTGTCTCCCCCAAACAAGGAGTTTTGTAAACTCCTTGAGGCCAGGGAACATGTTAGTTATTCTATGTTTCCCCAAGCATCCAGTACAGTGCTCTGCACCAAGTGGCACTTAGTAAATGCTATTACTATTAGTAGTGCTATTTCTATTACCACAATGCCAGTAAGACTTTGTTTACTAACAGTGCTTTTCAGTCTTTTTTCATTAATAATATTTAATCAGCAAGGTTTGGCAATGTCAAAATCTTGTTTGATTTTTCCTGCATTACCTTGCAATTTTGTCACCCATATTATAGCAGTTTTAAGTCTTAATTCAAAATGAATATAAAGGGCCGAATTTCTGAAAGTTAATAAATATTAGTAAAATAACTGTGCTTCATTTAGAGCATGTGGCCTTTTAAAAAGGAAATAGAGCTGTTCCCAAAATTCAGTCTGGGTGCTTAGGGAAGGGATTTTAAATTGCTTAATGCACTTTTGAAGTCACACACATGCTTGGAAATCATTTTGGAACTCAATGACTGGGAAAGATTTTAGTTGCCGAGAATTTTCACCTGCTGATTCTATATAGTCCACCTCCCAAATAGCCAGTAAGGCAAAAGAGACCTTGGTTCGTCTCCTCTTGCACAGTCGGGGCAGCAGTAGAGACCTGCAGGACATGGAGGACAGCAGAAAGGCTTCCCTTGGTCTCCGACCCACCGTGGGCTGGACAGTAGCAATGAGAAGCAGTTCTGTTCCTGCTACCCCCATTGATGGTGGTAATGGTTTACGCTGAGGTTTCAGCGAAAAGACTCGCCTAGCACCTGGTACAGTGATGGGACTTCTGTGAGCACTTGAAAAACATCTGTTGATACTGATGTTGACTCATTTAGCAGACCAGTACATCACCTGAAAGCCAGGAAAGGATTGGTTTATTTTACCTTGGCCTTAAAGCAGTTTTTGTTAAAGGAGTAGCATGCTAAATAACGTGTGTCCTTGGAACTGCTCTAAGCTGTTTACTGTATGTTACCTCATTAGTCCTCATAGCATTGTTTGAGCTGTACAGGGACAGGGATGAAGACTGAGTAGGGATGTGATTTAAAGTTTACAAAAACATTAAGGCTGTGTAGAGGGTGAACACAGAATTGTTGTTCAGTAAATCCAAAAGCGTAGGCCTAGGATCCTAAGTCTGATTCAGTTTGGTCCTTCTTGTGTTCTTACTGCAAAGAGTACAGATGGAAGGAAACAAATGAGTGTTGAGGGATAAATGTATTCTTCTTATTTGGGTAGATGAGGCCGAAGAGAGAGGATTCGCATCATGCCCTGAAGGTCCGTAAACTTGAGTTCAGGCAGACATAGGAAGGAAGGAAATTCCAGAGACTCTGATTTTGCTAAGTTATTATGAATAGTCTTTTAGAGAGCATTTTTGTTGAGATTTAAAATACTGAAGTTTAAGAGGAAGGGTTACGTATGGAGTAACTAATTGTTATTCTAAAAACTCGCTTGTTCCTTTCCTGGGCAGTTTACATCAAAGCCGAAGCACTTTGTAAAGAATACGGAGAAACCAAAGGGCCTGGAACCACAGCCAAACCTTCAGGTCACCTGTTCTTTAAGAAACTCGGAAGCCTGGTGAAGAACACCCTTGAAAAATGTCAGCGAGAAAATGGATTTATGTGAGTGTCCAGACACATTAACTTGTTTAGAGTTTCTTTCTCAACCCTAAGTTTTTCAGTATATACAAAAATGGATGGGACTGCTGTTTCCCTCATTCTGCTCGTTGTGAGCAGGGAGTGTTGGTATTTATTGTTATATTGTACTCTCCCAAGCACTTAGTACAGTGCTCCACACACAGTAAGGACTCGGTAAATATGAGTGAATGAATGAATGCTCCAGCACACATTGTGCAAGCCTCGAAAATCCCAGCTAAGGAGTACAGTAGAGAAGGGGCTGAGAATCCTGTTCTCATCTGGTTAGTTATTGTTTTGCTGCTTCTCATAAAGGCAAGAAACGTGGAGAACCCAGACAGTAAAGGAAGAGCAACAGGAGCGAGTAGGAATAGAAATTAGCTAAGTAGTATCATCATGTCAGAGGCAGTGAGTGCTCCCAAGTAGGTGTTTGGGAGGACTTGCCCCGAGGAATGTGTATGGTGGACGTGGCAAGGAGGAGAAATATGTACATTTATGTCATTGACAGGAGCGGTCGTTCAGGAGGTGCCCTTTGACCCCATCGTCCTAGTCTCTGCCAAAGCCATTTTATCCTTCTGGTTGTGCTTTGCTTTTGACTGATTTGTAGTTTTAATATACCTTTTTTGTCTCTTCCATTTTTTCCTCTAAAATGGAGCCAAGTTTTAATTTTTCAGGTCTTTTGAAAACCACTCATTTTATCCTACTCTAGATAGCTAACCATTTTTTTTGTCCCTTATCTACGTGGCTCTTCATTTTGAGTACCTGCTGTTTTTCGCCTACTGACCTACTTTCTCTTTCACATCCCAAGGAAAACCCCCTTCATTTCCCAAAAGAAAAACCCAAAAGTTATCCCAAGATTTTAGGTTGACCAATGGTTCAATTTCGATTTAAGATTTTAATAAAACCCATGGATCACTCTCACTGACTCCCATCCTGATATTTCCCAGTTTGAGTCTTTAACTGGCTTCCCTTTGGATTTTTCCTTACTGAAAAATGAGGACCATTTTACCCACTCCATCCCTGGAGTTGTGTGAGGCTTAATTACAGACTTTTAAAGTGCAGCTGCTCATCGACTAGGAATCATCTGGCCTTTATCTGGCCTTGATTGTTTTATTCCATTTTTTTCACTTGCAGTCTTATTTTAAAAAGTTACAAGAGTGTTCCAATTCAGCAGGCTCAGGAAGTGCTAAGAATTCACTTAAAAGGAGTAGAATACCCAGGGGGAGGAGAAATGTATTCAAAAACAGTGAACAGTTTATTTTGATTTAAATGTCTAACCCATTTGCTGTGGCACCTGAAGGTCAAATCTCAGCAACCTTCATCCCTTTACCAAATATTGTTTCTGATCCTCTTGACTCATCTCTTTAAAACAATTGAATTTTTAAGTTGATGTGCAAAAATGAAGAGGAGAAACTTGTGCCCATTAGAAAAGAGAGGTAAGGTATAGAAATTGATGGTTAAATTTTCTTTTGCAGTTACTTTCAGAAGGTCCCAGCAGAGGCTCCTCAGCTGGAACTCAAAGCTAACTATGGACTTGTAGAACCTGTACCTTTCGAATTTCCGCCTGTAAATGCACACTGGACTCCAGAAACACTAGCTGCTTTCGATCTCACCAAAAGACCAAAGGATGATAGTGTATGAAATTGAATTTTTCTTATATTTTATTTCTTCTTTAATTGTACTTTTTCAGATGTAGGATTAGCAGCTTGGGGTTAACATTTAAATCACTCTCTAGTATTCTCCAGGAAAATGCATCCATGAGGGCAGTGAGTGTTCAAGTAGTTATTTTGTGGTTATTTTCAATATTTTACCAATTAGATGAGTACTGCAGTTACTGGTACATCCTTTCCCTCCCCCATATAAAGTAAAAAACTGCTTCTGTGCCTTATTATTTTTGATCCTTAAGCATATTCTGTACTAAGTCTTTGCTTCCAGTGTCTCTTTGGGTGGTTAGCGGCCTCCCAACTTTAAAGTCAAAGCTAAGTAACTTTAAAGTAAAAAATCAGTGCAGTGTTTTTGCTGCTCCATAGCCATGTTCAACCTCTCTCTCCATCATGGTGCAAAATGCCCCTTACCATTGACCTAGAAGTGGGATTATCACAGGGTCGACCAGGAGTGCACCCCACTTTAATCTCTCTTTTCCTAGAAACTGCCGGTACTGTACTTCAAAACATCCAGCACCCCAGGCCTCGTTCCCCAAACTTGTGGTGTTTGCACTTTACTTTTGGAGCTTCCTATATACAGGTTGCAATACACCTTGGGCCTACGACTTCTGGGAGGCTCTTCTGCCATTGTATTCACCAGCCTCAAAGAGGGAACTCTATCCCAGGGTCCACAGGGGAATTGAAGAGGTTGAATGTACCTAACGTTTTCTTGATCTGAGGCTTAAAACTGGGAAGTGCAGACTTAAACTTCTTCCAAGAGGTTTGTCGAAAATGCTATTTAAGACTAATAAAGTGCAGAATCTCTTTGGCTTTGCATCCACCGATTCATCCCCCCAGGAAGAGTGGGAATGGCAGTCAAGGTGAGATCAGGCAGCACCAACATTTAACAGTTTTGCTTTTTAAATACTTCCTAAGTAGAATAGATATTTAATATTCTGACTCTCCCATGATCATTTTGGTCTATCATCTCTTTTTATGGGTTATTGTGGAATTGACTGCTCCATCTTTGGAGAACATAAATAAAATAAGCTAAAACACCAATTAAACGTTAGAAAGATGTAGGCTGATTATGCTCTGAGAAACTGTCGTCTCTGAACCCCGAGTCAGTTTTAACTGCCCTTGTTCTTTGCCTTTAGGCCAAGCCCAAACCAGAAGAAGAAGTGAAACCTGTGAAAGAACCAGATATCAAACATCAAAAGGACAGTGGGTGCCACATCTCCTAAATCACTTGAAACACTTTTAATTCTTTCAACATGTGATTTGGAAACTCTGGGGCTTTAATTCCTAGCTCTTTTTCAAATTCCTCTGGAGACGAAAGAATCCTTCACTAATAATAGGAGTCTTTTTCAGACTGTTAATAAGAAGTGGGAAAATTTGGGATCTCTTTAGAAAAGGAAAAAAAAAAACTTGTCTTACTCTTTTTCTTGATTTTAATCAGAATAATAGAGGAGGATTTAATGCCTTTATTGCGCCTCTAGGGCTTTTTGTTTGTTTCAGATCTTATTGTTCTAGGTTTCAGGTTAATATATCTTTTTTTAAAAAATAGTAATTCACAGATTTTATAGTTGGGTTTCTCAATGCCACCATTTTCCAGGGCTCTCTCCAAAGCTCTCTTGTGAATTCATGTGTAAACTCTTAATTTGGTCATTGTTGGCACCCAGATTTGAGAACTGAACAATGTTTAACTCAGAATCTCGATCAACTATTGACCAAAAAACCAGGGAGCTATCCTTTTCTTCTATTCTGTGATTTAGGTTTGTTGCACTCCATGCCCCAATGGGAACAGGATTGACAAGGACAAGAGAGTGTAAGTGGCGCTTCACAAACCACTAGTATGATATTCCTCTGGGCAGGGTCTCAATATTGACGTTTCAGGACTGAGGCTCATCCAGTAATCCTGAGTGGAGACTCCATCAGTTTAAGCTATGTCTGCTTCAAAGTTGTGTTTTCATGCCAAGATTTTCAAGTCCTCTTAAATTCTAATCATCAGATGAACCATAGTATTACCTCCCTAATGCACTCCTACTTTGGACAGCTGCTAAGAATCAGCTGTCTGATTTTCTGTGTAAATTACTATGTTATCACCACCCTTTGTGTTGCAGTTGTCACGTAAAATTCTTCAGCTTTAGGATTTGTGTTTTTTGGACTGACCATCTTGCAGATATTTTGCCAAATTTAACGGCCTTTTTTTCTGAAATCCAAATTTGACAGTCGTCTTATATATTTCTCATTCTTGGAAAAAGTCATTTGCTTGACTGAAATGTAGTAAAGTCATTTATTAAATATTAATCACACAGGTGTCATTGACATTAACAATCAAGCATAGCACTAAAATTGACTACTCTCCGCATACCTACCTTTCTTTGCAGTGCTGAACAAAATTCAGCCGAACTATTAAATATGTTTTGTCATCTCCTGTCTGAATTATAGGTTTGAATATATCCATAGTTTTATGTAGCCTATCTTTGTTGAGATTAGGGAACTAATAAGCAGGGCAAACTTCAAAAGTGATGGACTATAGCTAGAATATTCCCATATAGAAAGTAGTCTTGACATATTTTTAACAAAAGTGAAGAGAGTGCATGAAGATATTCTTAAAAGATAGCTACATATGTTTTTAGTGTTCGCTGCAAAAAGCATATAGTATTTTTAAATGTCAGAATATTTGTAATGTCACATTTATTTCTGCTTTGTCATTTCTGTAGAGAATTATCTTTTATTAAGCAACACACATAATGTCATGCTTACCAGAGCTTTGATTTTTATTTCATAATGACTATTCATACTTATAAGCTAGTAATAAAAAACAAAATCATGATTCCTCCTAGAAAATTATTTAAAAGTTGTATACATTTTAATTTTGTCCTGTGTTCCATGCTGTAAATTTTGTGAAATCAGTGTAATTATTTAACTCCTTATTCTTTCTAGAAAATTATTCAAAAGTCTACATTTTAATATTATTATGTTCAGTGCTGAAGATTTCATGACTATACATTTAACTCCTATTTAATATTCTAATATATTTAATGCCCATTTCTGCCCTAGAATATTGTTTAGTTAGCTTCCAGCTTCCGGTGCAGGTAGCATTTGGCCTGGTCTGGACCTAAAATTATTATTTAGCTTATCTGTTACGATGCAATAGCCTGTGCATATGATAAGCAAGAAAATATATCACTGTCTGTACAACAGTGTGCAGAAAACTTTGCACTTTACAAAGTTAATGTTGTGTTTTTCCAGTGCTATGTAAAAGTGACTATAAATATTCCTTCCTTTTTGTTCTGAGAGCAGTAGGATACTAGTAGGTTTTAGTAGGAAATACTTGATTTACTTTATTTTCACTGTTTATGCATAAAATAAACTGATAGTGTCACTTTTGATAAGCTTTTTAATTGCTTCTTCATATGAAGAGGATTTGGTTTCTCAGTCGGAGCCTACTGAACTCTTGGAAGCAGAGACAGAAAACTATTTTGTAGTGCAACAGAGTGTGTCATCTCCTGATCTGCACACACACAAACACACACTCACACACACACACACTCACACACACAAACACACAAACACTGCCCTCCTTCCCCCCCCCCCCCCTTGGTTTCTCACCCATGCCCAGCCCCACAGCACTTTTAACATTTGTCTCCTCCTCTAGCTGAAGTAAACTCCTTGGGGTCAGAGATCTTTTCAACCAACTTGTAGTCTCCCAAGTGCTCAGTATAGTGTTCTGCATGCAATAAGTGTTCAATAAATATCAAGCAATCAATCAATCGTATTTATTGAGCGCTTACTGTGTGCAGAGCACTGTACTAAGCGCTTGGGAAGTACAAGTTGGCAACATATGTTGGTATTTGTTAAGCACTTACTATGTGCAAAGCACTGATCTAAGCGCTGGGGTAGATACAAGGGAATCAGGTTGTCCCACGAGGGGCTCCCAGTCTTCATCCCCATTTTACAGATGAGGGAACTGAGGCCCAGAGAAGTGACTTGCCCAAAGTCACACAGCTGACAAGTGGCGGAGCTGGGATTTGAACCCACGACCTCTGACTACAAAGCCCGGGCTCTTTCCACCGAGCCACGCTGCTTCTCTGAGCGTGGCTTAGAGAATCAACCGTTATAGAATCAACCATTTGATTCTGTAAATTCCATCCCACATAATTAGAATTCTCTGGACACACACGCAGAACATTGTAGTAATGCCATATGGGCATCTATTTGAACCCCTGAATCTAGAAGATTTTTCAGGTACGACCCTCACCTCCCTTCTCTCCTTCTCCAGCCCAGCCCGCACCCTCCGCTCCTCCACCGCTAATCTCCTCACCGTACCTCATTCTCGTCTGTCCCGCCATCGACCCCCGGCCCACGTCATCCCCCGGGCCTGGAATGCCCTCCCTCTGCCCCTCCGCCAAGCTAGTTCTCTTCCTCCCTTCAAGGCCCTGCTGAGGGCTCACCTCCTCCAGGAGGCCTTCCCAGACTGAGCCCCTTCCTTCCTCTCCCCCTCGTCCCCCCTCCATCCCCCCATCTTACCTCCTTCCCTTCCCCACAGCACCTGTACATATGTATATATGGTTGTACATATTTATTACTCTATTTATTTATTTATTTTACTTGTGCATTTCTATCCTATTTATTTTATTTTGTTGGTATGTTTGGTTTTGTTCTCTGTCTCCCCCTTTTAGACTGTGAGCCCACTGTTGGGTAGGGACTGTCTCTATGTGTTGCCAATTTGTACTTCCCAAGCGCTTAGTACAGTGCTCTGCACATAGTAAGCGCTCAATAAATACGATTGATTGATTGATTGACCTGCTCCCTTGCTCGAGAGCACCCTCTCCCCCCTTATCTCTGTTCACCCAGGTGCCACTTCCAACTTGAGCTAGGAGCTTTCTCAGCTTTTACAGCGATATGCCAAGGCTGCCGCCCCCTCCCACTTCAATGTCTCATGCCATTCCCCCCCCCCCCGACACCCCACCTTCCTCTTCCTGCCCCACCGTGCCTGTGGCAGTTGCCTCCCTGGTATAACTGTCTAAAGCTGACCTCGTTCTCAGGGAGGCTCTCCAACGCCTTCAAAATCTGACACATTGTAGGCAGAGCTTCCTCCAAGATCCATTCATTGTTCACTGCTTAATCACAGCCCAGATTGGGAAGGGCCAGGAGGATTTGTTTATCTTTAGCACAGGCTGGAAGCTCAAGACAAGTTGGGCGGATGTAGGCAATAAGGTAAGAAACCATTCAGATTTGTTTCCCCAGGGTGATTGTATTGTGGGGTGGCTGTAACCTGGAATAGGCTTTTTCAATGAAATGCTCCCTAGGGCTCTCTGCAAACAATAATGAAAAACTATTTTCCTACACTCGGTTTTGCAAATGAGTAACCGGGAAATAAGCAAAGAGGGCAAGGAAGTAATTCCAGAAAATGCACATTAATTTGCCCTACTGAGAATCTCCCATGTAACCAATTCATTTTGCCATCCTCTAACTAACCACCTACTTTGGCCACTCAAATCGAAGTGGTCATTAGGTGGTGCAGAACCTTTGCGGATTCAGTACTGGTCAGGTCTGACTTTGGTGCTTAATAATGATAATAATGGTATTCGTTAAGCACTTACTGTGTGCCAGGCACTGTTCAATAAATAAAAAGGTTTCTTAAATTTACATTCACCCTCCTTGGGGTTTAGAGCAGAGTGGTGGGTGGATCAGCTGTACTTCTTCCTCCAAGAGACATCAGCTAGTGTTAACTGCTCTGCACAGTGATGATGTGCCAGCTGTGTTGTCCTGGCCACTGCTTGTTTAGGGTGGACGTGTGACAGTGGCTTGCAGAGTCAAAGCAGGCTTAGAAAAGATCTCTAACACACACAAATTCGTCATATTGAGGTGTTGTTAAATCTTTGACTTTACCCTGAGATGAACATCTTTATCTTTCAACCAGACAAAAAAGTGAAACTGGAAAATGAAGGGTGAAAGTGGAAAACCCTCAAGTAAAATGGCAACTGGAAAAAGCATCCTGGCTAATCCTGTTGTACTGTATTTTCCCAAGTGCTTAGTACAGTGCTCTGCACAGAGTATGTGCTCAATAAATACCATCGATTGATTGGAATACCACCCAACAGCTATCGCTTTGTATGTGCCTTTCTGCTCTAATTTTCCCCTAGTGCTTTTCCTCATATTCCATCTGTGAGCCGCTGTATGGGTAAATGGAGTGGACCTACCCACAAGTCAAACAAATCCAGCCCCTGTAAGATTAACAAGTACTGTGTGCCAGTGCTGATTCAATATTAGACTCGAGCGAGAAGAAAAGGGAGCAGTTCCTGGTTCTAGTTTTCATGGCAGCAACCTACTAACCTCTTTGTTGTAAAACTCACTGAAACAATGGAGGATACCAGAGCAATCCAGCAGGTGAGTTGTTTAGAAGAACTTTTCCCCCACCCCGGGTGTCTTGCACAACTGTGAACCCTACGTAGGACAGGGACTGTATCCAAACTGATTATATTGAATCTATCCCAGTGTTCAGTATAGCACTTGGCACGTGATAAGCGCTTAAATACCATTTAAAAAAACGTCATCCTGATGTAGTTTTGCTACTAAATTGGAGATCTACGTTTTCTGAACCGTAACTTGTTTGGAGGATCAGAACAAAAGATTGGCCAAACATACAAAATTTGACTTGCCTCTGCTCCAGAGCGCCAAACTCCATTTGGTTCAAGTTGCTGAACTTTGGATATGAACTAGCCTCTATCCCAATCACTTTGGAAAGCCAGCTTTTCACTCTACATATTCATTTCGAGAGAGGCTTGTGCATACTCTCAATAAATATTGGGCAAATCTGAATGGTTTTGGTTGGGTCTTTAGCTGTTGTTAATTTTTTAACTGGATAAAGTTAGTACCTGGGAATTTATAGTAACTAGGAAGTTAAATAATCTTTTTTATATAACAATAATAATGGCATTTATTAAGCACTTACTATGTGCAAAGCACTGTTCTAAGTGCTGGACCTCTAAGCTTCCTGGGGGTTTGAATGTCTAGAAAAACCTGGGACAGAGACTCCTCCCAGAGTTAAAGATTCCTTTTACCAGCTATTTTGCATTCTTGGGAAAAAGGAGGACAGTTTCCAGCAGCCAAAGCCAGGAGATGAAGGACCCACCAAAACAAATCCCCCCAAAAGGATAATCCACTTTGCAAATGGAGACACCATGGAAGAATACAGCACTGAGGACGAGGAGGAAGAGGAATGGAAGAAGAATCAGAGCTTTGATACTGTAAGATCAGTGTTTGGTTGTGGGGAGGATGGATTCATCTGTGGAAAGCTGTTAGCAGTAATCCCAGTCTGGGATTTCAGGGTCCTGGGGTTTATTTCTGGGCCTCGGTTTTGCTGGGATAAAAAATTGGGACAGTGAATACCTTGTACCGCAGTTTGAAACCTTACGTGCATGTAAGTGTTGTGGTTAAGCTCTGCTATAATTTGGACTTTGCCTCTTCAGTCTCAACTTTCCTGGGGACCTTTCCTTTGGCTGTGGGCAATCAGAATTGCAAGTACCTCATTTTCCAGTAAGTATCATAGCCTATTCTTAGAGGGTTTTTTTTTTCCCCTGTCAAGTGAATTGAGTTGCCATTCAGTATTCTGAGGCCCCACTCCATGCTTGAGTTTTCCCTAGAATTCTGTCCGAGACACAATTTGCTCAATATAAATGGTCATTTTCTTCAGAGCTCAGTGATGTGTATATGTAGAGAAAACTTAGGAAAATGTAGAAAAACAAATAAAAAATGCAACTTTAAAAAATACATGTTCTCTTCTAAGGTGATAGTTAACCCAGTAGACTGTGAGCTCCTCATGAGCAGGGAACATGTCTTCCAACTCTATTGTGTTCTCCCAAACACTTAGTATAGTGCTGTGCAAATGGTAAGCACTCAATAAATACCATTGATTAATTGACTGATTGAGTCCTTTAACTGTAAATCCCATACATCAAAACTTCTGCACCCCTCCCTCCCCACCCACAGCATCCCCATTTGAACCACCACACAAGAGGGGAAGGTTTAGCCAGTGGTCAGTAGTAATTAGGCAAAACGAGAAATGGGCCTATTCTAAAAAGGGAGGCTCAGTTGTCTCCTTGAGTTTGTATTCCTTCTGTTCTTGATGTTCATGTTCTATGTGAACATCAACTGTTTGTGAGTCTCCCCCTCTGTGCATCTTTTTTGTGTGTGTGAGTATGTTTCTGAGTGTGATTCAGGGTGATGGCCTTTTTAGGTGTGAATAACGTGTGTGAATCCTATTTTTAAAAACCTCCAAGCAGTAGAGGCCAGACCTATCCCAATGTCCTGACTGTGTGTCTCTCTCTCTCTGCCCCCATCTCTCTCTCTGTCTCTTGTCTCTTTCTCTCCCTCTTATCATCTCTCTCCCCTTGTTTCTCTCTCTGCTCTTACCTGCTGCTGCCACGCAGGCTGTTCTTAGCAGAAGATGTCATCTAGGTGTGTCTCATGGTTTTAGAGTTTGTTTGCTTTTAGTATGTGTATCTGCATTCCACCCCTGCCTGCCCATGTCAGTCTCCATTCTGTCTCCCTTTCCTGATTTTTTTCTCTCTAGCTCTCAAACAGTGCTCTGCACATAAGTAGGTGCTCAATATGTGTTAGTTATGCTACTTACTAAGTGCTGAATGTTCCAAGGATGGGGATAAATGCTGGATAGATAATCAATTTATCAGTAGTATTTATTACAATACAATCAGCTCAAAGTCCTGTCCCACATGAGGTTCACAATCTTGGCAATAAATGCCATTAATTGAATTATTGATTGATTCTCTCTCCTAGTCCTATACCACTGACTCCACCATGACCCGCTATGAGCTCCAGAAAATGCGTTACTTTATCTCTCAGTCCCTGCCAGGGCTTAGTTGTGAAATTAGAGAAGTTCTTAGAGAAGCAGTGTGGCTCAGTGGAAAGAGCATGGGCTTGGGAGTCAGAGGTCATGGGTTCTAATCCCAATTCCCCCACTTGTCTGCTGTGTGACTTTGGGCAAGTCACTTAACTTCTCTGTGCATCAGTTACCTCATCTGTAAAATGAGGATTAAGACTGGGAGCCCCATGTGGGACAACCTAATCACCTTGTATCCCCCCCCCCACACCCCAGTGCTTAGAACAGTGCTTCGCACATAGTAAGCGCTTAACAAATACCATTATTATTATTATTATTATTATTAAAATAAGGAAGAACATAGGCTGTAGGGAAGACAGTGAGGCAGGGATGTAGAGGAAACAGTGAAAACTGTTAAATTTTCCAGGCAGGTTGTGTCATTTGCTTGGAAATCTTTAAAAGTAGGATAGAACCCATATGTCTAGAGTAGATGTAATTAGCCTAGAGGAAGAGGATGGGCTGTATAATCTCTTGAGATCCCTCCAGTGGCAACAAAGTTAGTTAAAGTTGTCCCTTAAGGGGCCTAAATTAAGCTTCTGGTTCCTGAGGAATTAGTCCTCCAGGTAATTTAAAGTTCTCAAGGCCATATGCTCATATTAGAATTTCATCATACAAAATCTTGCTTCTCCATTTCCTTCTAGCCTGTGAATTTCTCGGTGGGAGGTTAGCCACTTTCTTTGGACTCAATGAACCCAAATATCAGTATGCATTAGACGAATACTACAGGACCCAAAATCAGGTACAGAGTATTTCTTACATTTCTTTTGGTGGTCTGTTAATTTCAGTTTGAGGTCACTCAACGTCTTCATCTTGCAGTTTCGATTTCAATCTCATTCATTCTCTGAGAAACAGTAAAATAGTAATGAAGAATGATAGCATGCATTAAGTACTTAGACTGTGAGCCCCATGTGGGACCACCTGACTGTCTTGAATCTACCCCAGTGCTTAGTACAGTAGCTGACACATAGTAAGCACTTAACAAGTACAATTAAAAAAATACTTATGTGCTAGGCACTGGGGTAAATCATCATCATCAATCGTATTTATTGAGCGCTTACTATGTGCAGAGCACTGTACTAAGCGCTTGGGAAGTACAAATTGGCAACATATAGAGACAGTCCCTACCCAACAGTGGGCTCACAGTCTAAAAGGGGGAGACAGAGAACAAAACCAAACATACTAATAAAATAAAATAAATGTATTGTTATGAGGTTGAACACAGGCTGTGTCCACATGGGGCTCACAATAGACTTTTTTCCATTTTATGGCTTAGGAAACTAAGGCCCAAAGAGGTTAAAAGTGACTTTCCCAAGGTTACAAGAGTAGTCCAATGGCAGACCAGGGACTTAAACTTGGATTACTGTCTCCCAGTCCTGTGGTCTTTCACTAAGACTCACTTCTGGGCTAGTGCACCTTGTAAATAGTCACTTGCCCATGATTTATGGTGGGAAGTTGCAGAAAGGGTTGATTTTGAGGCAGACTGGAGGAAACAAAATATGACCAATCTATTCCTTTGGGCTTTTTATCTGGCTGAGATAAGTAGAGAGTTCAAAGTCTGGGAGACAATCTCTGCCTTGGGTCCTGTGTTAAACCCACTGTGTTCTTGTAAGCCACATACCCTATTCTCCCTGAGTTCCACTTTACTGTCCAAGGGAGTGCCCGACTGGTCATCATCCCCAATATGGTCTCCCCCAAGAGCATCCATGGAGGGACATGTGATCTGTACTACAAATAATGACTTTGTTTTCTTCCCCTCCAGGACAGAGATAGCGAGAGTGAAGGCGATGACCCAAAGCTGCAGCAGACTGATGTCTCAAGTGAAAAGTGGTACCTAGGAGCGCAAGGCAAAGAATATGGCAGCATTGAATAGAGGGCCTCAGTAGAGTCTTCTCATCCTAGCCCTTCGTTAAGTGCTGATGAAGTGGCAAGACCTGGACCAAATGTCTCCATAATAGTGGCAGTAGTTTTGCTCTATGTTCAGTTGCCAGGGCCACGGGAACATAAGACCATCTGAGAACATCTCAACCCAACGATACCTAGTCCCATTCTCAAACACTCAATCTGTACTAAGTGCTCAGAAAAGGACACTATAACAGAGTTAGCAGATACACTCCCAGTTCACAATAAGATTGAGCAAAACACTTTTAATTGCAATTAAACTCTGCAACTTTTGCTCCCCCCTTTCTTGAGGTGCATCATTAAAGGTCACTCCTGCTGTCACCTTACTTTGGATCAAACCTCCCAAGATGGGTTGAGGTCTCTGTCTCACTGGGCCCTGTAACATGCCAATGCAAAACACTGAGTGCCCTGGTATCCACACTAGAGTGTTACTTGCTATAACCTAGACAAAACAATAATTATTATTATTATTATTATGGCATTTGTTAGGCACTTACCGTGTGCCAGGCACTGTACTAAGCACTGGGGTAGATACAAGCAAATCAGGTTGGACACAGTCCCTGTCTCCCATGGGGCTCACAGTCTCAATCCCCATTTTACAGAAGAGGTAATTGAGGCACAGAGAAGTGAAGTGACTTGCCCAGGGTCACACAGCAGACAGGTGGTAGAGCTGGGATCAGAATACATGACCTTCTGACTCCAACGCCTGTGCTCTATCCACTACACGATGCTCAGTGAACATGGAGAAGCCCCAACTGCTGTAAGCTGAAAAGATGTAGCGGGGCAAGAAATAAGCTTTGATGATGATTTAAATGAATGATCATTTCTGGCTTCCAAAGATACTCCACAAACACAGCTGCCAACAGTGCAGGCTCTAAATCAGGCTCTAATTAAATTAAACTCCCACTGGAATTAAAGCAACTTAACATTTTGTTTTGTTTCCTATCAAAACAAGCCCAAATCAAAATAGTTGAAGCACTGGCATTTCAGGTCCTTGGAGAAATGCTTCTTGTAAATCAACCGCCAGTAATGGAGGAAAAAAAATGTTAATTGCAGTATAGTAAAGCTTCTTCCCTAGAGCGAAAACACAGTTCAGACATTGAGCGCCATTCTCCCTCACATTGCTGGGTGAAAGTTCAGCTTTGCAAGAACGCGTGAGGAAGAGGTGCTTTAAATTTACACCAATTGTTTCTACGTTCTGGTGAACAATACTTTTCCTTATACCATCCTTTGCTCCCACCCTGCCTCTGCCTCGTCTGCAGGTTTAGCCCAAATTTCTGCCACCCCAGCTTGGGCAAGGCTTTCCAAGGCAAGAGAGGGCTTCCCTGGTCTGGGGTAAAGTGGCAGCTGGAGGGGCACTGCAGGAGAGGGCGGACTGGCCTGGGCCAGCACAGTCTTCCAGCAGGTCCTCCAGGCTTGTTGGGCACCCCCACTAAACTGACTCCCCATCTACGCTGTAAGTTCCTTGTGGCAGGGAATGTGTCTGTATATTGTCTTGTACTCTCCCAAGTGCTTAGTACAGTGCTCTGCACACGGTAAGTGTTTGATAAATGCGATTGACTGACTGATTGGCTAGATAGAGGACCCTCATTGGTAATGGTGATAGTGCATCACCTGGGAGTCAGACCCATCCCTTCCCGGAGGACCACTTAACCTTGTGAGGTCACAAGGCCACCCCGGGCCCTTCGGCCAGTTCTTGATGGCCAGCTGATACAGAGTACAAATCCTCCCAGAAAATGTGGCCATTGCTGAGGCCCTGCTGAGAGCTCACCTCCTCCAGGAGGCCTTCCCAGACTGAGCCCCTTCTTTCCTCTCCCCCTCGTCCCCCTCTCCATCCCCCCATCTTACCTCCTTCCCTTCCCCACAGCACCTGTATATATGTATATATGGTTGCACATATTTATTACTCCATCTATTTATTTTACTTTATTTTGTTGGTATGTTTGGTTTTGTTCTCTGTCTCCCCCTTTTAGACTGTGAGCCCACTGTTGGGTAGGGACTGTCTCTATGTGTTGCCAATTTGTACTTCCCAAGCGCTTAGTACAGTGCTCTGCACATAGTAAGCGCTCAATAAATACGATTGATTCATTGATTGATTGATTGTGCCCCTAGTCCAATTCCCCACCAGGCATGACAAATATTCCTGGGCTAAGGAGTAACTCTGAATGGTGGTTGTACACATGATGCCACTTTGTTTCACCTTCGGCCAGATGTTCAAAAGGATGGCCAAGTATCTACAAAACGCAGGGGGAAAGTTTATGCCCCATGTCGGGGTCTTGAGAGACACCAACAACGATCTGTTGTTTCAAACCACCTCTCCATTGAGGGCAGATAAAATCCAGGGGTCAAGACCAAGTGCGGCATATTGCCTTGGAGGGTGGCAGCGAACCGTGGAATAAGAGACAGGATATGGAATGAGAAAAGAAGGAAGGAAGTAAAATCCTGGGGAAGTTCCAAGTTCTAAATGGAGTGCTTGTAGAATGGACCCCGCTCTGAACTCTAAACACTAAAGGAAGGATGCCAAGGTTTGCAGGCCTAGGCTGTTTTCCCAGGGCTGAGTCTGTGAGGAGCTTGGGGAATGGGAGTGGCCCTTCCTCTCCATTTATATTTTGCAAATCTGCAGCAAGTGGCAACTAAAAGTCGAAGGAAGGAGAAAAAGAAACTCTCCTTCACCTGGTAAAAATATGAAAAGACCTGGCCCACCGGGTGGAGTGACCTGACTCATCTAGGCATTAGACAATGGGAGGTAAAGAATGCCATCAGTCAACTTTAAAAATCTAATACCTTTTCACATTTTTATCCTTTGGTCACAAACTATTACGAGTATGTGTAAAGTGAACCAAGAATCCACCCAGTAAAGCAAGTGCAAGCCAAAAGGGGCTCTTCTCATCTCACTGATTAATTGGCTGAATGGGAATCTTTCTAGGTTTCCCAAATACCAGGCTAAATCACTTATGCATATTCTATTTTAGAAGGCTGAATGGGAATCTTTCTAGGTTTCCCAAATAGCAAGCTAAATCACTTATTCATAGTCTATTTTAGAACTTTGTAACAAACTTTGAATTTTTTTCAATATTTTAACCTGTGGAGCCTTATTTGAGCAGATTTTGTGACAAATAAAAAAGCCATTCCTTTATCAATGGGGAAAAACTGATACTAATTAAAATTTTATAAATGTCATTTATGAAGTTCACATGTCCATTAGAGAAGCACCATAGCCTAGTGAATAGAGCACGGGACTGGAAATCAGAAGAACCTGGGTTCTAATTCAAGCACCACCACTTAGCTGCTGTATGACCTTGGGCAAATCACAACTTCTCTGTGCCTCAGTTACCTCATCTGTAAAATGGGAATTAAGACTGTGAGTCCCATGTGGCCAACTTAAATGTCATATAAAAAAAAATCCATAAATAGAAAACCCCACTAAATGATCTGGTCTACATGCTAGGGTTATACTTTAAAAAAACTAAGAGTTGTTTAGGGATATTGATATTGATTACAATTGTTGTATTATTGCATTATGTTATGAATTGTTTTATCAATATGACATGAAGACCTTTAATGGGAATTCAATTGTTACTTTATAAAGATGGTATTTACTAAGTGCTTACTATGTTCCCTATCTAAACCTTTGCTAAAATTTCCTTCTGTTCTTCCTCTCTTCCCTCTCTTTCTTCTTGCCCTTTCTCCTCCTCTCTTGCAGAGTTCTATCATAATCAAGTGGGTCCAACTGTGTTTCATTAGCATCACCATCCTGCTATGCATAATTTTCCTTCAAGTACCCCCGCCATGGCTTAGCTGGGGGAAGCAAAGGGAGCATTGTATTGCATTCCTTAAGTGCTTACTATGTGCCAAGCACTGTGCTTAGCCCTGAAATAATAATAATAGTTATAATGATGGTATTTGTTAAGTGCTTACTATGTGCTGTTCTAAGCACTGGGATAGATACGAGGTAATCAGGTTGTTCCACGGGTTCACGGGCTTAATCCCCATTTTACAGATGAGGTAACTGAGGCACAGAGAAGTGAAGTGGCTTGCCCAAAGTCACACAGCTGGCAAGTGGAGGAGCCAGGAGTAGCACACAACCTGACTCCCAAGCCCGTACTCTTGCCACTAATCCACACTGCTTCTTATAAGCATACATATAAGGTAACCATGAGCTTAGTACAGTGCCAGTGCTCTGCACACAGTAAGCACTCAATAAATATGATTGAATGAATGAGTAATTCATATATGGTAACCAAATTAGACACAATCCCTGTCCCACATGGATCTCACAGTCTACGAGGGAGGGAGGACAAAGTAGCTTATCCCCATTTTATAGATGATGAAATGGAGGCACAGATTGGTTAAGTGGCTGCCTCGGGTGACATAGAAAGCGAGTGGAGGAGTTGGGACTAGAACCAAAGTCTCCTGGCCCTGAGTTCTGAGCTGTTTTTCCTAGGCCCCCGCTGCTTCCCACTTTATGACAACTTCAAAAAAACAAAATACCTGGAAAGGGAAAAAACACAGCATGTGCTACGATTTCCAGTTTACACCGTTTCTATCCATTTTTCTAATCTCTATCATTTCTGTGATAGAAATGAATTACTATTCTACCATATTACTACTGTAAATGAATTCCTATTTTCCTTCTTCCTTATTGTTAGTTGGACAAATACACTGTTCACATTTTTAGTTGATTGGACATGCTGTTTCTTTTTGGTCCTGAATTCTTTTCACTTTTCCTAACTACAGAGCTCCTCTGCTATAGCTTCTTTTTTTTAAACCCTTAAAAAAAGACTCCTTAGTGACTAAGGAGTCACTCCTTAGCCCAAGAAGGTTCACAGTAGCGTTCTTACATTTTAATGCCAGTGCTTCAGGCAATGCTCTGGCCTCCAGCACCAATGTGCAGATTGGAGCATTTTGAGAGAGCCATGTTTTGGGGGGTGGTAGGTGGGACCAAAGTGATGTAAGCAGTGGTTGTAGCCATGGCAACGGTGGGAACCGGTGACTTACTCGGGGCTGGTGGGCCACAGATGGAAGAGCAGCTCCATCCGCCCACAAAGGACTTGAGCGGGTTGGCCGTGTGGCCTAATGGAAAGAGCACAGGACTGGGAGTTGGGACTAGGTTCTAATCCCAGCTCCCACCACTTGCCTGCTGTGTGACCTTGGGCAAGTCACTTAATTTCTCCAGGCCTCAGTTTCCTCATCTGTAAAATCAGAATTAAATACCTATTCTCCTTCCCCCTTAGATTGTAAGCCACACGTCAGGCAGCTTGTGTCTGATATGATTGAATTGTATCTACACCGGTGTTTAACGTAATGTAAGCTCACTGTGGGGAAGGAATGGGTCTACCAATTCGGTTATATTGTACTCTCCCAAGTGCTTAGTACAGTGCTCTGCATGTACTAAACACTCAATAAATACCATTGATTGATTGGTTGATTACTTGGCACATAGTAAGCACTTAAATACCACAATTATTGTTATTAGGCAACCCAGTGCAGGTATAAAGAAGGCTCTATATGGGCTGGGGGGCGAAAGCCCCTTTGCTTAGTGCTGTTTCATTTAGTTCTCTATTTTTATGGAACCGGTTAAGAGACCTTGTAATTCAAAATAATTCTATCCATTACACTAGTGACAGATTTTTCCAAATAGAGGACAGCTTCTTAGTAGATGATTTCTACCACATTTTTTTGCCGTCTAATGCCACTTCCATCCTCACTGTATTGTCATGTTTTCTTATTTGATCCATCTTGACCAAATTCTGTCATATAACTTTGTCAATTATTTCCCAAGAATTGGACGTTACCAATTAGCTTCAGCTGCTTGTCACACTTTAATGCTTTCATTTAAATCCTGTTCCTTCAGTTCCAGTAATTTTTTTCCCATATTTTTTATTCCAGTCACTATTCCACTGCTAATGAATGAATCTGTCAAATTCCAAAACTGCAACTTGATTTAAATTGTTTAACACTGTTAAGAGGTTGCGAAAGTTTAATGTCTATCAGCTATCTCACATCACAAAGTGCAACTGTCCCTTCCTTTGATAAGCAATCTTCTCCCAATCTCTGGGTTTCCAGATTATGATCACTCCTTTTAAACTAATTAAAGAATATTCTTCTTCTCTAGTTAGGCTTATTGCAAGCTCTGAGACTCATCTTTTAGATTTAGTGCACTTGTTCTCAAGAACAACGAGTGGCATGGCCTAGTGGAAAAAGCATGGGATTCAGAGAACCTGGGTTCTAATCCTGCCTCTACCACGTGCCTGCTTTGTGATCTTGGGTAAGTCATTAACTTTTTCTGTGCCTCAGTTTCCTCACCTGTAAAATGGGGGTTCAATGGCTGTTCTCCCTTCTACTTAGACTGTGGACCCTATGTGGAACAGGGATGGTGTCTGAACTGATTAACTTGTATCAATATCAAAGCTTAAAGCAGTGCTTGGCGAATAGTACTTAACAAATATAAAAATAAATTATTATTATTATGTCAAACTCCTCAATAAAACATTTCTAGAAATGAGGAATACACACAATGTTAAATTAAGCATTTAGTACAGTGCTTTGCACACAGTAAGTGCTCAATAAATACAGTTGAATGAATGAAATGAACTGGATGCTCTCAGCTGTCCTATGCCCAGATGCCCATTCCATGGGGGTGACGGGCAATGACCCCTAACATTTTCTGAGTTAGACTCACAGACTTGCTCATCCCAAGTCTCCGACAAGTTCTGAGAGCTTTTACTCAGGGCTGAAAAGATCCAGAATGGTGACTTTCGGACCTATTAGTTCTATGACTCCTATCCCATTCCAATCCTCAGCCCCTCCTAAAATCCCCACCGCACTCTTGGCCCCCCTCACTCAAAATGAAAAGTTGGCACCTCTGGCTCCATGTCTAAGTATTTTTCTTCATTCCGCTGCTTGCATTCTGTTTTTAATTAACTCTTAGTACCCTGTCATGTGTCTTTATGGGGATTCAATCCAAATACCATATGGTCTGTTACAAAACAACTAGTTTATTTGTAAGACTTAATTTGCGGCTTGCCGTCAGTTCTCCCAGCACTTTCTGTCTCTCTGGAACTTTCCCTAAATGAAACTCATTGTAGTAGTAGGATTGACTTGTGGCTCAACGATGGTGCTGCTGCCAATCATCATCATCAATCGTATTTATTGAGCGCTTCATATGTGCAGAGCACTGTACTAAGCGCTTGGGAAGTACAAATTGGCAACATATGGAGACAGTCCCTACCCAGCAGTGGGCTCACAGTCTAAAAGGGGGAGACAGAGAACAAAACCAAACATACTAACAAAATAAAATAAATAGATAACAAAATAAAATAAAATAAATAGATATGTACAAGTAAATTAAATAAATAAATAAATAAATAGAGTAATATGTACAAACATATATACATATATATGCCAATGAGATAGTATCCATGGGTGAATGTCACCATGAGACTCTAGCACCCCATGCCCATGAAAATACAGCAGTGTGCCTTTTCTGACCCTTTGCCACTTGGGGTGAACACTACTCAGAGGGGAAAGATATGCCCTACCACCCGTAGGTCAATCAATCATATTTATTGATCGCCTATTTTGCGCAGACCACTACACTAAGGGCTTGGGAGAGTACAATATAACAGAATTGGTAGACTTGTTCCCTACCTACGACAAACTTACGGGGGGAGACAGACGTGATATAAATAAGTAAATTTTGGATACGTACATAAGTCCTATGGGACTGAGGGAGGGGTGAATAAAGGGTGCAAATCCTAGTGCAAGGCAACAGAGAAGGGAGAGGGAGAAGGGGAAATGAGGGCTTCTTCGGGGAAGGCCTCTTGGAGAAGACGTGCTTTTAATAAGGCTTTGAAGGTGGGGGGAGAGTGATGTTGCAATAGTGGTGATGCTTTGGACTGAGCCATCTCACTCTCTCGCCCACCCCCACCGTGAGATGACGGGAAGAGGCGGTGCAGTCTGTGGTCACAGAACAGAATATCTCTGCTATATCAAAATCAGTAGAAAAGTTCGTCTCATGAGCCATTGGCCATTCCTAGTGACTTAGTAATGGGGGAGGTGGGGAGGCTGCTCTTCTTTCTTGTGGAAACTGGGGGAAAGCCAAAATGAACCTCACCAAGCAAGGTTTTCAAAGCCTTTGGCATTCTTTCACGAAAAAAATAACTAAAGCTGCACAAGTGTGAGAAGCCGCAAGGCCTAGTGAAAAGATCACGGGAGTCAGAGGATCTGGATTCTAATTCTGGCTCTACCACTTGCCTGCTCTGTGTCCTTGGGCAAGTCAGGGAGGAACAGGGAGAACAGACATTGAAACCCCATTTCACAGCTGAGGAAACTGAAACACAGAGTTATCTACCCTGGTACTTGGAACACAGTAAGCACATTACAAATACAAATGCAACAACAACAATAGTAATGATTTTTAAAAGCTGACTGTTTAACAGATGATTATTCCCAAATACTGCTTATTGCTAGATCCCTTATAAGCAGCATACAACCAGCAGTACCCACCATTTGAGATTTAGGATTTAACAACTGGCCGATTTAGCAAATAGTCCATGATGAGGAGACTCACACCTGCCATTCCAGCATTTTAGAACATGTAAGAACAGTTTCCACTTGGGATTGTTAGCAGACTTACCAAACCCATGCAATAACCCCAGAAAGCAAACTTGGTGATTAGCCTTACATCATCCCCTCAGAAGCAACCAAACTCAGGCTTTGACCACCCATCCACCCAGAAGAGGAAGTTCTAGATTCATGGAGTTGCTTCACTTGAAGAAATCGCCAACATTGGTGTTATCTTTTTCTAAGCTACCAGGAGTCAAAGGCTGGGACAAAGTATTTGGGGCCTAAGCAAAAGGAAGGGATGCAATTGATCCACAGGGGCAGAAGTGGATGTCAGAAAGAGAAAAGAGGCACCCTTGGCTGAATAGTGACATAGTGTGACAATATTGCAGAGCTGGACCTGAACAGAGGATACTGGAGAGGCAGTGTGGCCTCGTGGGAAGAGCATGGACTAGGAATCGAGAGACCTGGGTTCTAATGCCAGCTCTACCACTGGCCTGTTGGGTGATCTTGGGCAAGTCACCACCAATTCTCTTTGTGTCTCAGTTCCTGTAGCCATAAAATGAGGATAATAGGAAAGAGGCTTCCAGAAGTCTGCTTTGAAACATGCAGTCAAATTAAGGAGCATGCATGTCAGTTGATGGGTTGTCAAGACAGAAGTAATCCTCAGCTATGCAGACTGCCATGAAACCGAGATCTTCTATACATCACTAAAGATACTGTAGGGTCCTCTCTCTGCCACCACAGTTCCTCTGAAGAGTGAAGATAATTCCATCATGTAACAAAGAGGGAATCCTTGTCTTAATTTCCTCAGTATATTTTCTACGTTTTTCTCCTCTCCTCAAAAATCTCCAACGGTTGCCTATTCTTCTCTGTATCAAGCAGAAATTCCTGACCGTTGATTGGCTTTAAGCCACTCAATAAGCTCTGCCTATCCTATTTAACCAATCTATTCTCCCACTTCATTCCTCTCAAGCTAACCGCATTCTCATTTCTCTGGCCACAGATCTCTTGCGCACACACTCCCCCTGCCTGGAACGCTTTCCCTCTTCAAAGTAGACAGACCACAGATCCAGTTTTCCTCGTTTTCAAAGCCCTTTTGAAATCGCATCACCAGAAAGCCTTCTCCACTTAATTTTAATCTCCCCTGTTTTTAATCCCATACTGCCCGTCCGGCTCTTCTGTGCCATAAAAGCACTCAAGTATTCACGACCCCCTTGTAGCTCTTCCGTACATACATTACCTGCCTAGGACTAAGCACTAACCCATGAACACATCTCCTTTTCCTTTCACTTCTTATCTGTAATTTATTTTCGTGTAAACCTTCCCAGATTTTGATCTCCATATCTACTAATTCTACTGTACTCTCGAAGCGCTAAAAACCGCAGGCACGCAATAAATACTATTGATTGAATCCCACTTTTCTATTCAGTGGAGCTGAAGAAGCAGAGGGCATCACTGCGTCAAACTCAAAGATGGAATCTGGGGAGGTGGAGGAAAGGCTACTGCCTGGGGGTTGGGAATACATCGAACAAAGCTCCGGTTTGCTCTGGCACATCTCAAATTCCTTACGGACAAGTTTTAAACACTGTAGGTCCTTTCCCACTTACACTAGATGCCGCTATTCCACAGGCTATGAAGGAATGTCGAGCCTTTTCCAATTTTCTCCGCAATATGGATTCGGGATCAGTAGGAAGAAGGAAGGCCCCTGGTTCTGGGATTTGGTGTGCCCCAGGTGTACCACGAAGAAAGGGGCAGATGAATTTTCAATGATAAAAACCTGGAGGTAACATCAGGAGAAAATAAGGTAAAAAGGGGAGGATGGGGAAAGGCTAAAGAACCGATCTGTATTGTTTGCATTATTTAAAATGTGAGCCCCTGGTAGCACAGGAACTGCATCCAAACCTCTACGAATAGAGAATCTGAAGTGACTTTGGACAGCTCTTTTAACTTGATCTTTTCATTTGGAAGATTAATAGTAATGTTGGTCAAGAACTTGGAAGTACGAGGATGAGAGGTGCTTTATAAAAGCCAACTAGTGCCTAGAAAATAATATGCACAGTGGTTGCTGCCTATTTTTGAAGAAAAAAGAGCCAAGGAACATCATTTGCAGATTGTTTTATTAAACGGTGTTAATTTAATCCATATAATTTGGCAGCGAGAAGTGTTTGACATATAACGACAGTGCTAGGTACACACTTTTCTTCCTCCCTTGTCCTCCCATTTCACATTACCAGGGGCAGGAGGGATCTGACAGAGAACCCTCCAATGGACAAGTTCAGATAGGATCTCAGTTCAGAAGTATCAGGACTGAGGTTCATCCATGGTTCTCGATGGGAGACGGCATCGTCCTCAGGGTGCCTGTATGAGCGTGCTTGTGCACGTGCGCACGGTTGAATGTGGGATAGGGAATTCCAGTAGCTTCCCCAGGAGGCCTTCCCAGACTGAGCCCCTTCCTTCCTCTCCCCCTCGTCCCCGTCTCCATCCCCCCATCTTACCTCCTTCCCTTCCCCACAGCACCTGTATATATGTATATATGTTTGTATATATTTATTACTCTATTTTACTTGTACTTATTTATCTATTCTATGTATTTTATTTTGTTAGTATGCTTGGTTTTGTTCTCTGTCTCCCCCCTTTAGACTGTGAGTCCACTGTTAGGTAGGGACTGTCTCTATATGTTGCCAACTTGTACTTCCCAAGCGCTTAGTACAGTGCTCTGCACACAGTAAGCGCTCAATAAATACGATTGATTGATTGATTGATTTAACCAACCCTCTCCTCCCTCAGGATTTAGCCTGCTCCCATATGAGAGTCAGGGCTGACGCTGGGATGGAGAGAGCAAGCACTTTCCAGGCAAGCCACCATAAATATGGGAGGCAAGTGGTGTTTTTCTTAGAAAGAGCTTGCTATTCTCAGAAGGAGAACAGTATGGCCAAGCATTTCCCTTTTCCTTTGGGCTCAATCCCAGCCTTGGGGTACAGCAGTTAATCACGATGCTGGACTCCACCCCCACTCATTCACAGGTCTCAGAGGCTGAGCTGGGCCTCTGTGGCAACTCCTTTTATAACCACAGTCACACCCCTCCCTCTTAATAATCCTCTTTATTTCCATCCATTTCCCAACGCTTTTTGGTAAGCTCTGCAGGTTGAATTTCGCTGCCTTGAGATTTTCATGTTCTGAAGCTTCAGATCAACATCTCCCCTCTCTGCACAAAGAAGCAGTGGATCCTAATGGTTAGAGCACGGGCCTGAGCGTCAGAAGGACCTGGGTTCTAATTCCTGTGCGTCTGCTGAGAGACCTTCGACAAGTCACTTTATCTTCTCTGTAGCCTCAGTTCCCTCGTCTATAAAATGGGAATTCAGTCCCTGTTTTCCCTCCTACTTAGATTGTGATCCCTGTGTCAGATAGGGACTGGGTCTAACCTGACTATTTTGTCTCTTCCCCAGAGCTTAGAACAGTGTTTAACACATAATAAGCACTTAACAAATACAATAATAATCATCATAGTACTTATTGTTATCTTACAGATGAGCTAACCAAGGTACAGAGAGGCTAAGTGTCTTGCCCAGGGTCACACAGCAGATAAGTGGTGGAGATGGAATTAGAACTGAGTTCTCTGACTCTCAGGCCTGTGCTTTTTCCACTAGGACAACAATGCTTCTCATTCTTGTGGGATTAAAATATTACTCTATTTATTTGTTTATTTTACTTGTACATATCCTATTTATTTTATTTTGTTAGTAGGTTTAGTTTTGTTCTCTGTCTCCCCCTTTTAGACTGTGAGCCCACTGTTGGGTAGGGACTGTATATGTTGCCAACTTGTACTTCCCAAGCGCTTAGTACAGTGCTCTGCACACAGTAAGTGCTCAATAAATACGATTGATTGATTGATTGATTAAAAAAACAAGTGGGACCAACTTGTTCTTCACAGTCTGAAAATGGAGATGTCCAATGTGATAAGAAATTATCATGCAAGACAGAGGATTCATTAGGATCAGCAGTAACATATGGACATAAATAGTGTCTTTTTTCTAAGCTTCACTTTCTTATCCCCATTTGTTTTTCATTTATTCTTCCCTCAGACCCTGGGTCTCTAAGACATAATCCGCTGCACTCTCATTATGGAGGCTGCAATCACCATAAAAAGCCCCGTTTTGCCAGAATGTCTTGCAGTATTTAGAGTCTGGACTATTATTTCCTCATTTCACAGTTATTCCCAAAGAGACATGTTCATTTACAATTTATTACCAACTAAAATAAGCTACCCCAGTGTCTTGCTACAAATCTGACAGAAACCGGGCAGCGCTTCAGCACCGAATTTCTGGTGGATGAAGGGCCAAAAATGAATCATTTCAGAGAATCCTTTCAGAACACTCTCTCTTTGTCTTACAGACTTCGGCGGACTGGCTGAAGGCTAATCCAGGGGCTCCCTGGTTCCCCTCTTTGGTCAACAGACCTAAGAAACTTCCAACCAGCGTGCATTTTCTGGTGAAGCAAATTGGAGAACCGAAGGAATTATCGGGCAGTTGAAAGGCAAAAAACAGGTTCTTTTGGCTAAGTATTAAGATCACTTTCTCAAGTCTTCACTTTGCTTCATCATCATCATCATCATCAATCGTATTTATTGAGCGCTTACTATGTGCAGAGCACTGTACTAAGCGCTTGGGAAGTACAAGTTGGCAACATATAGAGACAGTCCCTACCCAACAGTGGGCTCACAGTCTGAAAGGGGGAGACGGAGAACAAAACCAAACATACTAACAAAATAAAATAAATAGAATAGATATGTACAAATAAATAAATAAATAGAGTAAAAAATATGTACAAACATATATACATATATACAGGTGCTGTGGGGAAGGGAAGGAGGTAAGATGGGGGGGGATGGAGAGGGGGACGAGGGGGAGAGGAAGGAAGGGGCTCAGTCTGGGAAGGCCTCCTGGAGGCTTCACCCAGAGACCTCGAATTTCTGGGCCTTATTGTAAGTCCTCAGGAATCAGGCAATTTCTCCTTTGTATTCACTCCCAAGGAGTGAATTAAGGATATTAAGGATCAGAAATTCTAGATACTACCGAGGGCTTTAAGTCGTAGTCAAGCCAAAAAAAGTGGACAATTCTTGGCCTAAGAAAGAACAACTTCTTCAACTGAGAGACAGCAGGTCTGACATTCTTTGGCCTGGGGAAAAGACCGCCGCTCTGGGAGCCAGGAGACCTATCTGAAGAGCTGTTCTCTGCTTTTTCCATAAGGCAGAGCAAATAAGGAATTGCTCCGAACCAGTAAGAGCAGGGGAGAGAACTAGACAAATTTGATCTGTTCCTTCCCACAATCCTTTCCTCTTTCTTCCATTCCCTCTATCCCAATGTTGGGTCAGATTTACTAAGATTAAGACTCAAATGTCACTGTTAATCATTGCTCTTACCTTGCAAGTTTGATGCCCGTTTCAGTATTAGAGAGGCCATTTATTAATTTAGTTTTTCTTGTCCTTACTACTCCTCCACAGTCAAGCAGTGTGGCTCAGTGGAAAGAGCACGGGCTTTGGAGTCAGAGGTCATGAGTTCAAATCCAGGCTCTGCCATTTAGCTGTGTGACTTTGGGCAGGTCACTTCACTTCTCTGGGCCTCAGTGACCTCATCTGTAAAATGGGGATTAAGACTGTGAGCCCCATGTGGGACAACCTGATCACCTTGTAATCTCCCCAGCACTTAGAGCAGTGCTTTGCACATAGTAAGCGCTTAATAAATGCTATAAAATACTTTTTTTTGTGGCTAAGTGCTTACTTATTTACTTATTCCTACGTCACTTCCCTTCTCTCCTTCTCCAGCCCAGCCCGCACCCTCCGCTCCTCTGCTGCTAACCTCCTCACTGTACCTTGTTTTCACCTGTCCCACCGTCGACCCCCTGGCCTGGAATGCCCTCCCTCCACACATCCGCCAAGCTAACTCTCTTCCTCCCTTCACAGCCCTACTGAGAGCTCACCTCCTCCAGGGGGCCTTCCCAGACTGAGCCCCCTCCTTCCTCTCCCCCCTCCATCCCCTCCGCCCTACCTCCTTCCCCTCCATCCCCTCCGCCCTACCTCCTTCCCCTCCATCCCCTCCGCCCTACCTCCTTCCCCTCCCCACAGCACCTGTATATATGTTTGTACAGATTTATCACTCTATTTATTTTACTTGTACATATTTACTATTCTATTTATTTTGTTAATGATGTGCATTCAGCTTTAATTCTATTTATTCTGACGACACCTGTCCACATGTTTTGTTTTGTTGTCTCCCCCTTCTAGACTGTGAGCCCGTTGTTGGGTAGGGACTGTCTCTGTAGGTCGCCAACTTGTACTTCCCAAGCGCTTAGTCCAGTGCTCTGCACACAGTAAGTGCTCAATAGGTACGACTGAATGAAAGAATGAATGAATATGTTGCCGACTTGTACTTCCCAAGCGCTTAGAACAGTGCCTTGCACACAGTAAGTGCTCAGTAAATTCGGTTGAATGAATGAATGAATATGTTGCTGATTTGTACTTCCCAAGCGCTTAGAACAGTGCCCTGAACACAATAAGTGCTCAATAAATACGATTGAATGAATGAATGAATAAGTATGTTGCCGACTTGTACTTCCCAAGCGCTTAGAACAGTGCCCTGCACACAGTAAGTGCTCAATAAATACGATTGAATGAATGAATGAATGAATATGTTGCCGACTTGTACTTCCCAAGCGCTTAGAACAGTGCCCTGCACACAGTAAGTGTTCAATAAATACGATTGATTGATTATTATTATTCTTGTGTGTGTTTGCTGCAAACCTCCTTCCCCTCCCCACAGCACCTGTATATATGTATATATGTTTGTAGGTGCTTTACTATGTGTTTATTTTATTTGTGCATATTGACTATTCTATTTTCTTTTGTTAACATGTTTTGTTCTGTTGTCCGTCTCCCCCTTCTAGACTGTGAGCCCGCTGTTGGGTAGGGGCCGTCTCTAGATGTTGCCGACTTGTACTTCTCAAGCGCTTAGTACAGTGCTCTGCACACAGTAAGTGCTCAATAAATACGATTGAGTGAATGAATGAATAAATACGGTTGAAGGAATGAGTACAGAGAAGCAGCGTGGCTCAGTGGAAAGAGCGCGGGCTTTGGAGTCAGAGGTCAGGGGTTTGAATCTCGGCTCTGCCACATGTCTGCTGTGTGACCTTGGGCAAGTCACTTAACTTCTCTGGGCCCTCAGTTACCTCATCTGTAAAATGGGGATGAAGACTGGGAGCCCCCCGTGGGCCAACCTGATCCCCTTGTCACCTCCCCAGCGCTTAGAACAGTGCTTTGCAAATAGTAAGCGCTTAATAAATGCTATTATTATTATTATTATTATTATTATTATTATTATTATTATTCTCTGGGCCCTCAGTTACCTCATCTGTAAAATGGGGATGAAGACTGGGAGTCCCCCCGTGGGCCAACCTGATCCCCTTGTCACCTCCCCAGCGCTTAGAACAGTGCTTTGCACATAGTAAGCGCTTAATAAATGCCATCATCATTATTATTATTATTATTCTCTGGGCCCTCAGTTACCTCACCTGTAAAATGGGGATGAAGACTGGGAGCCCCCCGTGGGCTAACCTGATCCCCTTGTAACCTCCCCAGCGCTTAGAACAGTGCTTTGCACATAGTAAGCACTTAATAAATGCTATTATGATGATGATGATGATGGTGATTATTCTCTGGGCCCTCAGTTACCTCACCTGTAAAATGGGGGTGAAGACTGGGAGCCCCCCGTGGGCCAACCTGATCCCCTCATCACCTCCCCAGCGCTTAGAACAGTGCTTTGCACCTAGTAAGCGCTTAATAAATGCCATCATCATCATTATCATTATCATTATTATCGTCATCATCAATCGTATTTCCTGAGCGCTTACTGTGTGCAGAGCACTGTCCTAAGCGCTTGGGAAGTCCAAGTCGGCAACACCTAGAGACAGTCCCTACCCAACAGTGGGCTCACAGTCTCATTAGTTATTAATAGCTATAGTTATTATTGCTATGGGCCAGGCACTGTACTGAGCGCTCAGATAGATCCACGCTAATCAGGTCGGACACAGTCTCTGTCCCCCGTGGGGCTCAAAGACTTAACCCCCATTTTTGCACATGAGGTGTGACCGCCCCTCCTCCCCCCCTCCTCCTCCCCCCTCCTCCTCGTCCCCCCTCCCCCTCCCTCCCCCCTCCTCCTCCCCCCTCCCCCTCCCTCCCCCCTACTCCTCCTCCCCCCTCCTTCCCCCCTCCTCCCCCCATTCCCCCCCTCCCCCCTCCTTCCCCCTCCCCCTCCTTCCCCTCCTCCTCCTCCCCCCTCCCCCCTCCTCCTCCTCCCCCCTCCTCCCCCCATTCCCCCCTCCCCCCTCCTTCCCCCTCCCCCCTCCTCCCCTCCTCCCTCCCCCTCCTCCCCCCTCCCCCTCCCCCCTACTCCTCCTTCCCCCTCCTCCCCCCATTCCCCCCCTCCCCCCTCCTTCCCCCTCCCCCTCCTTCCCCTCCTCCCCCCTTCCCCCTCCTCCCCCTCCTTCCCTCCTCCCTCCCCCCCTCCCCCCTACTCCTCCTCCCCCCTCCTCCCCCCATTCCCCCCCTCCCCCCTCCCCCCTCCTTCCCCTCCTCCCCCCTTCCCCCTCCTCCCCCTCCTTCCTCCTCCCCCCTCCCCCCCTACTCCTCCTCCCCCCCTACTCCTCCTCCCCCCTCCCCCCCTCCTCCCCCCATTCCCCCCTCCCCCCTCCTTCCCCCTCCCCCCTCCTCCCCCCTTCCCCCTCCTCCCCCTCCTTCCCTCCTCCCTCCCCCCTCCTTCCTCCTCCCCCTTCCTTCCCCCCTCCTCCCCCTTCCCCCTCCTCCCCCCCATTCCCCCCTCTCCCCCTCCCCCCTTCCCCCTCCTCCCCCCTTCCCCCCTCCTCCCCCTTCCCCCTCCTCCCCTCTCCCCCCATTCCCCCCCATTCCCCCCTCCCCCCCCTCGCCCGCCCGCAGCCCCGCGCGCCGGGCGGGTCAGAGCGCAGGCGCGCGGCTGGGGCCACACTCAACATGGCGGCCGGGCCGGGACCTCGCCGCACCCGCCCTCCCGGATGACGTCACTTCCGGCGCCCGCCCCCTGGTAACTGCGCTACGGTGTGGACGCCGTGGAGGTGGCCACGGGGACCCACGAAGGCAACGTGCCCTTTTGGCTTCAGCGCCCACCTCCCCGCCGGCGGACCTCCTTCCTTCTCCTCGTCCTCCTCGTCCTCCTCCTCCTCGTCGTCGTCGTCGTCCTCCTTCAGGTAAAGCCGGCTGCCCTCAGGCGACGACCCCTCTTGGCACCCTCCCTCTGGCCCTGGGGAAGGGGGCCAACCATCCCCCCCCCCCCCCCCCCCAGCCAGTCCCTGAGGGGGCAGAGGCAGGGATGATAATAATAATAGTAACGATGACGATAATAATAATAATGATGGTACTTGTTCATTCATTTATTCATCTTACCTCCTTCCCTTCCCCACAGCACCTGTATAGATGTATAGATGTTTGTACGTATTTCTTACTCTATTTATTTATTTATTTATTTTGCTATTACTCTATTTATTTATTTATTTTACTTGTACATATCTATCCTATTTATTTTGTTTTGTTAGTCTGTTTGGTTTTGTGCTCCGTCTCCCCCTTTTAGACTGTGAGCCCGCTGTTGGGTAGGGACCGTCTCTAGTTGTGGCCAATTTGTACTTCCCAAGCGCTTAGTCCAGTGCTCTGCACATAGTAAGCGCTCAATAAATACGATTGATTGATTGATTGATTGATTGACCAACCATCCCCCCCTCCCCCCCCCGCCAGTCCCTGAGGGGGCAGAGGCAGGGATGATAATAATAATAGTAACGATGACGATAATAGTAATAATAATGATGGTATTTGTTCATTCATTTATTCATCTTACCTCCTTCCCTTCCCCACAGCACCTGTATAGATGTATAGATGTTTGTACATATTTATTACTCTATTTATTTATTTATTTATTTTATTTGTACATGTCTGTTGTCCACAGCAGACTTGACATGACTGGGTTCAAGAACCCTGCGGCCGATTTACACCGAGTTAACCTATTTTGCACCCTACTTGTCGATAACACTATTCTATTTGTCTGTTTGTACATATTTATTACTCTATTTATTTATTTATTTATTTTACTTGTACATATCTATCCTATTTATTTTGTTTTGTTAGTCTGTTTGGTTTTGTTCTCCGTCTCCCCCTTTTAGACTGTGAGCCCACTGTTGGGTAGGGACCGTCTCTAGATGTGGCCAATTTGGTACTTCCCAAGCGCTTAGTCCAGTGCTCTGCACATAGTAAGCGCTCAATAAATACCATTGATTGATTGATTGATTGACCAACCATCCCCCCCTCCCCCCCCCCGCCAGTCCCTGAGGGGGCAGAGGCAGAGATGATAATAATAATAGTAACGATGATGATAATAATAATAATAATAATGATGGTATTTGTTCATTCATTTATTCATCTTACCTCCTTCCCTTCCCCACAGCACCTGTATAGATGTATATATGTTTGTACATATTTATTACTCTATTTATTTATTTATTTATTTTATTTGTACATGTCTATTTGTTGTCCACAGCAGACTTGACATGACTGGGTTCAAGAACCCTACGGCCGATTTACACCGAGTTAACCTATTTTGCACCCTACTTGTCGATAACACTATTCTATTTATATGTTTGTACATATTTATTACTCTATTTATTTATTTATTTTACTTGTACATATCTATTCTATTTATTTTATTTTGTTAGTCTGGTTTTGTTCTCCGTCTCCCCCTTTTAGACTGTGAGCCCACTGTTGGGTAGGGACTGTCCCTATATGTTGCCAACTTGTACTTCCCAAGCGCTTAGTACAGTGCTCTGCACACAGTAAGCGCTCAATAAATACGATTGATGATGATCCCCCCCCCGCCCCCCGCCAGTCCTGAGGGGGCAGAGGCAGGGATGATAATAATAATAGTAACGGTGACGATAATAGTAATAATAATGATGGTATTTGTTCATTCATTTATTCATCTTACCTCCTTCCCTTCCCCACAGCACCTGTATATGTTTGTACATATATATTACTTTATTTATTTATTTATTTTATTTGTACATATCTATTCTATTTATTTTATTTTGTTAGTATGTTTGGTTTTGTTCTCTGTCTCCCCCTTTTAGACTGTGAGCCCACTGTTGGGTAGGGACTGTCTCTAGCTGTTGCCAACTTGTACTTCCCAAGCGCTTAGTACAGTGCTCTGCACATAGTAAGCGCTCAATAAATACGATTGATGATGATGATGATGATGATGATTTATTCATTCATTCATTCATTCAGTCATATTTATGGAGCGCTTACTGTGAGCCCCTTCCTTCCTCTCCCCCTCGTCCCTCTCTCCATCCCCCTCATCTTGGAGAGGCATCCCCCTGGAGAAGCAGCGTGGCTCACTGGAAAGAGCCCGGGCTTTGGAGTCAGAGGTCATGGGTTCAAATCCCGGCTCCGCCAATTGTCAGCTGGGTGACTTTGGGGAAGTCACTTCACTTCTCTGGGCCTCAGTTACCTCATCTGTAAAATGGGGATTAACACTGTGAGCCCCCCGTGGGACAACCTGATCACCTTGTAAACTCCTCAGCACTTAGAACAGTGCTTTGCACATAGTAAGCGCTTAATAGATGCCATTATTATTATTATTATTATTATTATCTTACCTCCTTCCCTTCCCCACAGCACCTGTCTATATGTATATATGTTTGTACATATTTATTGCTCTATGTATTTTACCTGTACATATCTACTCTATTTTATTTTGTTAGTATGTTTGGTTTTGTTCTCTGTCTCCCCCTTCCCCACAGCAATCGATCGATCAATCAATCGTGTTTATTGAGTGCTTACTGTGTGCAGAGCACTGTACTAAGCGCTTGGGAAGTACAAGTTGGCAACATATAGAGACAGTCCCTGTATATACGTATATATGTTTGTACATATTTATTACTCTATTTATTTATTTTACCTGTACCTATCTATTCTATTTATTTTATTTTGTTAGTATGTTTGGTCTTGTTCTCTGTCTCCCCCTTTTAGACTATGAGCCCACTGTTGGGTAGGGACTGTCTCTATATGTTGCCAATTTGTGCTTCCCAAGCGCTTAGTACAGTGCTCTGCACATAGTAAGTGCTCAATAAATACGATTGATTGATTGATTGATCAGAATAAATTAAGCGCTTACTATGTGCGAAGCACTGTTATAAGCGCTGGGGGGGATACAAAGTGATCAAGTTGTCCCACGTGGGGCTCACGGTCTTAATCCCCATTTTACAGATGAGGTAACTGAGGCCTAGAGAAGTGAAGTGACTTGCCCAAAGTCCCACAGCTGGCAAATGGCGGAGCCAGGATTAGAACCCAGGACCTCTGACTCCCAAGCCTGTCGACCCCCGGCCCACGTCATCCCCCGGGCCTGGAATGGCCTCCCTCTGCCCGTCCGCCAAGCTAGCTCTCTTCCTCCCTTCAAGGCCCTGCTGAGAGCTCACCTCCTCCAGGAGGCCTTCCCAGACTGAGCCCCTTCCTTCTTCTCCCCCTCGTCCCCCTCTCCGTCCCCCTCATCTTACCTCCTTCGCTTCCCCACAGCACCTGTATATATGTTTGTACATATTTATTACTCTATTTTACCTGTACATATCTATTCTATTTATTTTATTTTGTTAGTATGTTTGGTTTTGTTCTCTGTCTCCCCCTTTTAGACTGTGAGCCCACTGTTGGGTAGGGACCGTCTCTAGATGTTGCCAACTTGTACTTCCGAAGCGCTTAGTACAGTGCTCTGCACACAGTAAGCGCTCAATAAATAAGATTGATTGATTGCAGAGCACTGTACCAAGCGCTTGGGAAGTACAAGTCGGCAACATCAATCAATCAATCAATCAATCATATTTATTGAGCGCTTACTGTGTGCAGAGCACTGTACCAAGCACTTGGGAAGTACAAATCAGCAACATATAGAGACGGTCCCTACCCAACAACGGGCTCACAGCCTAGAAGGGAGAGACAGACAACAGAACAAGTAGACAGGTGTCAGAACCATCAGAATAAATTAAGCACTTACTACTACTACTAATAATAATAATGGCATTTATTAAGCACTTACTATGTGCAAAGCACTGTTCTAAGCGCTGGGGAGGATACAAGGTGATCAGGTTGTCCCACGGGGGGCTCACAGTCTTAATCCCCATATGTGTGAAGCACTGTTCTAAGCGCTGGCGGGGATACGAAGTGATCAAGTTGTCTCACATGGGGCTCACAGTCTTAATCCCCATTTTACAGATGAGGGAACTGAGGCCCAGTGAAGTGACTTGCCCAAAGTCCCACAGCTGGCAAATGGCGGAGCCGGGATTAGAACCCAGGACCTCCGACTCCCAAGCCTGTTGTCTTTCCACTGAGCCATGCTGCTCGCTTACTGTGTGCCAAGTACTGTTCTGAGCGCTGGGACAGATACCAGGTCATCAGGTTGTCCCACTGGGGGCTCACAGTCTTCATCCCCATTTTACAGATGAGGTCATTGAGGCACAGAGAAGCTAAGTGGCTTGCCCAAGGCCACAGAGCATTCATTCATTCATTCAGTCGTATTTATTGAGCGCTTACTGTGTGCAGAGCAGTGGACTAAGCACTTGGGAAGTACAAATCGGCAAAATACAGAGACGCTCCCAATCAATCAATCAGTCATATTTATTGAGCGCTTACTGTGTGCAGAGCACTGTACTAAGCGCTTGGGAAGTACAAGTTGGCAACATATAGAGACAGTCCCTACCCAACAGTGGGCTCACAGTCTAAAAGGGGGAGACAGAGAACAAAACCAAACATACTAACAAAATAAAATAAATAGAATAGATAGGTACAAGCAAAATAAATAGAGTAATAAATATGTACAAACATATATACATATATACAGGTGCTGTGGGGAAGGGAAGGAGGTAAGATGGGGGGGATGGAGAGGGGGACAAGGGGGAGAGGAAGGAAGGGGCTCAGTCTGGGGAGAAACCCAACAACTGGCTCACAGTCTAGAAAAGTAGGCAAGCAGACAAGTGGCGGAGGTGGAATTAGAACCCATGACCTCTGACTCCTAAGACCAGGCTCTTTCCATTAAGCCACACTGATGGGGGGACCCAGGGACGGGGAGAGGGGAGTGGGTCCCCTGGGGCTGAGTAAGGGGCTGAGCACAATATCCAGGCGGTGGGAGGTCCCGAAGGCCAGGTATGGAGCTTATTCCTGGAAAGGCTCGGGGATGGCGAGATAATAATAGTCATGAGGATGGTTTTTGTTAAACGCTTCCTATAATAATAATGATGGTATTTGGTAATAATGAGGGTGCCAAGGTAGATGCAAGGTTATCAAGTTGCCCCACGTGGGGCTCACAGTCTTAATCCGCCTTTACAGATGTGGGAACTGAGGCAAAGAGAAGCTAAGTGACGTGCCCAAACCCACACAGCTGATAAGTGGCAGGGCCGGGATAATAATAATAATGATGGTATTTGTTAAGCGATTTCTACGTGCCAAGCACCGTTCTAAATGATGGGATAGATACAGGATGATTAGGTTTCCCCACGTGGGGCTCACAGTCTTCATCCCTATTTTACAGAGGAGGTAACTGAGACACTGAGAAGTGAAATGACATGTCCAAAGTCCCAAAGCTGATAAGTGGCGGAGCCGGGATTAGAACCCACGACCTCTGACTCCCAAGCCCGAGCTCTTACCACTAAGCCACGCTGCTTCTAATAATAATAATAATAATGGCATTTATTAAGCGCTTACTATGTGCAAAGCACTGTTCTAAGCGCTGGAGCACTGTTCTAAGCGCTGGAATAATTGTGGTATTTGTTAAGCGATTACTGTGTGCCAAGCACTGCACTAAGCGCTCGGGTGGATACAAGCAAATCGGTTTGGACCCAGCCCGTGTTCCACACGGGGCTCACGGTCACAATCCACATTTTACAGATGGGGGAACTGAGGCACAGAGAAGTCAAGTGGCTTGACCAAAGGCACACAGAAGACAAGTGGTGGAGCTGGAATTAGAACCCCTGACCTTATGACTCCGAGGCCCATGCTCCATCCACTATGCTGTGCTGCTTTTTCTAGAGACGGGTGGCCAAGTCTACCCTTGTGAGATTTTTTGTCAATAATAAGGTGCCAAGGCTCTTCTCTGGGGGCTGAAGCACATGCCCTTAGTACCTTGCAGGAGCATTAGTGTGAGGTGTTCCTGCCCCACCGAAGAATTGCAATCCGTCTATAATAATAATAATAATAATAATAATAATAATAATAATAATGATGATGGTATTTGTTAAGCGCTTACTATGTGCTAAGCAGTGGGGAGGTTACAAGGTGATCAGGTTGCCCCACGGGGGGCCTCACAGTTTTAACCCCCATTTTACTGATGAGATAACTGAGGCAAAGAGAAGTTAAGTGACTTGCCCAAAGTCACACAGCTAAATGGCAGAGCCTGGATTTGAACCCATGACCCCTGACTCCAAAGCCCGTGCTTTTTCCACTGAGCCACGCTGCTTCTCAGTTTCTCAGAGTCTATCAGTTTCTCAGCATTCAGTCCCTAGGTACTCCATTGGCATGAGGAAACAGACAGTGAGATGCTAAACAGCTTTATGTCCCTGCTTCATTTACGGATAGTACAGTGTTGCATTTGTAAGTTTTTTTTCAGCGTCCATTCCCTCTTGCACATTCCCACTCAGTGAAGTGCATTCTCATTTGATGAAGATATTGCACTATCTTCATCAAGGGTAAGGCAGTCATCGCCCAGGTTGGATTTTGTTGGTGGATTAATTGAAAAATTCTCTTAAAATTTCTCCCACTCCCCACCCCCCCCATAAAAAGCCAAAGGAAACCAGGTCCTTTTAGCCCTTTTACTAACATGAAGAGTTTTGTGTTATTCTATTGGTATATTGCCGTGGGAATTGGGTCTTGGATACTTGAAGACACAGATCTTTTTAAAATATGAGCAAGTGCCTTTTAAATCAGAAATAACCAGCATTGTTCCCAAAAGGATTACTTTTGGACTTCGCAGTCTCAGTGCCTGTTTTGTTTCTCCTCTGTCAGTAGTACCACTATTCTTGCATTTGATTGTCTGGAAAAAGATTTTCTGATATGCTTTTACTTATCATCTTAAAATTTCTTTTACTGTGTCTTTAATTAGAATTATCGTTTAAATGGCCTTAACATAAATTGTTCTTGTCATCATCAATAATGGCAGTTTTGAGGTAGAATGTTGAAATTACTGCAATTCTTAAGCATATAAAGAATGCCTTATTATTTATTTTGCAATGAATCCAGTCCAAAGTAGAAGTATCAATGGGAGTCATTAGAATATTTGTAGTTTCAGGAAGCAATTTACTAGACTTTAAGCTCCTTTTAGGCAGGGATTGTATCTACCAACTGTATTGCATTGTACTCTCCCAAACTTTAGTACAGTCAGTAAACGCAGTTGGTTGATTAAAACATTACCTTGAGGATTTCAAAAGTTGCTCTATCATGTTAATATCCATAAATGTGACTTTTATTTACACAAACTCATTTCTGCCACAAAGTGCTGCCACTTTATCATCAAAAAGCATGTTCTGTGTTCATTCTAGTTACCCCATACATTGCTAATGAGCAACAAGGCCCCTCACTCAGAATGTAATTTCAGTGCTCCTTTTGTATCTAATAAAAATTAGATAGTAAGATTGAGGTTCTTGTTCAATAATGATTTTGGTTTCAGGAAAAAGCCAAAAATATTCAGGTGGTGGGAACCGGTCATGATTGGCTCTTGTAGTTTCAGTATTGGAAACATTCAGTGCAAGGGTGTTTTCTAATTCTGCTTTGGAACATGGGCTTTTTTTAACTTTGAAAAACGTTTCCATGTTTTCCTGCTGGCACCCTCTTTTCAGACTCAAATGTCAGTGGTGAGCTGGCTATGAGCCCTACCTATTATTACCCTTTCTTAGAAGATTCACCTGAAAACCTGTTATGGTCTAGAAATGTGCATTGTCATCAACCACTACTGTAAAAAGAAGAAAAAAACTAGAATTCTGCTCTCTCTGTTGCCTTTTAGCAAGGTGAATGGAATAAAAAATTCAGCAGCTTTTTCCTGAGATGCTTGGCACAACCAGTGACAAATGACAAAAGAATTGTTGACTGGGTTCCTTCTAATATGTTTATTCCTTCTCTTAAATAGAGCCATTTATTTAGAGACCTGGTTCTATTTTTACAGTGATTCTTAAGATTTATCCTTCCTTTTCTTCCTTTCTTCTGGAATATTAAACCATTGGGAGAGCCCATGAAATCCTCAAATTTTAGTTGTGGTTGGATGAAGAATTTGGAACAAAAACAACAACATCTGGGTACCGATGCAGTGGTTTCTAGAAAAATGTCTAAATGGTGGGCCAAAATTGAAAAACCCCATATTCTGGCTGATTTGAAGACTTAGTCTCAACAATATAATTGTGGAATTGGCAGCTTTTTATCAATCACATGCTTCCTCCTGGCTCCTGGTCTACTAATCCTAGGTTTTACACCCTCAGGCTTTGTCAAGTTGTTTTTTTTTTATATTACAAATTTTAAATGGTTATACTTTTAATTATGAAGAGGTTGTAGAAGAGTTACTTTTGGTATTCAGATTCTAACACTTTAACAGGACAAATGCTTAAGTTCCTTGCTCTATAGGAACTAAACATTTTAAGGAATGTACCACATCACATATATTGTTCATATAAATGATATTGCACAAACTTTTCCTTTTTGTTTCTGTTTTATTTTCCATTTTTCATATGTGGTAGATGATGTAAATCTCTTAGGGGAAAAGGGAAAAAGAATTGTTAGATGCAGAAGTGTGATTGCCTGTCAGGGAGCCAAAAAAACGGTAAATTGAATAATAGCCATTAGCTCATTGCTTCCCTCACTGCACACAGGGGAATGGGCCAAGCTTTCTCCCTAAAGGAGTCTGCTTAGGTCGACTGTAGGCTCTGTGAGTGTCACTGGCCCAGAGGGACCACTGATGCCAAGGACCCCAGGAAATCAGATGAATCTGTTACACTTCCCCTTCTTCCATATGGGGTTCAGGATATTTTTATATCCAGGGGCTCAGTATGGTCCAAATTGTGCTTCCCTTCTGTCCTTCCCCTCCACCTTCACCACCCAACCTTTGGAACAACAGGCTGCTTGCCACTGATGGGTACAGAAACTCTTGAGGATGCCCTGAGAGAGGGAACTATCAGACCAAGTAAATATTGGACTCATATTTCTGGTTTCTTGTCATCTTTTCTGCAATCTCCTACAGTTAATCTAGTCCAAGAAAACTTCTTGAATACTTCAGAGTTTGAGGAAGGTCTTGTGGGAAGGAAAAACATTGCTTTTGTGCCTGTGAGATGGGTAGGGAAAAAAATGGGACAGGATGTAATGACTTGGATAAGAGGCAAAAATTAAAAGAATCAAAAGAGACACCTGTGCTTTCAAGTAAGAGAGACCAGGATGATGCGGGGGGATGGATAAATTCACCCAGGGAGTAGGTATTACTGATACGGATTTATCCGAAAGAGAATGAGTTAGGACAGTAAAGATAGATTTAATATAAATTTATGACATCTTTGGATCTATATGTGGGACTGTGCCAATCAAGTTGAACCCCATTATCTTCATCAAGTAGTGCCTACTCTGTGCAAAAGCCCTTTACCAGACGGAGAGGGAATTTTCAGAAAAAGAAAAAGGCAGGTTTCTGCCCTCTAGGTTATCATCTAAAGGGATAAACATAAGACCTCATTCATGAGGTGAAAGAGATGTCTAGCATGTGGTTGCTGAGTGGGTTACCTGTAGTAGATTACCTGATCAAGGTAGGGGATTCCTACTAGTGGCTTTGCTGCAGACCCCACATTCTCCTTGGGTCCTGGAAGGGGAAGAGGTTCAGGGCATGTGGACTGGAGGCATAATGGTGTTGCTGGCAGTGAGGGGATGGTTAGGAAGAGGAGAGGTTTTAAAAGGGAATGTGAAGAGGTCAACTTTATAGAAATGTGCAGTTCAATTTTATATAGAGTTTGAGAAAGTGGTTGATCATTACAGTGGAAATTATCCAGATGCAGGAGGAAATGGGAGACTGGAAAACAAGTGCTTGGCTATGCCTGGAGAGAGAGATTTTTGGAGACAGCATGGAAGATGCATTTCCCAAGAGGGTGCAAAGGATCCAGGACAGAGTCTTCAGAAGCCTGACCAGTTAAAGGAAGAAAAATCAAAACGAAGACTGAGAACCATCCAAGTCCAACATGAGGATTGCGTTCTTGGTGAACCCTGCTTTAAGGAAAATTCATGTTACAATACACTTGCCTCGAACAGTGCTACACACATATGCAGAGTTTTCTTCTAACACCACATTGCATTTTATCCAGGTAGACAGCATTATAGGAAAAGCATTCCCTAGTTTCTGAAGTTTCCCAACCAAAACACTGGCTGAAAAGGCACAATATCAGTCAAGGTTGGTAATTAGTCAGTCAGTCAGTGGTATTTATTGAGTGCTTACTGTGTGCAGAGCATTTTACTAAGTGCTTGGAAGAGTACAATACAACAGAGTTGGTAGACACATTCCACGCCCACAGTGATCTTACAGTCTAGAGAAATAGTTGTGGTATTTGTTAAGGGCTCCCTTTGTGCCAAATACTATACTAAGTGCTGGGTAGATACGAAATAATCAGGTTCCACATGGGGTTCATGGTTTAAGCTGGAAGGAGAATATATATTTAGTCCCAATTTTGCCGATTAGAGAACTGAGGCACAGAGACACTTAGTTGCCCAGGATCACACAGCTGACAAGTGGCAGAGTCAGGATTAAAACCTAGGATTAAAACTAGGATTAAAAACTCCCATTGTAAAAGAACCGACTACTGTATCTTTGAAATCAAGCCCTTAAATTTTAGCAGCAACGAGATGTGACCAGCAGTGTTGAAAGCAACCAAGGGGCAAGAAGGATTAGATTGGAGCAGGAACCACTAGATTTGGTCTAGAAGATGGTCAGTGGAAACGGAGAGAAGCAAAGAGAACAATTGTATGGGTTTGGGCAGAACATTGACTGAGGTAATTAAGACAACAGGTTTAGGGAATCATTTCTTGAGACATTAAGAGAAGTTTATTTGAAAAGTTAGGGACCAGACGATGGTTGTCTGGTCCAGGCAGAGCCCTTAATTAGTCTGGGCCGAGGGGAGGTGGCCTGCACCGTGTTGTTTCAACCAGAGGGAGTAATCGGAAACAGAGGGTGGGGTCCATGTGGTACAGACAGTTGGGATGTTGGGACAATTAGGGTCATTTGGCTCTTCATGAGGACTATACCTGTCAGACTTTTAAAATGGTAAAAAAGCAAATCGCTTGCTGTTTCTCACTCGCTGGAGAATGACACAGGTTTCCCAAGTCCAGGCTCTTAAACTCTGTTCTCTCAGGGTATACTCCGAGGCCTGGGTGTAATCCAAGGTTTATCATTTCCTTATCCAGAAGAATTTAATGAAGTCAGCAAGTACATTTAAGTCTTGGAAGGAGTACTTGTTAAACTTGAATCAGCTTTCCTAATACTTGTCCATCAGCGCATTATCGGATAACGTGCTGCTGACGTATCAATTCAGCATCAGCAGTTTGTTGCTGATGGGAATCTTTGAATGTGGGTAGGGTTTTGCTCTTGAGGTTTTGCAGGTAACCTCAGTCTTCAAGCTCATTGTCAACCCCTTAATATTGTGAAGCTCTTTTGTAATCTTTTTTCCTCCTAACCCCAGGGTTTCTTCCCAGTGATGTCCAAAATTGAACTAGCTCCTGACTTTTTCATCACTGTTAGCAGCACCTCTATTCGAGAACCTCACACTTGTAACCTTTGAACAGTCTTTACTCCCACACCGTCTCACCAAGCCCCATAATTTCTTCTTCTGTAGTCAATCAATAATATTTATTGAGTGCTTACCATGGGTACAGCACTCTACTAAGCGCTTGGGTGAGTACAGTGAAGCAGAGTTGGTAGACATGTTCCCAGCCCACAACAAGCTTATGGTCTGGAAGTATTGTATCCCAGGAACCTACCCTTTCCTCTCCATTGTTAGAGCAACAGCCCTAATTTAAATTACTTTATGACTCTTCCCCTGCTGCAGCCTATCCTTTCAAACTACAGCGTGAATCATTTTTCTTAGCTGTCTTTCTATTTTGGACATTCCTCAGATGTCAAAAGCCTGCAATGGCACCCATCACCACTCTTCAAATTAAAACTGTTTTTCACTGGTTTAAAGATTTTCCTGTCACTGGCTCCTGTCTACGTAAGTATCTTTTTTTTTTTTTGTTCACATTGGCCACATCTCATCACACCTAACCTGTTCTAGTATGATTTCCATCTCCTAGATATCATCCACACCTAGTAGAATACCCTTCCTTCTTGCTTTATTTCACAAAACTGTGTCCCTCCCTTCAAAGGTGTACTAAAATCCTACTAACTGCCTGAAACATTACCATAACCCTCCATTTGGACCATTCCTTCAGCTTCCTTGAATAAATATGACATCTGTGCAAATCTTTTTAATGTGTTTCTGTTCCTTTTTCCATGAAGCTATTTACCCCTCAAATGTGGATTTCCCCTCTAGCTGTGCATTTTGGGGTTGGTTTTTTTTTTTTGTTTTTTTTGTCTTCTGTCTCTTTCCTCCATTAGACTTTTAGGTCAGGGTTTCCTACGGAACCTAGTAAACCTCACAGTGTATTCTGCTGATAATAATGAGATGTTAAATTAGTAGTCCAGATTAAAAACATAGATTAATAAAACATCCAAATGGGGAAAGGGCAAGTGAAAATAATGATAAAAAAAAATGTGTGGGTTTTTTTTGTTGTTGTGCTTTGTCTTTTAGAATGGGGCTATTTTCATTATGGACAACCCACAGGAGGGGTGTGCGGAATTTGTTTGGCGGAATTGGGGGGAGGGTTGATGTGCATGCGACCATCCTCAGCACATTGTAGAACATGTTTGGTCCTATCCTCAGATAATTTATAATATAATGATATCACATAGAAACGTTTTGTAGACATAATAAGCTCAGTTTCTTTGAAAAACAAATGCCTTTTTATAGCTCTAGTTCTCATTAAACATAGATTTAATTGGTTACTTATTTTCTTCAAGCCTCTTGAGAATTAACTGCATGAGTAAGTAATTATATTCAGACTCCTCTCCAAAGCAATTAACACCACACTTTGGTGGTTGAATATATTGTTACTCTTGTTTGAGGGTTGTAGGATTTTCTAGGAATATAAAGCTTGAAACAGTATTCCTCCTCATATTCTGTTCTGAAATAATTCTTAGCAGTTGTTTGGTTATGCTTAATGCTGGAAATATGTTAGGTTGATACTCTGAATATTGAAATGATTTATTTACATTATGCAAGTATTTAGTGTTTTCCGACAATGGTATTGTTGTCTCGGGAGACTCACGTATAATTAGGTGAGTTGGAATCTCACAAGCCAAGATGGACCATTGTAGAAATTGAGCTCCAGCACAAAGAATTTAGGACCCCCAACTAGCCTGAACTGTGAATTTTAGAAATGTTTGTCTGCAAAGAGGCTGATATTTTTAAAGGACAGCGCAATATCCAGGCGGTGGGAACTCCTGAAAGCCAGGTGCCGGGCTTTTTTCTGAAAAGGCTCGGGGATGGCAAGATAATAGTAATAATAATAATGATGATGGTATATGTTAAGTGCTTACTATAACAATAATGCATTTGTTTGTAAGCAGCATGGCTTAGTGGAAAGAGCGCAGGATTGGGAGAGGTTGTGGGTTCTAATTCCAGCTCTGCCACTTGTCAGCTGTGTGACCTTGGGCCACTTCACTTCCCTGGGCCCCAGTTACCTCATCTGTACAATGGGGATGAAGACTGTGAGCCCCATGTGGGACCATCTGATTATCTTGTAACCTCCCCAGCACTTAGAACAGTGCTTGGCACATAGTAAGTGCTTAATAAATGCCATCATTATTATTATTATTATTAAGTGCTTACTGTGTGCCAAGCACTGTTCTAAGTGATGGTGTAGGTACAAGGTAACCAGGTTGTCCCGCAGAGCACTTTACTAAGTACTTGGGAGAATACAATTTAACAGAGTTGGAAGTTTCTTTCCCTGCCCACAAGGATCTTACAGTCTAGGGATCCTAGATTTTAATGCCCCTAGAAACATTGCCCCTGCGTGGTGGAGGAAATGTGGGCCTTCAGAAAGTGAAAGCCCAAAAGCTTAGGTGACGTGTAACTGAAGTGATAATGGGGGGAAACCTAGGTTGAGGAGATGAGAGATTAATTGGGGAAGGCCTCCTGGAGGAGATGGAACTTCAGAAGGGCCTTTAAGGTGGGGAGATGTCCTGAAGATCCCTCTCCTTATCCACCTTGCCTACCCAATCCATTTTCTATGATGTGAAATTATGGTCCCATACTGTCAGTATAGGAGTCAACCACCACTCCTGAGGATGTAAGCAGTGCAGTTCAAATCAGTCAGCAATGAATGCCAACACATGTGGTTCAGCAGAGATTCTTCAGGAGCACCTTGGTAAAATCAGCCCCAAAACCCACGGCCAGGCAGAGTAGCTTCTTCCTTCATGTCGCTCTTTAAGTGTCCTCTGTGTTTTAACCTCAACTTCAGAAGAAAGCTAATGATCAGAACCATGGTTGTCTAAACCACTAATGGTCTGAACTGAGGCTAGTTTGGAAAATCGTTTGGTCACTGAACAGAATTGGGCTGACAGGCATCTAAGAGGGACAAACTCAGTTGTTTTTAGGTAAATTGATTCTCTGTGCTAGCCGTGAAATTCTAACTGGCTTTGAACAGACTCTCAGAACCATGATATCTGCACATCCAGTTCTTCTACAGTGTGGAGGTTGGATTCTAGCAAAGCTTGCATCGATCACTCACTGTGATCGGTGCTGTCCACAGTTTCTTCCACTATTGCAGCATGCTGTATCCCAACATGTTTGTGTTGTTGGCTGGACATTCATTCTCTAATTCCCTAACAACATTCTAGTCAGTGTGTGCCATGAGAATGCATTATAGCAGAACTGAGTATTTGTTCCAGGGGCAGCAAATAATGTTTTGTAGGTCAATAATAGGAGGGAAATCTTAGTCTCTCACCCAGAATATCTGCTGTCATTTTGCCAAAGCATCAAGAATTAACTTTCAGTTCTTTAGTGATGCTCGTAGATTGCAGGAAAAGTGACTTAAGTATAAAAAGAGTGAATAAGTAGACAACCAAAATAGAATAAGCCATTGGCTCAATGATTTATTTGCTTGCAGAATTTATACCAATCAATATCCTAGGGAAGAAACATCTATATATCCTGTATTTCATACATATATGGCTGAATCATCATTGGTCTGAATAAAAAGTGTCGGTGGACTGCGTTTTTTATTTTCATTAAAATGTTCCCTGCCTCACCATTATTGGTCTGAATAAAAAGTGTCAGTGGACTGCATTTTTAATTTTCATTAAAATGTTCCCTGCCTTCAGTCTTTTCCCCCCTTTGGGTCTAGCTCAACTTTCATGTCCAGAGCTTCTTGGCTTGCGCCATTCTGCATGGCTAACTAAGGATAAAGTTTCTTACTGAAATGTTTCTTTGGCCTTAATGTAAAGAGTGGCATTTTCTTCATGTTCAGAATTATATCACAGTAGATAGAAAAGTGTCTGTTCATCATTGAGCACCCAGAGAGTCTTGAATAAGTTTTCTTTGTTTAGGTTTGATCTGAGAACACACTTTTCCAACATACATTGGCAGAATTGAGTTCCAGCCTCGGAAAAGCCCCCATGTTGCCTGTCAGGTTTTTGGCCGGTGCTTGGGGGAAATCGTGTTCATAATGAGATCTGAGGGAGTCTGAGGCCCAAAAAGGTTAGAGCACTTCTGAAAATGATTTAGTGTCATGGAAAGGCCAGCGTAGAAGCAGTGGTTGACTACTCCCCGAAGTGTAGGTCTGGGACAAATTTTGTGTTGGCCACTCATAATCAACCCCCAATCCATTTTCCAAGATGTCAGGGAGCCAGCTGTGGAAGCAGAGACCACCGAAAGAGCTTTTCTTACCTTCCTCTCGTCTTTGTTGCTGGTGGCAGAGTTGAGAAAGGGTTGAGTGAGTCCCATGAAATTCCACGTTATTGCTTTAAACCGTTTGTGCCTGCGGTCATGGGTCTACCTCCAAGTTCTGAACCACGGAAAGAGGGAGCTGTGTAAGACCAACAATTAAACAATAATTTACAGTGTCAGAAAAACGAGTTGCAGTTCATCAGATAAACCAATGTTTTGAAGTGGGGCAAAATGAGAGGCAGAGTGCCATTCCATTCCTTTTCAAAAAGCTTGAAACCTACTTGCTTCCCCTTAGGGGTTAAATCTCTTCATGTGGAGAAGCCATCCCCCTTCCTTTCTTCAGGTGGAAAGGCCACACAAAGAGTCCTCCTTCCCTCCTCTCAATTAAAGCTACAAAGCATTGATCTAGTCATTTAGTCAGATGGTTTTAATTTAAATTGGCTATATATTTAGATATCTCACCAAGTATGTTAATATTGTTTAGTAGTTTCTGTGCAAGGCTGTATCACATTAGTTTGATATACAAAGAACTAGTGACAGGCAAAGGGACTGGAAGTTGGGAACTTGGGATCTCAGCTCAGCTATCCTTCTGCCTCTGGCTAAACTTGTGCCAAGTCTCTCCTTTCCTTTTTAAAATTTCCCCTCTGTAAATAGGTGATCTAGTTAATGAGAACATTGTTCCAACTAACAAATACATCAATATAAATACAATGAACATAGGCATCTTTTAAGGGCCATTTTGAAAAAACCTTTTAAAACATTGCCTGCAAAATGCCACCTCTTAGCCAAATGCAAAACCATGTTTCCATACTGGAACATATCTTGAGATACTGGAATTGTTATTACCTCCTACACAGTAAAAAAAAAAAAAAATCAACTTTCAAAAAAAGTAACATTCCAACCATTTATTAAAATTCTTTAATATAATTTTAAAGAGGGTAACAAAATGAAGGCATCTGTTAACTATTATTTTTTAGCCATAGTTTAAGTATAACTTTAAGTATAAAACTTTAAAATTCCTTATAGTTAGAGTTCAATACAGAGAGGTGTTAGTATTAAAAATTTTTTTTGTGAGTTGAAAAAATAAACATCCCTGGCATGTTAAACAGTGTAAGGTGTTAGCAAATAGAAAGAAAGTATTTACTTTTCACTGTCTAAAAATCTTTGAAAGATTACTTGAGCTATCATTCATGCTGATAAATATGGAATGAAAAATTGATTTTGAAGTGAATACTTCTCTCACCTCCCTCTTTTCCAAACTTAATTCCGTTAGTATTCTTTCTCCTGCATGAATTTTAATCTTCTAAAAAAGCTGACCTATACCATTATCAATGTCTCCTTTTACACAAATATATGAAATCATCCATTGCATTCAGCAAGACTAATCTCCGTTGTGCCATTCATTGCCCAGAAAATATGATATGAGTTCCTTTGACTTTTAATGTAAAGGGTTAAGGAGAAACAAGGCTCCCTGCCCTACACCATAAATTTTGATACAGTTGATCACAGAACCTTCAAATAAAACTTCAAATTAATTGTTATCGTCAGTGTTTGAGTGCCTACTTTACGCAGGATGCTATTTAGACACTTGGAAGCATACAGTACAAATAGGATGAGGTCCCTGCTCTCAAGGAACTTGCAGTCTAATATAGGACATAAGTTGTGTACCCCTGGAGGGCAGAATAAACAATTTAAAGACATAGTACAGCAAAGTCGTGAACACTGTGACTAGTGGTGGACATTCAGTTAACAACTTCGTAGAAAAGTTTTTTGTGGGCTCAGTTCTCCTCAGAGCTGGATGGAGCTATAGCTGTGGAAATGAAAAATGAGGGATGGTTACCAAGCAACCAAGTAGCCATTAGGTCCCTGCTCAAGATGACTGTTTATGATGCTGGTAATTTTGCTTACCCTCCAATTTCAAATATTCCTTTTCTGGTGTCATGTGGGAGCACAAGCATTCTTTGGAGTCTTTTCATTTCCTTGATTCCATGATCCAGGTTTTAGGTTTGGGTCCGATAACATTCACCACCTAGAGACTGACTTCCTTAGAGGTGCAGGCCTCGATGCCCATAGAGAATCCTTTAAAATTATTGGAGGCATACGAATAATTTTCAGAGAACCTCCCTTTGGCTTTCTCTCCTCTCTAACTGCCCATTTACATCCCCTCTCCTATCTCCATCCATTCAGCTTGTTTTCCTTCCAGTTTTGGTGCCTTTTATATGCTTCACACTCTTGGCCCTCTTCTCTGTTTTCTTTCCTTCACTTGTTTGGTGCATCACTGCAGTCTATGTAGAGTGTGGGTAGAAATACACAGAATTGTCCTCTGCTAGTCAGAAGAGTTAATGCTCCTATAAAACCTTGGTAAAGTTGTCCTTTGATTTGAAGAAAGAGTTGTCAACCGTGGGAACACATCCCTGCAAGTGAGTGCCATTAAGGAAGAATCACTTGCGCACACTGTTCATGAACTTGTACTTCCCAAGTGCTCTGCACACAGTAAGTGCTCAATAAATACAATTGATTGATTGATCGATTGAAAATACAATAGTGCATGTTTTCTGGCCCCTCACCATTTGGGTGAGCATTGATCAGACATCAGTGATGGCCGTGACACTAAGAATTAGACTGTGATGCTGTGAATTTCTGAGAGCTTAAAGAGCTGGTTTAACAGTCATTAACAGAATATAATGGGGTAGGTAAGCTGCCTTTCTGTATGTTTTAATTCTAAGCACCAATGTCTTGCTAATATATCCTTAGATGATACATAAAGTCGGTAATATTCCAGAGCACTTGGTCATACAATTATTTCAAACACTGTAATATAGCCTCTCACACATGCATGCCTTTAGTCACAAAAAGGTTTAAAAATGAAAAGTTATTTTTCACTGCCTTTTGTTAATACTTAAGTTCTTAGAGTTCTTAAATGCCACATTTTTATAGTGGGAATTGTTAAATTCATTTAGGAAATTTGTTTTCAGTTAGCTGTGATAGAAATGATATACATTTGAAAGAAACAATTGCTTTCTTTGTATGTGGTGTTGTTGAGTAATGACTAAGTATGTTCATTTTCAGGGCCAACATAAACTCCAAACAGAGGTTTTTCTATGCCTCTGCCACATGAGGGTCATGTGATGTAGTGTTTTTCATAGGCTTAAATATCTTGAAATCCAGCTAATTAAAAGGCTTGACGATGAAATAAAAGCAGCTGTTTGTGAACTTTTCTCATATAGATATTTTGGTCACTATAGTGGAAAAAAGATTGCAGAGCATGAATGTTTGGAATTGGGGGAAGGGAGAGGCAGGATTGCTCATGTCTTAAAAATTTGTTAAGATTCAAATATTTCTGTAATGCTTTTTACTGGATCTCTTTCCCAACATAGGAGCTAGTCATCTTAGTAGGTAACAAACAGGTCATTGCATTCAAAAAATAAGTCTATTCTATCTTGGGAGATACTGTGCTATTAACTATGATCTTCTTTATGAATACCATGCCAAAGAATAAAAATAATTCTCATCTGGAAGAATTGAACTAGCAAAGGTACTTCTATCCTTAGGTTTTTGAGCCAAATGAATCAACTTCACTTTAGTGTTTTAATGAATTGTTAAAAGTTTGTGTATCTTAATATGCCATACCACCATGGTAATTCCACATTTGAAATGAATTCTAAGTTTTAATGAGTTATGATGTATCTAGCCACATTTATTCTAAAAATGTAACTTTTCACTGTTTTGAACTTTTTTGAAAATGATCAAAATTACTAAACCAGCAAGATGCTGAATGTCAAATTATTGAAATGCCATTTGACTATAGGGAATTGCACTGAGTGTAGTACTGTGCATGCTTCAACAATATTGTCTGCTTCCTCAAGTGACATTTGTTCTGGATTTCCCCCGGGACTGAGTGCTTACTGTTTTGTTTTTGTCTTTTGTTATCCTTTCACAGACTTCTGAGAACAAAGGACAATATATTTTCCTTGTGGTTTCAAGAGATTTGACGAACTTGATGTCTTTTCAGTACTGCATATTTCAGCTGTGGTAGAAGCTGCTACATTAAAATAAAGGTAATGAGGAATTTTTTTGTCCTGCTCTTATCAGGCTTGGCTCTCTTCCAACTGATATAGCTGTTAGGTTGAACCTTTAGCTTTTAACTTAAAACTCATTTTAACTTAAAACTTATTTTAACTTAAAATGGTTCTGCAATTTCTCAGGGATTCGGTGTAACAAGGCAAAGAGGTGGGCCCAGAGATTCCACTTGCATTGACAGCTGCCTTGAGAAGGTCTATACAGAATCAAGGTCATCCAAAGGTTCATGAGGCCACTTAATCACATCTGGGCCCTCTGGGGGTTTAGGTTCCTTTAGAGTGGGCCTGGCACCCAGATCTGCCCTGGGGTGGCTATGATAGATATCAAAACCTGGTGAGGGTCTTTGAAACTGTTCTGTTCTCCTTACTGTTTTTGAGACTAACCTAGACAACCCCAAGTTAGCCTGCAAACTTCAGCAGCACCCCAAGGCCTTCCTGGGTCAAATCAGTTCATACCCAACTCTGATTGAGGGCTGTTTGAGCCTCGTAATCTTTTGATTCCTAATTGACCAGTGAAGTGAATAATAACTGTGGTGTTTGTTAAGCACTTACTATGTGCCAGGCACTGTGCTAACCGCTGGGGTGGATACAGGCAAATCGGGTTAGCCACAGTGTCTGTCCCATGTGGGGCTCACAAACTCAATCCCCAATTTGCAGATGAGGTAACTGAGCACAGTGGAAGTGAAGTGACTTGCCGAAGGTCACACAACAGACAAGTCGTAGAGTCGGGATTAGAACCCATGACCTCCTAACTCCAAGGCTCTGTCCTCAAGGCCTTGCTGCTTCTCGTTGTGTTTGTTACAATTAATTCAGGGCACCCCTTTACATTCTCTTGTAGTGCCCAGATGGAGGATTGGGGTTTGATGTAGAGTTCCCCTGCTGACAGTATTCTCTCTATATCCATACCACCAAACTAAAGGAAAAGGGGCGCTTGCTGGGATGCAACCGGGTGGGTGGGGGTTGAATTGGTCTACTGGCCCAGAGTGAAGGGGAAATGGTGTCTCTTTCCCCAAAGTGAGTTGACTTTTTTGACAGCAAACTCTTAGATGTATAAGCTTCAGAAGGATATCAAGAGGCCGTTGTGTTGGCACTCAGTGTGCTGGGTTTGTTTCTTCTAGTTTGATTAGTGTCTGACCCCAATACCCTTCTACCTCCTTGCCACTGGGTTGGTAAATTGCACATACAGTTATCACGGACTTTGATTTTTTTTTCTTCTTTCATGACAAGCAGAGTGTATTCTTTTGAGTGCCAATCAGTTACTTCCCTAATTCCTGGCAGTACTACATTCATTGCCTCCCAGAGTGTGGCGTGATCCATTTCAGGTGGTTTCCTCATTCCTAGTTGCCTCCCCCTCTACTGTTCTCAGCTTAGGCTGACCACATCTCCCAAGAGCCCCTCCTAGTCACCCTAGTCTCCTTGATAATGAGGGTCATGTCTACTAATTCTGTTGTAGTTTTCCAATGCTCAAGAAATGCTGTTGATTGGTTTTTGATCCTGTTATCTCTCTAGTTGATTATTTATTATTTATACTATTTCCCCTGCCTAGATCATCTAACTCAACACCCTATTATTTATTTATTCATCGGTGCTTGTTTTTAATCTGTAGTCTTTGGATCTTTTATAGGCGCATCATCTTGTATGTGTTTGCCTTTTTCATTAGATTGTAAATCCTTGAATACTAATGGTAGGCCACTATGATAGAAACTTCTAATAATTGCTTTTTGTTCGTGCCCATTCTCTTGCTTAGCCATCCCTATCATTTATTATAGCTGTCTTCCTAGGCTTTCCACTGCGGAAGCAGCTGTCCCTTTCTCTCCTCCTCTTCCAGCTCTATCCAGGTACTGCTGTCACAGATAGAAACACCATCCAAACTGGGTTGAGGTGCTGGTTTAATCCTAACTCTTCCCCCCTGTACTAGTAGTGATAGTAACGATTAAGTGCTTACTGTGTACCAAGCAGTGGCTTAAAGCCCACAGGTGGGACTTAAACACAGTTTCTGTCCATCATGGGACTCACAATCTCAAAGTTTAAGTGGGGTGAAGGGATTGGAGACAGATGCAAAAGGAGTGATGAAATATTAAAACACAACCCAAACAAGTAGACAAACTAGGCTCCACGTCTCGGTGGCGGGAAGGAAGGTCTCCTTTAATCACGTTGACCTGACATCCCAAGAAGAGGATATTGATGAAGTGCCTCCAGAGTGTCTGATCTCACCTTCATTATTCTTTAATGGTCTGGGAAGTTTTCAGGTTCGAGAATGTTTAATGAGTCAACTGGATGTAGGCAGAACACTGAAGCTGAATGCATCATCATCATCAATCGTATTTATTGAGCGCTTACTGTGTGCAGAGCACTGTACTAAGCGCTTGGGAAGTACAAGTTGGCAACATATAGAGACAGTCCCTACCCAACAGTGGGCTCGCAGTCTAAAAGGGGGAGACAGAGAACAAAACCAAACATGCTACCAAAATAAAATCAATTTTGTCTTTCCATACTAAGAGCTGAAGGTATGGGATTGGATAGTGGAGACTGGATTCAAAAGCAAACATGTGCTCCCACACAAGAAACCAGCAAGAGAATTTCACTCACAACTGGGTGAATAAAGTTTCTCTCCTTCTCACTGCACATCCACTGTTCTGTGAGGTCCTTTAGATGGAACCAGTTGAGTCTTCAAGGCTGCCAGATCAATACACAGGGCTGCCATATCTGTTGGACTGCTCCTCCTCTCCTCTCCTCATTGTTTCCACCGTACTGCAAGGCCTGATCACAAACAGCCCTGGCAGTGCCAGGGATGAAATGACACTTGAAGGAAGGAGGCAGGAGCAGGCAGGCACACAGTCTCGAAAAGGTGAGAAGAGGGTGTACTATGACATCTACTCCAGACTCCTCAGAGCTTAAACTGGCTGAGGGGTATCTAAGACAGTGCTAGAACACCAAGCTCAACATGCCTCACTTCTCATGGGAGCAGATAGGACAGGCACTAATGTTATAACCTAAAGGCGTATAAAGCACACATAATTGAAACCGATTCTTAAGAATGAAAAGGCTGGAAGACTTAAAACATTCATTCATTCAGTTGTATTTATTGAGCGCTTACTGTGTGCAAAGCACTGTATTAAGTGCTTGGGAGAGTACAGTGTAACAACAGACAGACACATTCCAGCCCTCAACAAGCTTACAGTTTAATGCAAAGGAAGACCTAGGGTGATTTGAAGTTATGGAGGTTAATTGGGAAGGCTTTGAGAAGGAAGTAGATTTTTAGTTGAATTTTGAAATGAAGGGATGCGGTTTGGTGAATAGGAGTAGGAAGTGGTCAAGAAAAGACAAGATATTTTAATAGCAGATAATGAAGTGTTAGTGGTACAGCGGTGGAAGGGTGTCGGGACTGGGGGCAACTAGGAGAGAATGATGAAAAGTTTGACTTCAGCAGGGGTATAGGGCAGTGAAATCGTTAATACCTTGCATGTGTTTACAGAATAGTGCCTACATTCTGCAAGGCCTTTTCGTAAGAGGAAAGTTTTTGATATTTTCTTAGTGTTATACAACAGCTATTAGCAATCCTTTCTTCATCCTTGATATTTTAGACTGTTCAGCAGCTGTCATGGATTGTATAACCAGAATGCTTTAAATGCTGGTAGGAAACAGGTGTTTAATGTCCTACTCTTTGAAATATGTCCCACAGTCAATAAAGTTGTCACAGAATGTCATGAAGAATTAGTTATTGGGATAAACCTTGTAGTACTTTTACCGCTGAGACAGGAGTGGGAAAGTATTCACTATTTTTAAAAAATGATATGGGAATTTCTGAAGAATAATTTTTTGAGACCTGTTCACTTCAGGAGTCCCAATTCCTGTCTACTTGTTTTGTTGTCTTTTGTTGTCCCCTTTCTAGACTGTGAGCCCATTGTCGGGTAGGGATTGACTCTATTTGTTGCCGAATTGTATTTTCCAAGAGCTTAGTACAGTGCTGTGCACACAGTATGTGCTCAATAAATGCGATTGAATGAATAAATGAAAGGTAATCCGGTGGGACAAAGTCCCTGTTCCCCATGGGGCTCACAGACTAGGAAAATTTAGATAACTGTGGTCAGGGTTATTCAAATAGAGTTGGACACAGTCGCTGCCCCGCGAGGGGCTCATGGCCTTGATCACCATTTCATAGATGAGGTAACTGAGGCACAGAGAAGTGAAGGGACTTGCCCAAGGGCACAGAGCAGACAAGTGAGAAGCAGCGTGGCTCAGTGGAAAGAGCATGGGCTTTGGAGTCAGAGGTCATGGGTTCGAATCCCAGCTCCGCCACCTGTCTGCTGTGTGACCTTGGGCAAGTCACTTAACTTCTCTGAGCCTCAGCTACCTCATCTGTAAAATGAGGATTAAGACTGTGAGCCCCATGTGGGACAACCTGATCACCTTGTATCCCCCCAGCGCTCAGAACAGTGCTTTGCACATAGTAAGTGCTTAAATGCCATTATTAATTAAGTGGCAGAATTAGAACCCACAACCTTCTGGCTCCCAGGCTCGCACCACGCTGCTGCTTTATCCCTTCTCTACTTCGCTATACATCACTTTCCCAGATTTTCTTTGTTAAAATGCTCTCCTCCTAGATTTTTAACTTCAGGGTAGTCCAGATATTTTCTGCCAGGTACTTCCCTGGTGCTTAATACAAGAGCACTTCACTAAGTGGCTGCTCAGCAAATGCTATTATTACTACTGCTGCTCTACTACTAGTGTTATTATTAGGGAAGCAACATGGTCTAACAGATAGAGCATAGGCCTGGGAATCAGAAGGACCTGGGTTCTAATCCTGGCTCTGCCACGATTCTGCTGTGTGACATTGGATAAGTCACTTTACTTCTCTGTGTCTCAGTTGCCTCATCTGTAAACTAGGGATAAGACTGTGAGCTCAATGTGGGACAGGAGCCATGTCCAACCCAATTAACCTTGTATCTACCCCAGCGCTTAGTACAGTGCCTGGCACATAGTAAGCACTTAACAAATACCATAAATATTATTATTATTATTATTGCTATTACTACTATTAACTGATTATGCACATATCTCCAATTGCAGAAGAAAGGCACAAGTAAGTGCCAGAGACTTGTTTGGAGGAGGTGGGCTTTGTTTCCCTCACTCCTTCACGCTGGGCAAGCTGTGAGTTTTGTATGATAAGAACTGATTTTATTTAATTTAAAACTGGTCAGTGAAGAAATGAATACAAAGCCCTGAATGCAAGCATCGATATGACAAATGCCATGTATTATTTAGGGAGTTACAACTTAACCCAGAACCTTGTTTTCTCTCTCTAAATAATGTTTTTTTTTCCTCTCATCTTTCTCAAGCTTTTTTTCCCAAGTCTTTTATGATTGTAACAATAATAATAATGATTGTGGTATTTAAGAGCTTACTAATGCAAGGTAAAATCAGTTTGGATAAAGTCTCCCTGTTCTGTTTGGAGCTCATGGTCTGAAAGGGGAGGGGGAGCCATTATTGAATCCCCATTTTACAGATGAGGAAACCAAGGCATAGAGAAAGTAAGTGACTTGCCCCCGGTCACCCAACAGGCAAGTGACAGAGCGAGGATTAGAACCCAGATCTCCTGAATCTCAGTCCTATACTCTTTTAATTAGGTCACATTATTTCAAATTGTAGAACTAAATAACTTAATTTTTTTTCCAGCAGGGAGAAGCAGTCAGTTAAATGAACACATTTTTATAGGTAACTGTAGCTTCTAGAGGAAGTACAGGAATTTAGGATTTTGAACTTTAAAAGATAATATTTTTCTCAGCAGTTGTAAACTTGTTAAGGGTAGGGATTATGTCTACTAACTTTGTTTCACGCTCCCAAGTGCTTAGTACAGTGCTGTGCCCAGAGTAGGTGCTCATCAAATACTACAAACTGATTGCTTTAGAAGGAACCTAGGCTCCTGCAGGCAAGGGTTGCATTGTCTCTGTATGCCAGCATTTTTAGTAGACTTAATCAAAAATTGTTTGGCAGGATTCAATGGGTTGTAATCTTTAGTGAAATTTTTCTTTGGGGCCTTCAATAAATATGTAGCATTGTCCTACTTCACTACTTTAGCCACTGAAACTGAGGTCAAGGCTAAATGACTTGTCCCAGGCCGTAAAGGACGGGAATTACAGTGTAGTGATCTGAAAGCAAGATTTAGGTATTTTTGCTGGAAAAACACAAGCCAACTAATTGATCAAACTTTTTGTATTTTTTTTCAAAGCTCTTAAGAATCTGAATTTAAGGATTAAACCTTCCCAGTATTATCTCTATCAGTGCATAAGTGTAGTACCGACTAATCTGAACTCAGTTGTGTAATACGGATCTGATCCAACCTTTTCTTTTAAGTAAAATCCCTGATGAATTAGGCCAGCTAAAACAAATTCTAACATTTGGTATTCATTAGTGCTGAAACTGAAACAAAAACATTTTAATGGTCCATCTCAGAGTATTTTGAAGTTAATGGGCAACTTTTCTGGGAAGGTATTTTAGCTATGGTATCAGTTGCAAATAGGACAAATGCCAATTTTCAAAGCTGTTTCTAAGTAAGATGTTGAGCTTTTTAAAGTGCAAAAAAGTACATTATATGGCATTAAGCCATGTGGTTGGGGAAACAGAAGAAAGCAATTACAATAGGATTTGCATTGATAGAATGTGATCCTAAGAACTAGTATAAATGATTGCAAAAGGGGCATTTAAAAGAGCTTCTGAGTTGTTTTACTGAAGTCCTAGCCAGTAGGTGGTTTGGGGAAACTTTAAAAGTGGAAGTTGGAGAGGGTTGCCGGAATGTTCCAAGATTGTCCCGAGGGAATTTTTTAAATGAGGCATTTGGTGGAATTTTGATCCTTTTTTGGAGGAAGTTACTAATTATTGATATTTCTCCATTCAGTGCTTCCCAAGCAGTTGGTATAGTGCACTGAATCAATCAATCAATCGTATTTATTGAGCGCTTACTGTGTGCAGAGCACTGTACTAAGCGCTTGGGAAGTACAAGTTGGCAACATATAGAGACGGTCCCTACCCAACAGTGGGCTCACAGTCTAAAAGGGGGAGACAGAGAACAAAACCAAGCATACTAACAAAATAAAATAAATAGAATAGATATGTACAAGTAAAATAAATAGAGTAATAAATATGTACAAACCAAGTAGGCACTCAATAAATGCTACTACTACTAATAATAATTGGGGTATTTAAGTGCTTACTATGTGCCAAGCACTGTACTAAGCACTGGGTTAGATACACAATAATCAGCTTGGACACAGTCCCTGTCCCACATAGGGCTCACGGTCCCCATTTTACAGATGAGGTAACTGAGGCACAAAGAAGTAAAGTGATTTGCCCAAGGTCACACGGCAGACAAGTGGAAGAGTTGGAATTAGATCGCAGGTCCCCCTGACTCGCCGGCCCATGCTTTATCCACTAGGCCACAATGCTTCTCACAGTACTACTATAAGCTAAGTCTAGGGACTGTCTCTATATGTTGCCAACTTGTACTTCCCAAGCGCTTAGTACAGTGCTCTGCACACAGTAAGCGCTCAATAAATACGATTGATTGATTGAATAGCTAAATAGTCCTTGGAGGGACAGTCCCTGAGTGCCCCAATTCAGACGCAGTTGCTAGCTTTTAAACTGCCTCAGGCTCTCAATATTCAGTCATTTCTAAGAGTAGGCTTTTACTGGCCCTTGTGGGAGGGGAATGGGTCTGCACTCCTCTCAATCAATCAATCAATCGTATTTATTGAGCGCTTAGGCCCTGCTGAGAGCTCACCTCCTCCAGGAGGCCTTCCCAGACTGAGCCCCTTCCTTCCTCTCCCCCTCGTCCCCCTCTCCATCCCCCCCATCTTACCTCCTTCCTTTCCCCACAGCACCTGTATATATGTATATATGTTTGTACATATTTTTTTACTCTATTTATTTATTTTATTTGTACATATCTATTCTATTTATTTTATTTTGTTAGTATGTTTGGTTTTGGTCTCTGTCTCCCCCTTTTAGACTGTGAGCCCACTTTTGGGTAGGGACTGTCTCTATATGTTGCCGATTTGTACTTCCCAAGCGCTTGGTACAGTGCTCTGCACATATAGTAAGCGCTCAATAAATACGATTGATGATGATGATGATGATGGTGGGCCACCTGAACCCAAGTCGAGCATCTTAGAGAAGCAGCGTGGCTCCGTGGAAAGAGCCCGGGCTTTGGAGTCAGAGGTTGTGGGTTCAAATCCCGGCTCCACAACCTGTCAGCTGTGTGACTTTGGGCAAGTCACTTCACTTCTCTGGGCCTCAGTGACCTCATCTGTAAAATGGGGATTAAGACTGTGAGCCCCCCATGGGACAACTTGATCACCTTGTAACCTCTCCAGCGCTTAGAACAGTGCTTTGCACATAGCGCTTAATAAATGCCATTATTAATTATTATTATTATTATTGTTATTATTTGAATCTCTCCAAGCTGCAACTGGGTCTTTGGGTCATACCAGTTTGACTCTGCCAAGCCTCCTGAAGCCCAAGCTAAGCCGAATCTGCCCAAATCCTTTTGATCAGGGAACAGAATTAGGTGTCTCTGAGCTATTCCCTTTTGAATCCTAATTTTTGGTTTCCGAAGATTATTTGTTTGAATTCATTTCAGAGCATCTTGTTCATTGCAATGTTTTTTCCAAGTCAGCCTGACTATTATCTACTGTTCAAGAGGCCCAGGGACTGGAGTTCCTTGGGAACTCAGGGGTTGGAAGCAGCTTCAGCGATCCTTCAGAGTCTGGTGAGCCTGCAAACCCAGGTGTGCGTAGCTTGAATTGGAAAGCGCTTAGTACAGTGCTCTGCACACAGTAAGCGCTCAATAAGTACAATTGATTGATTGATTGAAAGAGCTGTGAGTGGAAGGAAGACAGATCAAACCAGAAGCAGCATGGCCTAGTGAAAAGAGCTCAGGAGCCTGGGAGTCGGAGGACCTGGGTTCTAACTCCGGCTGTGGCACTTGTATGCTGTGTGACCATGGGCAAGTTACTTAGCTTCTCTGTGCCTCAGTTACCTCACCTGTAAAATGGGTATCCAGCTGGTCAACCCCACCTGGAACATGGACTGCGTCCAACCTGATCATCTTATATCTACCCCAGCCCTTAGTATAGACCTTAACACACAGTAAATGTTTAACAAATACCAGTTTAAAAAAAAAAAAGACATCCACCCCCTGCAGCTTGTGACAAGGAGGTGGGACCATGGCCTGGTATCTGCCCATTTGGGACGGTTCCACATGGAACCGTGATAACATTGCCGTGCTCATTTCCTGCTGGTAGCAGCATGCAAACCTTGAAATGTGCCACACGCATCCCATTTAAAAATAAATACTGGAATGGGGAACACAAGAAGAAGGGAGGGGCAGAGTTTGGGGTTTGGGTAAGGGAGAAAAACTGCTTGGAAAAGAAGCAGGGCAATGGCAAGTAATAGAAGGAATCAATCAATCAATCAGTCGTATTTATTGAGTGCTTACTGTGTGCAGAGCACTGTACTAAGCGCTTGGGAAGTACAAGTTGGCAACATATAGAGACAGTCCCTACCCAAGGAAAGGAATTGATTTACGAGCCGTGATTCTGCCAGGTTAAGGTCATCAATTTACCAAGTGTCCTTTGGACATGTGATATTGTCTCCACTGTGAGCCCACCTTTTAGACTGTGAGCCCACTGTTGGGTAGGGACTGTCTCTATATGTTGCCAATTTGTACTTCCCAAGCGCTTAGTACAGTGCTCTGCTCACAGTAAGCGCTCAATAAATACGATTGATGATGATTGGCTGTAACTTTTGAGGGTGGCAGAATTTTTGAATCTTTGGGTATGTCAGCAAGTAGTTACGTACACTTACTTAGAAACTCCTGGAGTACTCTCTCGTGGAATTTTCCTGATAGTATTTTTGTTTAAACTGACTAATCGACTCCAAGATAATGGAGAAGCAGCATGGCTCAGTGGAAAGAGCCCGGGCTTTGGAGTCAGAGGTCATGGGTTCAAATCCCGGCTCTGCCAATTGCCAACTGGGTGACTTTGGGCAAGTCACTTCACTTCTCTGTGCCTCGGTTACCTCATCTGTAAAATGGGGGATTAAGACTGTGAGCCCCCCGTGGGACAACTTGATCACCTTGTAACCTCCCCAGCGCTTAGAACAGTGCTATAATAAATGTTGTTGTTGTTGTTATTATTATTATTATTATTATTATTGGAAAGAGATATAGGGTTTACCTTAGGAAGGATGCAGTGGAATAAAGCACCACCAGGGGGCAGCGTGGAGTTGTTGCTTCTATCTATTCTATTTATTTTATTTTATTAGTATGTTTGGTTTTGTTCTCTGTCTCCCCATTCTAGACTGTGAGCCCACTGTTGGGTAGGGACTGTCTCTATATGTTGCCAGCTTGTACTTCCCAAGCGCTTAGTACAGTGCTCTGCACATAGTAAGCGCTCAATAAAGACGATTGATGATGATGATTGATTGATTGATTGATTTTACACAAGCCCAGGGTGATGATCAGTTTGATTGTGAATTCTAAATATTCCGTCGAGGAGTGGCAATACAAAAGTTAGACCCATTATCCTACACACCTATAATAATTTGAAAATACCAGATGTGTTTTTTGGTAATTGCCCTTCTTTTTGAAGTGACTAGTAGGCCCGTTGCTGCAGTGTTGGCATTAGCAACCTTTTTATATTGCCAAGTGGTGGCCAGGGGAGTGAGTATGGGAGGAGTACATTTTTAGTTTAATGTGAGGCAGTTTCCTAAGGACGTCCTGATCTGAAAGATTATTCGTCTGCGAAAGGCGAACTGCTTATGGGAAGGAACAGAGCACATCTCATGTTAGTTCCTGGGAGGTGGAATCTAGCACAGTTGTGTTATTTTACTTTCCAGATAATGGAACTGTTTAACAGAAATGAGGGGTGAAGGTGATGGCCATTCCTGAAACCATTTTTGGAATGTAGACCAGTAGGAAAAAGGGTGAAAAATATGATGACTCAATCAAAAGATATTTATTGAGCATATACTCTAGATTATATGCATTAAATGTTCAAACAGCACGAAATAACATTTTACCCCCAAAAAAAGGAATTAGAGGTGAATTTGCATGGAAAAAGTTACTCCTGTAAAGTAAAATAGTCATTTAGGCTAACATAATAATAATAATAATGATAATAATAATAATAATAATAATAATGATGGTATTGTATAAGCACTTTATGCCAAGCACTGTTCTAAACTCTGGGGTAGATACAAGGTAATCAGGTTGTCCTACATGGGGCTCACAGTCTTAATCCCCATTTTACAGATGAGGGAACTGAGGCACAGAGAAGTTAAGTGACTTTGCCCAAGGTCACACAGCAGACAAGTGGCAGAGCTGGGATTAGAACCCACGACCTCTGACTCCCAAGCCCGTTCTCTTTCCACTGAGCCACACTACATGTTTCTGGGTTGTGAAGTTTTTGTTTAAGAATCAAAATACTTATTGACTCTCGCAATATCCCAAGAACAGTGTCGTGGATCTTTAGTGCATTTCCTCCATTCCTTTATTATTATCATCCTGAATGCTTATTATGAATACATTCTACTTTTTCCCTTTTTCTTCCTAGGGGAAATAGCATTTGACTGCAGATCAAGAGTTTCCTGGTTGAAATCCAGGTGCCCACTGCCAGTATGTTCGGAGAAGTAGCATGGCCTAGTCACAAGAGCACAAGTGTAGGAGTCAGAGGACACTCCAACTCCACTGCTTGTCTCCTATGTGACTTTGAACAAGTCACTTTACTTCTCTGTGCCTCAATTTCCTCATCTGTAAAATGGGGATTAAATCCTACTCCCTCCTTAGACTGTGAGCTCTTGAGTGAAACAGGGAATGTGTCCAACCTGCTTATCTTATATCAAGCGCAGGACTTAGTACATAGTTAAGCACACAGTTAAGCACATGCTTAACAAATATCAGTATTATTAGTGAGAATAGTCTAAATGTGTTATATGAATTAGAAATAGCATTACACATGTCTGATCCCTTAGTACTATACTGTAAACACAGAAAGTGGCTCAAATACCATTAGTTGGTGTATTTGAGCTTTACTTGCAAGCTGCATGCCACTTTATTAAACTTGAATGTGCAAAATCTAGGCATTTACTTTTGCTGACTTAATGTGTGCATTCTCAGACTATTTAACTGTCTTACACATGAATGCATCTTGACACAGTTATGTAGTTTGTGGGTGAGAGAGAACATTTTGAGTGTTGTTACTCTGGATTTGATTTTTGATTTATTTCCCTTCCTCTCAGGGAGCGTGAGTTTAAATGTGTAATCCATTAATGCTAAGTAGTGTTATGCCCATTAATCCTTTGCATCCAAGTGAGATTATAGTTCAGTGCATATCAACTAGCCCAGTATAGACATTTGAAATGGTTAATTGAGTGTTTGAATGGTAGCAAACAGCAGACAGAGCTTAATATTCAAAAGTTATTTTATAGTTAGTAATAAACCTCATCCTTTAAGTTCTAATAATGATCGGTACGCAGAAATCATAATTATGAAATGACCATAGTGATTATTTTCCTAGGATTATTCAATTACAATCTAGATGTGATACCTTCAAGGTGTTCTGATTTTCACAGTACTTACTTTGTTATTACGTGCCTTACTGCTTAATGAGGTATTTTAAATCTAGCCATCCCTTTAGATTTTATGTTTTATTTCTGGAATGCAAAATGCTTCTTTCAAAGGAGAATTCTTACCTTTTTTTTTTTTTTTGAAGAATGCTTTTGGGGAAGTTTGATGGAACAAGAACTCCATTTTGTATAATGAGGAAAAGCTGTATAGTATAAATGACCAGAATGTTTTCCACCTAATAAGACTGGAATTTTTCTCATCGTACGTGACAGAGGCAAGTTGATCAATCTCCAGTTTCAAAAAGGAATGCAGCTACTTGAAACAGGAGAGCTAAACTAACCAAGCATTTAGTACTCTGGAAAATGGCATGTTGAGGAAAAAGTCTTCTATTCAGAAAGCCATTAAATTGGGCAGCATGACACAACTTTAAAACGTGGGGGGTGCAGGGAGTAGTCCCTATCATTTGTTTTTCATACAATTCCAGCCAAAAAATGAAAACTATAGTCCTCCATTCAGTACTTCAGTACTTAATGAATTTTCATATAAATAGTTGAATTTAGAAGCCCAGGCACATCCACCTTTCAGTTCATGTATGTTTGCGTTTTTTCAAAACTCTCTCACGCACAGTTTTCCAGCCAAAAATTCCTTTATTGAGATTCCTTCCGGCCCAGATGAAACTAATAGTTACAGGCTGTGTTGCTGTCATTCATTATTAATCCAGGTATGGCTACCTACTGCTTTTAATTTTCTCAAGGCGAAGTATGCTTTTTCCCTTGGGAGCCAAATGGTAATGTGCCTGAAATTCCAGGAACTGTATGCGAAGGGCCCTTTGACACTGACACAATTGGGCTTGTTTTGCATTAAATGCAGACATGAGCCTCTCTTTTGTTTGTGTTGCTAGGAGCACCCCCAGTATAACTCCAGGTAGTGATCATCATCATCAATCATCATCAGTCGTATTTATTGAGCGCTTACCGTGTGCAGAGCACTGTACTAAGCGCTTGGGGAGTACAAAGTGGCAACATCTAGAGACAGTCCCTACCCAACAGTGGGCTCACGGTCTAAAAGGGGGAGACAGAGAACAAAACCAAACATACTAACAAAATAAAATAAATAGAATAGATATGTACAAGTAAAATAAATAAATAAATAAATAAATAAATAGAGTAATAGTAAAATAAATAAATAAATAAATAGAGTAATAGTGATGGCCTAGGAAGACCAGGTCTCAATAAATACGATTGAATGAATGAATGAATGTGCCACCCCAGAAACAGGAGAATGGGTATAGATAAGATACACCCTTTGGGGATGAACTTGGCAGCCAAACTAACCCCTACTCCCACCTTACTGATCTTTTTTTCTGCTGCCTCATTCGTTGCTTCCAGGGGATATTTGTGTGTGGCTGGGGGAATATGAAGGGTGTTCGCATCCCTGGCTGTTCATGTGAGGGTGTAGATCCCTTGAGGACGGGCAACTTCCCTCATGCTTCTGTATTTTCATTCATTCATTCATTCAATCGTATTTATTGAGCGCTTACTGTGTGCAGAGCACTGGACTAAGCGCTTGGGAAGTACAGGTTGGCAACCTATAGAGACGGTCCCTACCCAACAACGGGCTCACAGTCTAGAAGGGGGAGACAGACAACAGAACAAAACGTGTGGACAGGTGTCAAGTCGTCAGAACAAATAGAATTAAAGCTAAATGTATATCATTAACAAAATAAATAGAATAGTAAATATGTACAAGTAAAATAGAGTAATAAATCCGTACAAACACATATTCAGGTGTTGTGGGGAGGGGAAGGAGGTGGGGGCGGTGAGGGGGGGAAGAAGCAGCGTGGCTCAGTGGAAAGAGCCCGGGCTTTGGAGTCAGAGGTCATGGATTCGAATCCCAACTCCACCACAAGTCTGCTGTGTGACCTTGGGCAAGTCACTTAACTTCCCTGAGCCTCAGTTACGTCATCTGTAAAAATGGGGATTAAGACTGTGAGCCCCACGTGGGACAACTTGATCACATTGTATCCCCCCCAGCGCTTAGAACAGTGCTTTGCACATAGTAAGCGCTTAACAAATGCCATTATTATTATTGTTATTGCGTTATAAGCACAGTGCTTAGTACCCAAGTGCAGTTGATACTGATTCTGCATAATTGTGTCTTTGTGGATTGAGGCTCCCCATCTCCATGTAGATCTAGGCAGTTACACCAGTGTCCTCTAAACTATTTCCTACTTTCTCGATTTTTATCTACATCTTTTTTCTACTGTGGTTCCCTGGAAATGCATACTAAGGTAATTGATGATAACAGCCTAACTTCTTAAGCCTTCAGTTTCTTTGACCTTTTTATTACTTTTGTCCCCTTTTGATCCTTCCTTTTTCAAGGGAGCCTTTTCCTAGGTCCGAATACCATGACCATCTATCCTGACTGGGAAGGATCATAAATTTCACCCCAGACCCTGCACCTTTTAGCTGAAGCCTGGGTTGGTTAGCAATAGATCATGGGTTCTAATTCTGGCTCTGCCCCTTGTCTGCTCTGGGACCTTGGGCAAGTCACTTCACTTCTCTGTGCCTGTTACCTCATCTGTTAAATGGGAATTGAGAGTGTGAGCCCTATGTAGGACAGGGACTGTGTCCAGCCTGATTTGCTTGTATCCACCTCAGCGCTTAGTACAGTGCCTGGCACACAGTAAGCACTTAACAAATACCATAACAATAAGTATTATTAGTGGCAGGGAGAAGTAAGTGACAGTAACAGCTGAGCCCCAGCATCCAGAGTTCCTATGCCAGGGACAAGGATCCTGTAGACTCCAAGCTGGTGTAGTCACAGTGGAAAGACCTAACAGCCCGTACTAGCGACTGCTTCTGTTTTCTGTTACTTTCTTTTGCTTCTGTTACTTAGGTTTACATCAGGCATGTCTGTGAGATTATTATGGTTTTTATCTGTGATTTTATGATTTCTATGATTTTTTATCTGTGCCTCTTATCTTTTTCTCCCCCTTTTCCATATCTTTGAACCATTGGTCCCACTTTCTGAAAGTTCCATTTGCTCTCCTCACCTTGATCGACAGCAAATAGAATCACTTCAGTCATGACTTGATTTTTGTCTTTTTTTTCTTGACTTGTGATACTGTCATAAGGTCTGTCTCCCAAAATGCCCATCATTTGATCTTTATTCCTTCACCAGGAACATTCTGTGGAATGGAATTTCTTTTGAAACAATTACCAGCATATGTCAACCTTTCCAGTCCTACCATTTTGTCTTATATTCATTTTATTTTTTAATTATTTTGGTATTTGGTAAACACTCTGTGCCAGTCACTGTACTAAGCACTAGGGTAGATTCAAGCTAATCAGGTTGAATACACGTCAGTCAGTCAGTTGTATTTATTGAGCACTTACTATGTGCAGAACACTGTACTGAGAGCTTGGAAGTGTGCAGTTTAGCACTATAACAGACACATTCCATGCCCACAGGAAGCTTACAGTCTTGCCCCATGCATGTCCACACTGGGCTCACAGTTTTATTTCCCATTTTACAGATGGGGTAACTGAGGCACAGAGAAATTAAGTGACTTGCGTGAAGTCACAGAGCAGACAAATGGAGGAGCTGTGACTAGAACCCAGGTCCTTCTGACTCCCAGGCGTGTGCTGTATCCACTAGACCATGCTGCCTCTCTCTTCTTTACTACATTCTCTCTTGCTCTTCGTCTTATATTATTAACTTCCTTTTTAACACCTCATATTAAATCTCTATGAAACTTAGTGATTCAGTTCTGATCATAATCTTATTTTCATCCTCCCTAGTTGTCAGCAGCAGTTTAAAATATCACTACAGTTTCCATCCACAATAATCAACAGGGCTTTAGTATTTTGCCAGTGAAATGTTTTGCAATCATTTTTACTAATTCTCTCCCAAACAGCATTATTACCATGTGTCGTTTTCATTAGGTTTTTACTTTTTCAGTATTGAATTCAGATTTGGAAATTCTTACATCTAGCTTGGCCTAGTGGCAAGAGTACGGACTTGAGAGTCAGAGGTCATGGGTTCTAATCCCAACTCCACCACTTGTCTGCTCTCTGACCCCGTCAAGCCACTTAACTTCCCTGGGCCTCAGTTACCTCATCTGTAAAATGGGGATTAAGACAGTGAGCCCCACGTGGGACAACCTGCTTACCTTGTATCTACCCCACCGCTTAGAACAGTGCTTGGCACATAGTAAGAGCTTAACAAATATTATTATTATTATTATCATTATCTAGTTAATGGTAGTTGTTAAGCTCTTACTATGTGCCAAGCAAATCTCCCAGGGGCCCTCTGTCCATTTCTTCTTTTACAAAATTCCATACTTTTGTCAATATTGCAATAATCTTTGTTTCAGCATCTTACTTCTTTGCTCAAGACAAACCTTAAACCTCAAAACAAAACAAGCACAAAGAGATCATTCACTGTAATTTTTGGTCATTTTGTGTTAAATTGTTCATTGAAATCTGTTAAGATAAAATTTCTTTGATCCAACAAAAACACCACTGAGATCTGGCTACTTGCAGGTGCATTTAGGCATTTTCCATTACAAAGAAATTCCACAGCAATACATTAGACAGCCTCCTGTAATTAGGAATAGGGAATTTTGCCTGGGTTGTGATCTTCCCAGGGCTCAAATTCTTACCTCTGTGTCACACCTCTTACATTCCTATATGCTTTTAAAAATCCATTGAATTTGTGACAGAAGTTGTTGTCCTTTATTTAGCTGATAGAATAATAGTCTTCTAGGAAGAGAGACTAATGAATCCTGACCACTCACTCCATTTAAGGCTTACATTCATCTCATTTTTCAAGTGTCAACACTTGAGTTGTTTAATGGTGAGCTTAGTTTTAGGGTGTTTGGGATCTGAAAAAGTTTTTGGAATTTATATGACTTTTCCCAAGTGTGCAGTCCTCCAAATAACTTGGTTCAAATGCTCTTATAACATTTCAGTATTATATGATGCCTCAGGTGTTAATTTTTTTTTACCAAGAAAATTAATCAAAGGGAAAACTTTCTGAAAATAAGTTGTGCAATAATCCTATTACCCATTTGTTACCACTTGGCTGTTTTCTACTCGGAATTCCAAAGCCACTAATGAAAAAAACAGTTCCATTTTAATGTGTTTGAGCAGAAACAAGCCAAAATATCCTCAAGGTGCAGACTCATATGAAGTTAATGTCCTTTTCCTATTTTATAAATTTACACCGTATCTTACTATGAAAATACCAGTTTGCCCTTATTCATATTTTCTAATGGTATTTATGTATTCAAAGTTCACAGGTCAGGCCTCAAACTCAGCCCAAAGTCTTAATCCGGGCAGTACTGCTCCCTCGGATGATGCAGATACTCATGTAAGACAATGAACATGTGATAGAAAGGGCAAAATTCCTAATCCAAAGGATTAATTGCTTCACAATGTACAACGAACAACTACTATGCTGCTGAGCAAAATGGAAGAGCCTCCTATTCTCTCTGTTCTTTGTGTCTTTTTTGAAATATTTATCTTCAAGATGTTTTCTAACATTAAACAAATCATGTAATGTGATTGCTGAAGCACTTTTCATCAAAATAGAAATGTGCCCACTGCAATGTAATCTATTGGCAAAAACTCTGTAGTGATAGGAGTCTCCTCTCCTTCACTTTGGTGATATTAGGTTGTGAAAAGCTACAGGAAAGGCAGAGATGTGATCTCCATCATATTCTTCTTCATTATCTTCATCTGCATTTATATTAATGTCTCTCTCTCCCTTAGACTGTAAACTCAGTATGGGCAGAGAACATGTCTGCTAATTCTGTTGTAATGTACTCATTCATTCATTCATTCATTTATTGAGTGCTTACTGTGTGCAGAGCACTGTACTAAGCACTTGGGAAGTACAAGTCAGCAACATATAGAGATGGTCCCTACCCCAAAACTCTCCCAGGTGCTTTGTACAGTGCTGTGCATATAGTAAGCACTCAATAAGTATGATTGATCTTCCCTCCCAGGCACTGTTAGGGCAATTTTCAATCAATCAATGATATTTATTGCCTGCTTTCTGTGCTGAGCACTGTGCTAAGTGCATCTCTTAGCTTCAATCTAGCAAAAGAGAGAGAGAGGGATGCCCTCTGCATTCCATCGTGATGATTTTGAACTGCACAGGGTCATCTAGAAAGGGTGATGGTGGGTCTCCCTGCACCTTATTAATTCATTCATTCAGTTGTATTTATTGAGAGCTTACTATGTGCAGAACACTGTACTAAGTGCTTGGAAAGTACAATTCGGCAACAGATAGTCAATCCCTACCCCACAGCGGGCTCACAGTCTAGAAGGGGGAGACAGACACTGAACAAAACAGGTAGACAGGCATCAATACCATCAAAATAGATAAAAAGAATTACAGATATACACACACATCATTAGTAAAATAAAGCTACCCCTTTCACCCAGTGATAAAAATTGTTGTGGGCCCTGTTGTTCAACTCAAGATGTTCAGTTGCTGAAATCTGTGGTGGAATGGGTGGAGACCTTACAAGCACCCTGCCTAATTAGATTTGCATCCTGTTTGTAAATAACCTCAAATTGCTCCATTTAATCCTTTCCAAAACTGTTAAAGGAGCTTCCAAAACTCTGACAAAATGGTACTTCCAAGAAACTGGTCTTGAAGTGTAGTCAGTTCTTTTAGAAGCCAAGTTAAACCCACCAGTATTAATGGTTTTAGGCTTTCATGTGTAAGGGATTAGATGCTGAAAATCTATTTTTGGAATTTAAACAAAGAAAGGGCTTTAATTAGTGGATGATGTTTATTTGGCAGCTTAGCTCTGCCTATGGTGTGCAATTAACCAGCCCGGTCTGCAATAAATTAGGAGCTGTAACAGTTAGTACTCCATTTAGACCACTGACTGAAGATCCTTTTGAAGAATGGTATTTAAAAAGGATTTTACTTGTCAGTCCGCCGTTCGGCCGTTTGTTTAAAATCTTCAAGTGACAGTTTCCCCAGTGATGGAGTTGCTGGCATACTTGTCTAAAATCTGCTACTTTTTTCACTTTCTTTCCTCCTTCCTTGCCAGTGTAGATTAATGATAGTAGGGAGTGGAGTGAGTTGAGATGGAGCAGGGTTGCTGTAGAGTGGCCACCTGGCCATAGAGGCCAGTCCAGGTCCTGTATGTAAGCTGTAGCCACCAGGACACTATCCCACCCTCTCCCTAAATCTACTAAACTATCTTTCTTAATTGCCACGATCCACAAGTATCAGTAGAAAAGTTTTGAGTCAGAGCCAGTAAGGGTTTTTTTTTTTCCTTTTGTTTTCAGGTATGAGTGGGTGACTTGAGGGAATGGGTAATAAATATGGGATCTATGCAAATCGCTTTTGTACAAATCCAAATCAGAGGGATAAGTACATAGGTACACACACACCTATCTATACACACATGTGTATATCTATTCCATAAATATGCGTGTACGAGCTTACCATCTTTCGGAGTTATCGTGAGTGCATAATTAATGTACATTGGGTCAGATTTGGTTTGGAAGGACCTACTGCCTCCTGTGCCTGAGGAGGAGGATGATCGACCCCCTGAGGCAGGGCAGAATCACCTCCACTGCCCCCATCATCCTATGTGACGTCATGCGGAAGAGCATTTGTCAGCTGTTGCTTTTGACATATCCAATCCGTCACCAAAACCTGCCGGTCTCACCTTCACAGCATCACCAAGATCCACCCTTTCCTCTTCATCCAAACCGCTCCCACGTTAGTACTATTACTCATCCTATCCCACCTGGATTACTGGATCAGCATCCTTTCTGACCTCCCAACCTCCTGTCTCTCCACACTTCAGTCTATACTTCACTCTGCTGCCCAGATTATCTTTGTACAGAAATGTTCTGGGCATGTCACCCCCCTCCTCAAAAATCTCCAGTGGTTGCCTATCAACCTCCGTATCAAGCAAAAACTCCTCACTGTTGGCTTCCAAGCTCTCCATCATCTTGCCCCTTCCTTACCTCACCTCCCTTCTCTCCTTCTACATCCCAGCCCACACACTCCCACTCCTCTGGAGCTAACCTTCTCATTGTGCCTTGTTCTCACCTGTTCCCTTGGTCTGTGCACCATGGCAACTCCAGAGTGGTTACTCCCACCACACTCAGTGCCAATTCAGCCCTGAATCCTCCCAAGCCATTGGCAAGCAGGGGTGGTTGCCCCAGGGCCCTTTTAGAATAGCATCTGCCAGCCACTGAAACGGGAATCTATAATCAATTGATAGTATTAGTTTTTATTGAGCACCTACTGTGTTCAGGCACTGTTGTAAGCATTTTAGAGAGTACAATAGAGTCAGAAGACCTGATTGCTGCGTACAGGAAGCTTACAGTCTAGCAAGGAGACACTAGATAAGTTACAGATTCAATCAATCAGTTGTATTTATTGCGTGCTTACTGGGTGCAGAGCACTGTATTGCTTGGGAAAGTATAATAAAGCAGATTTGGTGGACATGTTCCTTGTCCACAAAGAGTTATAGTCTGGGGGGGGGGACAGACATTGAAATACGTTACAGATATGGAAGAAGAGAATGGATAGGTGGATGAATAAATGCTTAAATAATAGAATATGTACATCTATGGCTATAAAGAAAGGAGAGCAGAAGAAGCATTTTCAAACCACTTTCTGTTATTGGATAACCGTTTTCAAGTCTATAACAGTGTTCTAGTCCCAGTAGTGAAAACATGGTGTGGAGACAGGTGATGTGGTACAACTGAAGGCTGCTGGGCTACAACAGTACGGGCTTGGGGGAAAGCAGTCTGGGGTCTTAAGGAAGACTGTGCTAGCAAAGAGCAGTCATGAAAAGACTTAATGTGCACAATGGAAGGATGGTCAGTAGCATATTGATTTTGCCACTGGTCACATTAATCAGCCAAAATTGATGCAGAGACCTGACTTACATTTTGCCCATCTCTGCAATTCTCCCATCCATCATGAAAAGTGAACTAATGTATCGCAGAATGCAGGAATAGATTGTAGAAGTTCTACTTAGAGAATAGCCCCTTAATGGATTTGCTGGCCGTGTTCCTTTGGCATTAGCTCATAATTTGCCGAGAGCATAAAAGTTGAAACATGCATCTAATTATTTTTTTAACTTTTCCCACTCTTTACACCTCCTGTGGTTTCGGCCTCCGTTTAAGTTGTTCTGAGTGAGAGGGGTACCATTAAGATAGGAGAAGGAGCGTGGCTTAGTGGAAAGAGCCCGGGTTTGGGAGTCAGAAGTCATGGGTTCTAATCCCGGCTCCGCCACTTGTCAGCTGTGTGACTTTGGGCAAGTCACTTAACTTCTCTGTGCCTCAGTTCCCTCATCTGTAAAGTGGGGATTAAGACTGTGAGCCCCACGTGGGATGACCTTGATTACCTTGTATTCCCCCCCAGTGCTTACAACAGTCTTTGACACATAGTAAGCGCTTAACAAATACCAACACTATTAAGATCAATTTTTCAGTAATCTTGGACTTGGGTGGGTATTGGAATATAGATTATAGATTAAAAAATTATCGTGCACACCAGTCTTGTTTTTACATCTTTTCTGGAGGAACTTTTTACCCCTGGCAAATGTAGGATTTGAGCAAAACTCAACAAAAAAAACTGGGTTTTCATTTTTTGTGGGTTTTTGAATTTCTTAATGTGAAAGTTGGAGAGGTTCTTAAGGGTTAAAGGTTTAAATCTTAAGGGTTGAATAATGTTGCAATTTCCATCCTGATTTGTATTTTAAAAGGAAATATAAAAGCTGCAAGCTTTCTGGTCTTTTGTACAGTTTTTCAAGATTGCTGTATACTCCGAGGGCATTGGGAATAAAAGAAATGTATATTTTACATAATGTTTACAGTATGTTTTAGTTAAATTGTAAATTATTGCACCAATCACTGGGCAAATCTGCTCTTTTCCTGAAAGCGTGAGAATTTCTCTTTATAACTAGAAGGCTGTTCAGGATCATCTGCACTACAAAGGAGCCTTTTCTCATCCTATTTTAGTAATCTGGGAAGGGTAAATATTTGGAAGAAGTACATTACAATAGCAGAAAGAGAAGGAAATTAAAGTTGGTGGGATTTTCTGTGTTGTATTTGTCTTAAAGGATGCCTCTTTGTTGTGGAGAGATAGAGAAGTACTGCACATTTTCAGGTTAATTTACAAAGATTGAATGCTTTTAACCCTGTTAATTAGTGGAGTGCAACATTTTTATATATTATATATTTATATATATGTACATGTGCATATATATACATATATACAACCATTTTTTGTATGTGCTTTTTTCCCCTAAAATTTAGAAACCGTTCTTTCCCACTATTTCCGTTTCCTGTTAAATCATTTTATGTTTCCGATTGGATTCAGCCAGGAGGTTACAAAGCCTGGCAAAATGCTTTGTTTTATTTATATTCAAAGTACTAGAAACTCTTTGCTAGGATTGAGACCAATTCCTATTCAGTGACCAAGTCATTTCTCACTTACCCAGAGGTAGGCTGTAAGTCTGAAAAGCTCTCTTTGTTATCAATGAATCCGTGGCATTTACTGAATGATTATAAGTGCTTGAGAGAGTACAGTTGCAAGATACGTGTTCCCTACCCTCAAGGATCTTACAATTTAATGAGGGAAGAAGCACAAAAATTATTTACAGATGGGATAAACCCAAGGACAGACAAGTATAAAGCAGGAAATTGAGCAGGGAGCTTATCCCTAATTCTGTTGTATTGTACTCTCGCAAGCGCTTAGTACAGTGCTCTGTACATAGTAAGCACTCGATAAATGTGATTGAAAGCAGGAAGCTGGACAAATAGATCAAGATGAAAGAGGAACAAATAGTGGAATGTACAGGTAGATACTTAGATAAATTATATAGACAAGCAAATGTAGGAGTTTTTGGGAGAGAAAGTACACAAATGTTAGATTAACAGGATTGGAGGGATGTGAATTGTAGAAAGCTTCGGTAGTAGGTGGGGGTTTAAGTAAGCCTGGGAGGATGAGAGAGCTGGTGGAAAACCTTTTAGATTTAGGAAGCACAAAGTAATATTTGCTTTTTCAATGCAAGGCAAATTCAGTATGCAGTCTTGATTTGGGGACTACTATTTTTCTGTTTTGTTTTTCTCACTTCCAAGTGTATGTGGACCCAAAAGACTTTTTTATGGTATTTGTTCAGCACTTACTATGTTGATACATTCAGTTGCATTTATTGAGTGCTTACAGTGTGCAGAGCACGGTATTAAGCATTTGGGAGAGTACAATATCACAGACAGACACATTCCCTGCCTGCAACAAGCTTACAGTCTAGATGGGGAGACAGACATTAATATACCTAAATAAATTAGATATGTATATAAGTGCTATGAGACAGGGCCAGGCACTGTTCAAAGCACTGGGGTAGATATAAGCAAATCAGGTTGGACATAGTCTATGTCCCACATGGGGCTCACAGGTTTAATCCCCATTTTACAGATGAGGCAGCAGAGGCTCAGAGACGTTAAGTGACTTGTCCAAACTATAGATATTTTAACTCTAGTTAAAATAAAAATTGTGAGTGAAGTCATCTGCATTTTTGACATCTGGAGTGGCTAAACTTTCCTTTCAGCAACTTCAGAGCCAAGCAATTCAGGTAGCTGATAGTAATGATGCCAGTATAATTCCTCTCTTTAATTGCTAACTGTTATTTAGTCCCTGGCTGTCAGTGCTGGTATGTCATTTCTAATAAAATTTAAAGAGAGCCATTACAGACTTAATCTAAACCCAAATGAGAATGGCCAAATGTGAGCCTAGAAACAAACAGGCCTTTTGTCAGATACTATTTGTGGGGAGTTTGTAATGTGGGGCTTTTATTGGGTTTTGTTTTTGGTTTATTTTGTGTTTGGAAATAGGGGAGGGTTGAGAAGATCTTAACCAGTCAGGAAAACCATGAATATGGGCAGGGATCCCTGCATGTTGGCTTAAGTACTCTATGTCTCCGCTCGTGTGCCACCTACGTCAAATCCCAATACCACTCTATCCCAAGGTAAGTCAAACAATTGTTACTTATTCATTAGAGATGCAGCATGAAAGAACACAGAGGACCTGGGTTCTAATCCTGGCTCCACCAATCGTCTGCTCTGTGACCTGGGGTAAATCACATAACTTCTCTGTGCCTCAGTTCCCCCATTTGAAAAATGGGGAATCAATCAATCATATTTATTGAATGCTTACTGTGTGCAGAGCATGGTACCGAGTGCCTAGGAGAGTACAGTATAACACAATTATTCTGTTATAAAATCGATAGACACGTTCCCCACCCACATGAGCTTACTGTCTTCTGACATTAATGTAAATAAATTACGGGTATATACATTAAGTGCTGAAGGAGAGGTGAATAAAGTATGCAAATCCAAATGCAAGATGGATTCAAATGTAGTTGGAGAAGAGGAAATGACAGCTTGGTCGGAGAAGGCTTCTTGGAGGAGTTGGAGGAAAATTCAACAAGATTCAACCCCTGTTCTCCCTCCTCCTTATCCTATGAGCCCCATGTGAGACCTGATTATCTTATCTTCCACAGTGTTTAGCACATAGTGCTTAATAAATACCACAATTATTTTTCAAGGGGGTGATTTGATCAGGCACCCACCAGTTTCTGCCAGACTGTGACTGCCCAGTGCCTGAGGGTGCACAAGTGTGGAGCTTGAGGCAGTTGCCTCAGTTTGCCCTGTTTAGGGATGACCCTATTAAAGCACCTGTAATTTAGGCACTCTTGTTTCGGGGTTCCTTTTGTTTAGGTTTCTCACTACTGTGCCATTCTCTTTAGATAGGACATTGGGATCACTCCTAGCCTGGGACAGCAAGGCAGGGTGGGTCTTATCCCTCTGCTCTTGGGTCTCAGTGTGCCTTCTGGTCATAGTGACATCCCTTGGTGATGCTTTCCCTTCTCTGGCAGGAATGCTAGGGTCTTCTTACTCCTCTATAGTTTACTGATTTTTAGATCCCTTCCATTAGAGAGGATGATGAACAAACTTCAGGTTTTCACTCATGCAACAGGAATAGTTCTCACGAGTGACCCTGAGAATTGTTAGAATAAATGGATCACTAAATGAGGACAAAATGGAAGCCTCCCTTGGGTGTAATACCCGAGTTTCCTAAGGAAGGATTACCTTGATATTGAAGTCAGCTGAGCACAGATGTGGCTGAGTGCCAACTCTTTGAAATCTGTTTCTCTCCCCCCTCAACCCTCCAGCGCACTTCAGGTAACCCCCTTACTCCAAAGGTGCAGGGAACTGGAGAGAGCTTTGATGTCCAACTCTGCTGGATGATTCTCTCTTATTTTGAACTCTCTTTGAAGCAGAATGATTCAGGATAATCTTTCCATCCACTGGGCAAATCACAGGTCCTGGAAATCTCCCAGAGAAAATCCATTGCCAGGAGAGGGTTGAAGATAGCTAAAAGTGATTGGAGCTGTCATGTGTTCCTTAGCTGCAAGACAGATCTTTCAGAGTTAATCTGGTTCGCCTGGAGGCAGTTGATGTGTTGATGGTGCTGGGAGTTTGCAGTTCCATTTAGAAAGCTTAGACGGGACTACTATGTTTTATTGCTTTCATACCTGACAGAGGTCAAGAATTTATTGATGCATTCACAGCCTGAAAAATCAAATGTTCAAACATCTTTTATATGATCAAGATGGCCCTAAGTAGCTAAAAGATTTTTTTAATCGGCAGTGAGTGCAGGGGTGCAGGGAAAGCAGAGGGTAAAGGCTAGGTTTCAGCAATAGCAAGCTATCTGGTTTCTTTCCTGAAGTTTAAGTAAAGGGGCTTTGGGAGCTAAAAGCTGGAATGATTTACTCTCTTGAAACTTAAAGTGCGGACTTCTTAGGCATATTTCTGCAATATTTGTGAAACCACTGAAATACAGGTCCTTTGTCTGATTTTCATTTCCTTTGCCTACTGTTCTTCTAGTCATTGCAAGTTCATCTGGAACCTTTTGAATTAATTCAGACCAAAAGAAGCCTTGTCAAGGTATTTTTACTCCACCAATATTACACTCATCTCAAAAGTCTTTCTCCTCTTTGAAGTCAATTTAACTTAATTTGGTAATAATTACCAGACTGAATAAGAACATATTTGCTATGTCTGTTCATTTGGGATCTGAGTTATTAGTCTTCAGTCAAACTAGGTGAGTAACATGAAAAATCAGTTCCAAGGAAACATCGACTGACTGCTATTGCTGTTTTTTTATAGTATAAGTGGAGAAGTACTAGACATAATAGAAGTGGATGTGGGTCCCTTCTTTCTCCCCCTTTCCAAATCAAGACAGTAGGAATATAGCATCATCTTTGACGATGACAGGAAGATTTACATATATATGTATGTGCATATAACTATAAAAGTAGAACTGTGAAATATACTGATTTGGGGTTTACATGGAGACTTTGTGTCTGATTTGGGGGAGGTTTATCCCATCCTAAGCCAGTTGTATTGAGTTGGTTGCTGCTTCTAGTTCTCCAGTTGATTTTTTCATTTTGGGAATTATTCATTCATTCGATCATATTGAGTGCTTACTGTGTGCAGAGCATGGTACTAAGCGCTTGGATAGTACAATTCAGCAATAGAGAGAGACTAGAGCCCACAACAGGCTTAGAGTCTAGGAGGGGGGAAATAGACATCAAAACAAGTAAACAGACATCAATAGCATCAATATAAATAAATAGAATTATTAGGTATATACACATCCAGGCAGCCATAACATGGGCCTACCTGATTTACCTCTCTTTTGCTAATTAGCTGGCCATTTGAAGGGAAGAAGTGAGCAAATCATTTTTTCTTGCTGTATGGTCTTCTAGCTATTTTTCATAGTTAACAATAATAGTATTCTAGACACTGTATAGACTGGAACTAAATACAGTACCTGTCTGTGTTCCCCTCCGTGTTAATTAGAAGCATTGTAACAGGAAGGAAACTGGAAACTGAGAAAATTTAACACTTCGAGCCTTGTCATTTGATCATTCTTTGTGGAGCGCAACAAAAATAATTTGTTATCCATGGTATTTTGGAAATACAGGCAATACTTGGACATGAGACACAATTGGTTTGTAAAAATGGTTGTAAGTTGAAGAGTAAGTCAGAACCAGCTTTTTCACAGGAAAATATAAATGGGCGATTGCTTCCAGTACCAAGGTCTCATATTGTGTTTTTTGTTTAAATTACACAGAACTATATAATCATTTATAGTGGAGCAATAGAGCTACATTAATGCACTTATATTGACTCAGAAATAGGGTAGTCAAATATTGCTTCGTCAAAAGTAACATGGATGTGTCAACCCTCCATGGTGACTCTGCCTGGCAGTCAGGTAACCCTTCCCCTTTAAAATTTTTCCTTCCTAGCCCACCTGCCCTGAGGTATTTCCCCAAAGGAGTCTAATGTTGTAAATTGAAAGCTATCCGTTGTACAGCTTAAATGGTGTAAACTTCAAGAACATTTTAAGTCAGAAATGAGGGAAGGACAAGGAAATACAATAAAATTTAAAATATTTGCTTTCTTAGTCCAAAAATTGGACTCTGCAATCTTTACAGGAAAGCTTAAATAGGAAAACATTGGTAGAGGGGAAAAAATTATTTAGAAGTGAAATGGCAATTTTAGTAGAACCATAAAAAAAACTTTAAAATCAAAATTCTCGTTTTCCAAAAATCTTTGAAGGATGTTAAATATGCCTTTTTAAAAATATTTTGAGGTTATAAGTGATTGTAATTTGTCTTATAAAGCTAATGTTGCAGTTTCTAACGTGGATGGAGGATAGTGCCCTTTTTTTCACAATTTTGATGCCCTTTGTTGACCTTTCTCTAAACTCCCCATGTTTTTCAAAGTGTTTTCTTCAGCTGTTTGCTGTAAAAAGGCAATAGAAGAGAAATAGTTGAGTTTGGGGTAACCTTGCTTTTTTTTTTTGGCTAGGAATTCATGAATATTTTCTACACATTACAGGTCTTTAAATGGTAGGTCTTTTTCACCAAAAACCACAGCTTGAAAGCACAGGTGCACTTACGGATTTGAAGAACTTTTACAGATATCTGGAAAATTTATCAAGTTTTTTTGTGTTTTTTTTTACAACTTTCTAGCTGTTTAAAAGCTTGAGCCTCAAATTGAGCTGCTGATTAAATAAATTAATTTCATATTTGGCTTGTTTAAACAGTACTTTATTGAGATTTACTCCAGGTAGCAGGCTGCTGTGGTGCTTTCATCATCACTAATGGTATCTATTGAGCACTATTCTAAGAATAGAAAATGTAATACAACAGTTGGAAGACACATTCCATGCCCATAACAAGCTTACAGTCTAATCTGTTTTGTCTGGCAAAAGCTTGTGGATAGTATAAAATAAATAATGAATGCATACTACACTTACATAAGGGCTACACCACTTCCAAACTGGTTTGACACCCCACACTTCAGGCTTATTAAATTGAGAATGATTAGTACTTTTGGGGGGTGAAGGATAGAACATTTGTCACCTACTTCTCTCATTTTATGACTGTGGCTTTGAACTGGAATATACTTGATATCGTCATCATCATCATCAATCGTATTTATTGAGCGCTTACTATGTGCAGAGCACTGTACTAAGCGCTTGGGAAGTACAAATTGGCAACATATAGAGACAGTCCCTATCCAACAGTGGGCTCACAGTCTAAAAGGGGGAGACAGAGAACAAAACCAAACAATATACTTGATATCAGTAATCCTTTCTGGCTCATTGTTTATCTGAATGGAAATCACAGTTCATTGTAGTTGAGGATGAAGCATCACATTGTGGGAGCTACTGAAAATGTTTATTTTGTTAATATTTAATTTTGATTCTTGAAAAAAATATTCAGCACCTATATGTTTCTAGAAGCAGTTTTGCCCTCTGAAAGAGGTAACTGGATGACCTGTCACTAAAGACCTTCATTCTGCAGATAGTAATGTTGTGTTTAATACTGAAATTACAAACCAGGTCCCCTTCCCTCGGGAAAACATTTCTTGCCATCTATAATTTTAGCATTTCTTATAGGTATTTGTAAATTCAAAAAACACTCCCCAATATTTTACTGTATTTTGAGAGGCAGGCGGGTTGGTTATTTCAATACTTTGTAATAATATCTGTCTATGTAGTTTGACCACTTTTTGGAGCATATAGTCCATAAAATCCATCTTAATCTCAAATTCACCAATCTTCACAGTCACGGATACATTTTTACCGTCATTACAGTTAGCACTTTTCATGTTGATGATTTGCAGACAGACTGTTGACATATGATATTGGCTAGCCATAGTATTTGAGCTAAAACAGGTTTTTGTATTATACTTTGGGTTCTATGAAAAGATCTGGAAATTTTCTCTCTGTTGTGAACAACACTTTAGAGGCACTTTTCACTGCAGCCACGAAATGCTATACATTGAAATGCCCATCCTTTGTAAAGATACATTTACAGGTTTTTAAGCCTTTTTTTGTGGTGGGAAAATGACTAAGATTAAAATGGTTGTGAATTAAAACACACTCACACACCGATACACATACACGCACACAATACAGTCTCACAGCATGCCATGAAGGAACTGGTGAGGTGGAAAAGAAATTCTGGGTAAAGTCCCCTAGCTGTCCAGTATCCTGGCATTAATTCCTATTGTCCAAGTTCTGATTCCTTTGCCTTCCTACCACCTCTGGGTCCCCTCATGGAACAACTTCACCCCTTCACTGCTTTTATATTTTGGGCACTCTTCCCATTTATTTCTAGACCCTCATCATTTTATGTCATGACCTTAGGTATCACATGGTCTCTCAATTTCTGTACCAATCATTTTCAAAGGCCCAGATGTATGTAACTGGTCTCCACTCCGACACAAATTTGCTTGAATATGGATTGAGATTGTTTTCTCTGTTAGTTCAAAATACCTGTGCTGGTTCTCCTTCCATCAAGAATTCAACCTACCAAACTTTCTGATAACATTCTTCCCAACTCTATCACATTTTTTTTTATGAAGACTTTACGTGTCCTATTAGGTCAGATTTAGAATGTACTTTAGAATTAAAATATGTCGAGTGTCTTCTGTAACACAACCTTGTTTTTATTTCTAAATCTGTATCAGCCATCAAATTTTCTCCTAAAATTAGTTGGAATTTTCTTCAGTGTAAACTTACATATATTTATATTCAGTTTGTTGCATACATTGCAGGTTATAATCAGTATCTGTTTACTGTCATAATCTTTGAAGTATGTACTTTAAATCATTAAGCATACTCTTATACTATTATTATAGTCTATTATATATGCATCATAATGCTTTCAAATGTTTAGTTTTTGGTTAACAATGAATTCAGAAACATCTTGATTACTAGATTATAGTAGTCAACCACTTAGTTCAGTGCACTGCACACAGTAAGAGCACAGTGAATAGCATTGATTCTTTTCAGGTGCTGATAAATTAAAAATAGTAATGAAGATTTAATTCTTTACTGTATTTAAGAGTTCTGAGTATACTCTTTTAAATTATTTATGTGCTCCCCAAACCAGGTTGAACTCCCAAATCCCAACATTCCCTGTCAATTTTAAGGTCTTAGATGCTTTCAAATTTTCCATGTTACTAATCCGTATTCTCTGCCTGGTTAACTCCTGGTGCTATTGTTATATATCTTCACTGAGAAGAAAACCAGTCACTGCATGTTTTATTATGAAATAACTTGTTTGTTGGTTTTAATTATTTTTGGGTGCATTGCCTTCATGCCCTCTTCTCTGCTTCTGCCACTTATCTCTCTCTGGTATTGCAGAATTTTCTTGCCTGGTTTGGGGACTTTCCTAACTCTTATCCTAATACGATTAAGTTTAGTTTACTTGGTGGTGTTATGAATTTGCCAAACCAAACTTTTATAAATCACGAATCTTTTTTAAAACTCTGATGAAATGGGTAAATAGTTTACGCTTAGTTTAAAATATCTGTTGAAAACATCAGAAGCTTGCTTCCTTTTCCCCAATTCCTCAGGAGCTGAAGTTTGCAGAGAAATAATTATTTTTTTAAAAAAACTATTGGCACAGAATACATTTTTACTGCCACCTGGCACATGAGTATCTTGTAAGAAAATCTAACCAAAGTGTTTTAGCAGTATACAGTAAATGTCTGTGCTGGCGCATTGATGTTTTCTTAATCAAATCATGGTGACCACACATGATATTTTAGACCAAACCAATAAACTAGATGTAAACTATCATGGGCACCAGACGGCATCTACACAAGAGTTCTGAAGAAGAAGTTGAAAAATTCCTAGTGAAAGTTTGTAACCTATCGTTACAAGCAGCCACCTTTTCTGGAGAACAGGAGATGATCTTGGAAATTATAGACCAGTTCCATTTTGGGCAAATAAGTAGAATCTATAATTAACTTATCTTAGCGTTGAGCAAATCACAGCTTTTGGGGTGAACGATAACAACATGGTTTACAAAAGAGCAAATTGAGCTTCCCTAAGTGCAGGAATTTTCTGAAGAAGCCATTAAGCATTTGAATAATGGGTAACAGTGGTCATAATACATTTCTGGTTTTTTTTCAAAAGCCTTTTTTTGATGTTGAGAAATAGGGTGGCCACTGACTGCTCTCTTGATTCCAGAGCACAATGAAAAAAAAAAAAAATAATAATAATAACTTATGCATTAGTTTGTGGAAGTCCCTCCAGGGCCAAGTGAACCTAGAGCATTTCTTCGGGGAAAACCCTAACACCAACCCTTGTTTCAGAGCCTTTGCATTCCCCTCCCTGATCCCCCTGAACCCAGGCTTTGCTTCCGAGTCTCAGAACTCAGCAGCAGGAGCTGAGGTGGAGGAAATTAAGTACTTACAAAGACTGGCCATAAAGTTGCCTGGTGACCCATCCAAACCAGACAGGGGACAGATCTGCTGAAACAGGACTGCCTGACAGAATGGCCACCTGAATGAGAAATCCATAATGGGTTACTAGCGGGAAATTTAGAAATCACTTAGGAAAAATTTAAGGGTATTAGATAATCGTGGTATTTGTTAAGCAGTTACTATGTGTCAAGCAAGCACTGTACTAAGTGCTGGGGTAGACACAAGATAATCAGGTCCCAAATAGAGCTCATAGTGTAAATAGAAGGGAAAACAGGTATTGAATCCCCACTTTGCAGATGAATGAATGGAGGCATAGAGAGGTTAAATGACTTGCCCAAGGTCACACAGCAGGTATGCAGCAGAACTGGGAAGAGAACCGAGGTCCTCTGACTCCTAGCTCTGTGCTCTTTCCACTAGGCCATGCTGCTTAGATGCTAATTTTCTGAACATTAGGATGGTTGTCAAGGACGTCATCATCATCATCATCAGTCGTATTTATTGAGCGCTTACTGTGTGCAGAGCACTGTACTAAGCGCTTGGGAAGTACAAATCGGCAACATATAGAGACAGTCCCTACCCAACAGTGGGCTCACAGTCTAAAAGGGGGAGACAAAACCAAACATACTAACAAAATAAAATAAATAGAATAGATATGTACAAGTAAAATAAATAAATAAGTAAATATCATCATCATCAATCGTATTTATTGAGCGCTTACTATGTGCAGAGCACTGTACTAAGCACTTGGGAAGTACAAATTGGCAACATATAGAGACAGTCCCTACCCAACAGTGGGCTCACAGTCTAAAAGGTGAAGACAGAGAACAAAACCAAACATACTAACAAAATAAAATAAATAGAATAGATATGTACAAGTAAAATAAATAAATAAATAAATAGAGTAATAAATATGTACAAACATATATATATATATATACATATATACAGGTGCTGTGGGGAAGGGAAGGAGGTATGATGGGGGGATGGAGAGGGGGACAAGGGGGAGAGGAAGGAAGGGGCTCAGTCTGGGATCTGGCCTAGTGAAAGAACATGGTCAGGAGATCTGGGTTCTTGTTCTGGCTCCGCCACTTTCCTGCTAGTTGTCCTTGGCCAAATCACTCGATTCTTCCGTGCCTCACTTTCCTTATCAGCAAAGTGGTGATGGTGATTTTTGAACTGACCTAGTAATGGCATTACACATTGTATTAAAATAAAATATTTTGTTACCTGTGATGTATTGTGTTAAAGCTGTGGTATATTTTTTTCTTGCCACCAAAGATCTTATGTATGGCAGCTTTCAGGGTGTTCTGATTCAGTTTGGGACAGAAGATTTTAAACATTGACTGTAATAGACAGTCCTAGGAATATTTACAGCAGTAAGTTAATGTTCAAATCAAATTCCAGAAGGCTTTCCAGTATTAAAATTATTAATGAGGCACCCACCTCCCAATCCCAGTTCTGGGTTTGCCTTTATGTCTGATGTTTCTACTCATTCCCAATCATGCAAGTGAAGCATTCCTTCTGAATAACATTAGTTTGCGATGATATTTGCTGTACACAGTGCAACTTGCTTCTATTTTAACTGCCTTAAAATTTCCCGATTGGAGGCCCATACAGGTTTTCCCTTGTTTTAACACTTCCCTCATCTTCCTTTGAAAAAATGACACTTCACTGTATTTTTAAATTCTGTACCCTGGTGTGTAGTTGTAAAGTCAATTTAGGGATAAATGTTTAATGCCATGAATTATTTCCAGTTTTGCTCATTCCCTCTATTGTGGGTTGAGCGAATGTGGGGCGAGGGGAGGGAATGACTCACAGAAGTTGATCTTACACTGCCACCGTACTGACTTTTCAGAAAACAGTATAGGAAGGTGAGAATTTGAACTTAGCCTCAACTATGTGAAATCAGAGAGTCCCAGAGAAATTTGACATATCCTTCTCAAGGTATTGAAGGTTAGTACCCTAAAAGGTCTGCTCCTTGATTTATTTGACTGTAGAAGACATTCCCAGGCTCCCATCTGTTTGCTTAGAGACAGCAAGAAAAGATTGACTCCATATTGCAAAAGATGTGTTGGACAGATCTCAAAGGAAGACTGTCTAGTGAATAAACATTAAATTTGTGCTCAAATAAGATTTTTCCCTTGCTTTGTCTGCTTTAGCCTTCATTTGTGTGTCAGCAATGCTCAGATCAAATAACCCTTCTGTACAAGCTGGGGAAGTATCCTTTGACTTAAACCCCTCAGCTTTTTCATGAAGGAAAAAAGTTGTCTGTTTATTTCATTTCCCTAAGCAGGAAAAGTGAGGCTATAGGTGCTGGAAAAATGCCCTTATGTGAATTGCCCTGAAATAACAGTAGGAATTGGAGCACTCTCTATTGTGGGGTTTTTATTTTATTTCCTTATTTCTCCCCGCGACCCTTCCCCTTTTCTTCTTACTATAGAATCACCTCCTAATCAACCAATCAATAGTATTTATTGAGCATTTTCTAAGTGCAGAGCACTGTATTAAGTGCTTGGGAGAGTACAGTACAACAGAGGTGGCAGGCATGCTTCCTGCCCACAGTGAGCTTACAGTCTAGAGGAGGACACAGACATTAATTATACATTAATAATTTATACCTAGGTCAAAGACTGGCAGTTTGCTTGGAAGAAAAACTATGTGCAACTTTCCCTGTTTTTCTCTTTGGTGATCATTCAAAGCCTTCAGCTTCTTGTCTTTATGGAAGGTCACTTTCTAATAATTTATTCAAAGCTTTATAATTTCCTGTCTGCAACGTGGTCTAGTGCAGCATATCCTAGTGGGAAGAGCACAGGCCTGAGAGTCAACACCAAGGCTCTAATCCCTCCTCCACCACTTCCTTGCTATATGACCTTGGACAAGTCACTTGCACTTCTCTGGGCCTCAGTTCCCTCATCTGCAAAATGAGGATTCACTACCTTCCTTTTCTCCCTCCTATTTAGACTGTGAGCCCCACGTGGGACCTGTATGATTATTTTTATTATTATTTTTTCTGGAGCAGTATATTTTGGAGTCTGAGTCAACAGAATCTGATGATTTAGTGAACCTGAAGCTCACTAAAAGAAAAAAAAACCAGAAAAGTTTGGTATACTCTCAATTTTGTACCTGTCTCAGCACTTTACTACGGCCTCTGAAAGAAGGAAATAATCCTAATTAGGTAGAACCTCTGGTTTTTATTTAATGGAACAGAGAATCTGGTCTTGCTTGATTATAATACTGGGGCACTTAAGAACACTTGTGAGGGGCTTAGGTTTCTCTAGGAGAGATGTTATGGAAAACCTGACCTGGTATTTGCTTAATTAGAGGTTTTTGCTCATGCTCATAAAACTAGATGCTTAGGTGGAATGCTAATTTAATAGTTTCATTGTTTTTATTGTAAAAGCATTTAACAGTCTTTTACACTTTTTTTTGTAAATTTATTAACACTGTATGTTTGATTTTATTTGCTTACACTATATTGGGTGAATATATTTTTATGTACACTTTGTGTTAATTTTCAAAATGAACTAGTTTGTATACTAATTTTCATTTATGTATACCATATATGTATAAAATATATATTTTAGAGCTCATAATGGAAAATATGCACCTGTGGTAAAAGAATGTATATGAAGTATATATATATGGTAAATATGTTTACACAGCTGCACTATAATGTCATTCATTACAAGGTGCATTTATAGAATCCTGTAATCACCTCATTTTCAAACAACCATTAACTTTGGCTTGAAAATAGCTAATTAAAAAAATAACTTCACTCTTCAAATGCAGACTGTGTAAACAATATATAACATCACTCTAGCCATTAAGTTTAAATATTAACACTTGATAATAAGTGTACATTTACTCATTTCTGAAATAGTCCAGATTTCTTGCAGGAATGTCTTATTTATAATGTCTAATTGTTCATTGTCTATTATGCCTACATTCTAGAACTTCGATTCATTTTCATTAAATTTTATTGAATCATGAATGCAAGTTTCCTATTTTAAAATCAAATTAAAATGGCCTTAAATGGAGCTATGGAAACTATCTTCATCCTCAGAATTCACCATGCGAAATAAGTGGATAGCATTAGATAAGTTTTAATACTTCATCTGTGAACATATTTTTCACAAAAATGAGTATTCATTAGCATTAGTTGTCATTGCTAGTGTGTGAGTCAGGGGGACAGGACATTGCAAACTGAGATTCAAACTGCTTCTCACCCCTTCCCTGCACCATGCCTCTACACTGAGGTGGGATGAGCTAAGTGGGCTTTTATCATTCCTGGATCCTACAGTCACCGAGCTTTAAAAAAAAATAGTTCAGTATGTTCTCTGGAAAGCTAGTAGGTAAGTGCCACTATGTGAGGCATTTTCGGAATACTAAAAAGCCTCTGATTCTGAGGGCCACGAGGACTTCAACAAAGCTAGCCTTATGGGATTCAATCCAACCAACCCTGTATTTATTGGTAAAAATGAACAGACTGCCTATCTGAGGTAGAACCGTTCAAACGATCCATTTAGTATCAACAACTGCAAAGGAGTTTGGCAAGAAGATACTAGTTTTGAAACTATTTTCATAAGTTCTGGAAACACTGGTTGAATTGGATAAATGGAATCCATGTGGATGATGAATCCACTAGTTGCAGTCTGTTGCTTAGTATTTAATAAGGGCATTCCCTGTCCATTCTTCTTTCCTCCCTGACCACCGTCTTCAACCACTCACTGTCCAGTGACTCCTTCCTCTCAGCTTTTCAAATCCATATCTCCTATTATTTTCTCTTGTCCTAAAAAAAAAAAGCTCCCCTGATCCCACTACTATCCAGGTACTTCCACCCCACTTCCCCCGTACCATTCCTTTCCAAACCCCTTGAATAAGTTGTTTACACTTGCTGCCTCTTCAGTATGGCTTCCACCCCCTTCATCCCACTGAAACTGCTCTTTCCAAAGTCACCAATGATTCTCTCATATACCTATGTGACCTTTCAGGAGGCTTTGATATTGTGGCCCACTCTCTTCTCTGAGAAACACTGTCTAATCTTGGATTCCTTACATTGTCCTTCCCTGGTTTTCCTCTTCCCTGTCTGGTAATTCCCTCCCTGTCTCTTTCACTGGCTCTTCCTCTGCCTCTCACCCCTTAATTGTGGTGGTTTCTCAAAGATTCAGCATGGGGCACCTTCTTTTCTCAGTATACACCCATTTCTGTGGATAGCCAACTTATCTGCTGTCAAATTTCCAACTACCATCCCTTTGCAGATCTAACCTCTCAGTAAATGCCTTTCTTCTTTGCCACCTTCCATTTTCTCCTACCTTCAGGTCACCACTATTTGGATGTCCCATCAACACCTCAAGCTCAACATGTCCAAAATTGAACTCAACTTCCCTCCTAAACCTTCTATTGCCCACACCTTTCTCATCACTGTTAACAACACTACTACTCTCCTTGACTCATCTCCCTCTTTCAATCCACATATTCAGTTCACCAAATCCTGTTGGTTCTCTCTTCACATCTCCAGAACCCAACCTTTCCTCTGCATCCAAACTGCCCTCACCCTGGTCCAAGCATTTGTCATATCCAATCTCTACTAGTGCATCAACCTCCCCACTGACTTCCCTACCTCCACCCCCCCATCTTTAGTCTGTACTTCTCTTCTTCAAGTATAATTTTCCTAAAACATCATTCTGCCTCTGCCTCCCCACTCCTCAAAAACCTTCAATGATTCCCCAACCTTCTCCCTACAAGCGGGAACTCCTGACCATTGGCTTTAAGGCACTGTCAGCTATCACTTCACTATTTATCCTTGCCTTTCTCCCAGTACAGCCCAACCTATACACTTTTCTCTGCTAATGCCACTGTACCTGTACAATGTACTGTACCTCGCTCTTTTTTTCTCTCTCTCTCTCTGCTCCTCCTCCTTCTCCTCTCCTCCCCACTGACCTCTTGCTCTGCAGACTGTAAGTGCTCAATAAATGCCACTGACTGACTCTATGATATTTTCCTATCACTTAGTATAGTGCTGTGCACACAGTAACCGTTAAATAAGTACCATTGTTTACCTCACTGTCTCCTCCCTCTCACTAGATTGTGAGTCCCTTGGTAGCTAGGAATTTAACAAATGTTATTGCAACATCCCAGAGGTGAATGAAGACAATCTAAGCCTTTAGGTAAAAGGGTACTGGAGTTCAGGGAATACAAATGCTCTCTCCTTCTAGCTTCCTTCCGTCCATCCCATCCCATCCACTCTTTTGACTGCCTTGCTGGTAACTCAGTGAGGGGCACCATGTTTTCTAAATAACCCAAAATAACTAGGGCTGACAGTAATTAGATGTTACTCATTTTTTTTTGTTGTTGATACTGGAACAGAAAGCAAACAGGATAGGTGATAAAGAAGTCACATCATAGCAGGATGAATTAAGCTGGATTTTCTGGCTTCATTGAGCAATATCAGCAAACCGTCTATACATAACAGCATCAGGCAAATAGTCCATGACTTCAGAAGCAGATCTTTGGCTTCAGATGCTTTCTCAAGGAGCATTCATTGAGAACTGCTGCAGGCATTGCAGTGTAGTAGGCCCTGCTTTTACTCGGTTGGCCATTTAGCATATCCTTTAGGGTCTCAGTCAAAGGTCTCAACCCATTCCTAAAAGTTGGTTCTTCTAGAGTATAATAGTAGATGATGGGAGAACCTTACACAAATAGCATGCTACTGAAGCTTTGCCTAGCTACTTATTGTGGCTATTTTGCTCTGTATGCCTTCAAAGACTTCGAGGAAGCCTTTGATATGTGTGCTCCTTTTTCAGATCCATCTTGCAATCAAACAAGCATTTGACTCTGTGTGTGTGTGTGTGTGTGTATTGTGATCTTAGCCATGAGGAATTAATTTTAGTTCTAAATTTTGTACGAGCAAAGTTTGTGTGGAACCTCAAATAGTCATTCTTAATATAATACAGGGAAGGTAATTGATTTATTAGGTTTAATCCTTTGTTAAAAAAAGACAAAAAAATTATTTTGCACTGCATATCATTTTAGTATATTTTTGAAAAGTTCATTCTTGGTATGTGGAAACTTCATTCACAAGCTTCCTTTCTAAATTTAACATCATGCTCTTATTGTACGGGATCCTTGATGATTTTTCACTGTAGAAAAATGAGCCAAGAATATTGTTTTCTCTAGATACGGACCTCTGAAAACTAGTCTCTTTTTTACTGTATATAGGCCCTCGATTATCCCAAGCTCTTATACCTTTCTTTATGTTCTCTTTTTAAGAATTTTTCCTTTCAAATACCCTCCCTCTCTGCCACCATAAATTTTAACTAAGGTCATAGACATTATGTTTATCACTGGGGAGTTTTTTGCTAAGTTAAAGTGATCCAACGATTCACCTACGTGTGCCTATAGAAAACTAGAACATCTTATAATTAGTGAAAATGTATGGTGATCCTATTACACCCTACATTTATAAAATTAGCCAGAATAATTTTTCATCCCAAGTGGGACATAAAGAAGCTCAAAATACAGTACTAGTGCAATTTGTTGTTTTATTAATTTTACTAGCACTTTTATTTATCAGAATCCTGTTTGTTTTAAGACGTGCTTAAAAGACCTCAACTTTTGGTTCTGTGCCAATTTGCATTGCCTCAATCACTTTGCTATCTATCTCAGTAATACCTTGGTATTTGTGGTCTTGTTTGAGGATCTGTGACCCCGATTGTGACCCGTTTTGTGGTTGCAGCATCATATTTCACTTATTTTCAGTTAAAAAGGCCTAAAATTTGCTCCCCAGCATAACATTATAAAAGCCATGTTATTGTTTGGTTTTATTGTAATTATTTGTGGGTCATGGATGAGATGATCATTAGTTGTGACAGAATAACCTCCCCATAGATCTTTGAGATATCACTGTTTACCAACTACCTGTTTGACACTATGGAGTATTTATATTAATATTGTCCTTTAATAATGTTGAAGTGTAAATGGGACTGCCATTTGCTTTACTACCCTGCATTTGCATGCTTAGAACTTGATGGAAAGAGATGAAAGATAAGGGAGTAGTTCTGTGACTTAGCCATATGCATGTAATGATGTTGAAAGTGTTGGCTACAGAGGTCTCTCATTTAAAGTGATACTGGATATTCTTAATTTGCAACATTTGACTTAAGATTCTGGCATTTATGAAAGTAGGACAACTCAAATCTGCCTAATAGCTAGTTCTTTAGGGAACTGGGTAACCTTTGTCTGACAATACGAGAAGCACAAAGTACATAAAGCCGGGCACTGCAAGAATGGAACTTCTACCTTATAGGACACGTTAGCATACCTTCAGTTTATCTTGTTAAAAGTGTTTCTGAAAATGCTATATGGTTTTGACAGACTGCAAAAACATTGAATGATTGAAAAGGCATCTTCTGTTTGTGTTAAATACCCTTTTCTGGCAAGCTTGGAAAAGAAAGTGGATCTGTTTGCAAAGCTCAAATAGTAAGTATTCATAAAAGAGACGTCAAAAATCCAAATCCATTTAGAATTTGTTGACCATGAAAATAATCGATGATCAAATTTTAATATTTTATGGATTATTATGGAAATTGGCTTTTCCTACAACAGGACATGGAATGTAAAATGAATATGGTGTTGGTAGTATGGTTGTAGGATTTAAAATCTAAATTTCTGGCTTTGAAAGAGACAGTTTATTGCAATACCCAGGTTAATAAGATGCTGCATTTTCCTTGGCTTAAACAAGTAAACTGGTTCATTGAAATACTAAAACCCCATAATGTTGTATTAACTTTAATAATGTTTTTTTAGCGGGCTCAGCAATCAGATGATTTGTAAGGATATGTCTCCCTTGTTCCTTTTCTCTCCTCCTTCCCTTCTGTCTCCTTCCCTGCCTGCCTTCATTATTTCACATAAGCAAATGTTTTCAACAAATTCAATATTAGGTATCCAGGGCCAGTACTGCTATTTCTGGTTTGTTGCAAAAGTATTTAAAAATTAATGCTCATAATAAAATTGGAGTTGACATTAATGCAGATGTACTTGAATTCTAGCCCAGGGTAGTCATTTGATTGCACAGCTGCCCCCAAATGACTGGCCCAAATGTTTCAATATGTATTCATGACTCACAATGGCATCATAGAGCTATTAAGCTTATTTCTCCCAGTGCCTACCTTTACTCCCTGGTAGTAAGTTAGACACTTTGGCACATACGAATCGTTCTTCTTTTATTAATTTTTAGGGGGTTCGGGTGGATTTATGCACCCATTTAAACAAAAAACTCCTTGGTCCCATTGGTTTGACCAATACTGTTATATGCTTTCCCTATCTGTGTTTGGGTTTACAGTGATGCCAAGTGATCTGATGGAAACCATGAGTTGTTACAAAATTCCTTTTTCATCTATTTAAAGTTAAACTAGATTAAAAGGGTTTTAAATTTAAGTTTTTAAAAAGGCAGGTTTTCATGAAAACTTCCTGTAATGGGAGTAGTCCCAAATGGTGTAGTTTCAGTATAAAGGTAATATTGAATAATAATTGAATTACTATCCAAAATCCAATAAGCTGAAGGGGTTATTAGTTTTATTCTTTGAAGTGGGGGATCAGGAAATAATTTTTCCTCCCACAATGTGAGGGGTACAGGTTTACAATGAATTTGAGTTGTAATTCTCTGGATCTTTTCAGGGGATTTTCCCTCTGAGGCAAAACCACCAAGTGTGCATAGCACCCATCAACCTTTTCCACAGTACTAAACAAAGTGGTCAATATTTGTGACAGTAACAGTAAGAGCTATTATCAATGAGAAATTACACCCCTAAAATTTTCAGTAAATAAGGGTCTTTCCAAAATTGGCCCTAAAATTGTGAAGTGCGTAGATCAGAAAGTGTTGTCATCAAAACAGAAAAAAGTAAGATTGAAGACCATTTTGAAGGCTTAGGAACAGATCCTTTGTTTTCTACCTTGGGTATCTCAGCCTGATTCTTGGATAGTGGGTTTTCCTTTTTCTAAAGCCAGAAGAGTGGGGGCATCTTGCAGAAGTGTTGCATTTGGCATCTGAGGACACCATAAACCTCACTGCTGTCATACTACAGTCACACTTCGCTTCTCCAATACCAACCCGCTCACTCTACCTTGATCTCCCCCTTCTAGACTGTGAGCCCGCTGTTGGGTAGGGACTGTCTCTAGGTTGCCAACTTGTACTTCCCAAGCGCTTAGTACAGTGCTCTGCATACAGTAAGCGCTCAATAAATACGATTGAATGAATGAATGAATGGTTTTCCACTCCATCCCCATGGGATATTAGGCAAGACAGGATTCACTTTTCCCACTGCCAAATGCAACACTTCTGCAACACACCCCCACTCTTCTGGTTTTAGGAAAAGGAAAACCCAACCCACTACCCAAGAATCAGGCTGAGATTCCCAAGGTAGAAAACAAAGGATCTGTCCCTAAGCCTACAAAATGGTCTTCAGTCTTACCTTTTTCTGTTTTGTTGACAACGCTTTCTGATCTTCCCACTCTCTTCGTTCTCTGAAATAGTGATTTTCCTTTGAGTTAACAACAGGAAAATATGAAAACTCTTTGAGGGCAGAAATCGTGCCTTCCAACTGTATTGTATTCTAATCTTTGAAGCACCAAGTGCACCACTCAGTACGCCAGAAGAGCTCAATCAATACCATTGATTTGATCAAAGGTTGCCTAATGATGAAATGAAAATTCTAGCTTTGTACTTTAGGGATGCTTTAAAAAAATTTTTTCTGTGACTTTAGAGGCTGGATTGTACTTCAGATTTGCTTTAAAAGCACTCTTTATCATTGCCTTTCCCCTTGCTTTCTTAGAAGTACCGCAAAGAGAGATGAGTTTTACTTTTGACATCTAAACAATTTTCTGAAACCAGACATAACACGAGTTTCATATTTTTGAACTGTTTGAACTAAAGTTCTCAAGAACAAAGAATGACTGTGTTTTCAACATCTTATAAGGCCATTCCTTCAATATATGTGAAATAGTTAACCTTAATACATTCTCTATCTGAAAACTTTAGAAGTCTGGCAAGTGTAGGGCTCTCATCTTGCCAAAAATAATAGTGCCATGGACTCTGAAATATTGAAGCAAAACTGGATTATAATTTTTTCCCCACTCTTATTCTTAACTTCATTTCATACAAGGTAATACTGTGTAGTTGACTTATATTAACCTAAGCTGTTAGCAGTTGTAGCACTGTTTCCATACTTTTACCAGACTTGCTGCTTAGATTTTCTCACTTGGTGGGGATTAAATTATATGTTTTTACTTTTTAAGAAAAGCTAGGGTAGTAATTGTACATTGTGGAGAACAAAAATGAAAGAAGGATGAAATATAAGGATGACTTATCTAACTCAGTTATGAGTATTATTTTTCATTAGGCAAAATATAAATTTCACATTAACCATCTCTGTGAACCAAAGTATTTCAGGTAGTTTTGAAATGGTGTTGTAATGGCTGATTGAATGTAAATTGGCGTCAAAGCCAAATAACCTTCAATCAGAGGGTACATATTGTGCCAGGAAGCTTTACAGTGGTGGTAAAGTATCTTTAAAATATTTTACAGCAAAATGAAAGGAGTCTTTGGAAGCTCTCCACAGCCTGTGAGTGCATTGTGTTTAAGTTTTACATCAGCAAACATCACAAGAAAATAGTCATTGGTTGACTATCTAGAGTCTAGCAATACCTGAACTATATCAGGTATTAGAAATTTTTCTATTCTAGACTAGGCTAAAAAGTGAGATTTTAAAAATTTAACTATAAGTATAATGAACCCTTTTGCTTTTGAATTTCCCTGCTCATTTTGAAAAATCAGGCTCTCATGAGGATTTGAGTGTAGTTTTTGCAAGAACTCCTTGTAGCTTCATTTTTTCACTTGAATTTTTTTTAAATAGTTTTTTAAGTTTAGACTAGAGCCCATCCTGTCTCCAAAACTTTAGTTCCTTATTCCCACCTATCACCTTGGAGTGTCTAAATCTGTGGGCCTCATTTTAACTTTTACTTCTCTTTTCCCTCTACTCCTGCTTCGTTGTATCTCGACCTTTTATGCCTTTCTCAAACAACCTGCTCGTATACCTTTGTACTTCCAGAAGCTCTCCATTTTCTCCTTCTATTTGGAGCTCTCCAGGGGACCAGTGAGCCTGGCCTGGGAATTGCAAGAGCCTGAAATACTATTAACCAAGAGGATATGTTAATGTCAGGGTTCCTGGGGGCTATCTTGGCTATATTTGTCCCAGAAATCTTTTTTTGTGTTTGCAAAAAGAAAAAAAAACTTGAACATATATACTTGTCCCATTTAGAACTGGCCTCAGAGCAGAGCCCTGTTCTGGTGGTGATGGGGTGTTAAAAAGGAAAAAATCACTCTACTGTTTAGAAAATACAGATGCCAACTGATTGCAGTGTTTTTGGGGTTGATAAAGACATGTAAATGATGGCCGGTTCTTTTATTGAAATTGACATAATGGTACTTATTGAGTGCTTACTATGTGCAGAACACTGTACTCAGTGCTTGGGAGAGTACAATACGGCAGAATTAGTAGACTCGTTCCCTGACCGTAACGAGCTTACAGTCCAGGTTTGAAAGGTCTTGACTTCATAGTCGGATGTTATTGTATTGATAATGGAAATGGTTTCTAACTTGTTCCAAGGCCTTTGCAGGAGTGCGGGGGTGGGGGGGTGTCCCATCACCAAAACCACATTTGTTGCCAGTAAGCCTTTATTGAAAGTTTAAAGTAGACAAATTAATGTTTGTGACCCTGCAGACTGCACATGCCCTCTCTTGCCTCCAGAGGACTTTTAAAAAAAAAAAAAGGACTTTTTTAGAATTTTTATTCCTTATTTTTGATTCAATTTTCACATTTCTTCTGTGAATATCATCTAGTTCTGGATCAGATTTACTTAACTGCTGATGTAACCTCAGGTGGTTTGAGGAGGGTAGACAAGTAATAGTAGTGAACAGGGCAGATCCAAACAAAACGAAGCTTGTGCTAGGGACAAATAATAAAGGTTCTAAATGAAATTCCCTGAAACGGAATTATGACTTGCTTAGTGGGGTCCTTTGTATGTAGTACAGATAGTGAAAAAGGAACAGAAATTGAGACTTTTCCCTTGCTTTCCCTTGCTTTATGAAAAATAATCACATTGTCTAGATATGTCAGTATAGATGTTTTGAAGGCAAATTACAATTCAGAGCGACAGATCTTCACAGTAAATGGTCAAAATATTCCATTAGTTGATTTCTTCAAAAGTCAAAGTCTCCACATCAACCAATGAAACTTCTAGGTCAGCAAATAGCTGAGCAAGATTCAGCCCATTAAAACCTCCTCTGTCAGGCGGTGACTCCAGTCACTCTGCATCTTCCACTGCTTGAGTCGGGGGGTTGATTAAACAATCATGGACATAGAAAACTATTCCCAGTCCAATGGGGGAATCTTCTTTGATCAGCTGGGGGTGAAAATTGGAAGCTGTGAACAGACAAATCTTGGTTGATATAGAACTCTTCATTTCCCTTGCCCTTATGCTCATGATAGGGGGCAAAAAGTTAAATCTGACTCCTTGGTGTTATTGAAGATCAGTTTGCTCAACGATCAAACCATTGGCATTAGTTTAATCATGTTGATACTTAACTATATGAGGTTTGTCTTTCAACAGTTTGTTAAAGTACCCAAGTAAAAGGTTTTTTTGCAATATAGGAAAGAATAATTTTTTCCAAGGCTAATTGTATGTCTCTCCTTTATTATCCAATTTTAGAGGGGGTTTTTGTGCCCTTTTGTTTGTCATGCATATCTGTGGACTATTTACAAACACTACTTTAACATTTCATTGTGCATTTGAATAGATTTTGTTGCATTTTAATCTGATGGTTGTTCCAAGTCTTGTATATCAATTTGTTCAGCCTGTCTACTCGAGGGATTTTGAAGGATTTTATACGGACCTGTATGCTGTGAGTTCGTTGTGGGCAGGGAATGTGTTTGATGTTATATTGTACTCTCCCAAGCACTTAGTACAGTGCTTTGCACACAGTAAGTGCTCGATAAATATGATTATTAATAATAATAATGAGAATAACTAGAAGAAAATATAAAAATTCAGATTTTGCAAAAATTACCATTGGCAGTAAAGCCCTCAATCAGCTTGCCCCATCCTGCCTTATCTCACTTACCTCCTATAACAACCCAGCTTGCATTCTTCCCTCCTCCAACACTAACTTACTGATTGGATCTTGACCACTGACCCTTTGCCCATGTTCTCCCTTTGGTCTAGACCTCCCTCCTCCTCCATATGTGACAGACTGCCACTCTCCCCACCTTCAAAGCCTTATTAAAATCACAACTCCTCCAAGAGGCCTTCCCCAGCTAAGCCCTTATTTATAATGATGGCATTTATTAAGCGCTTACTATGGGCAAAGCACTGTTCTAAGCGCTGGGGTAGATACAAGGTAATCAAGTTGTCCCACGTGGGGCTCACAGACTTAATCCCCATTTTCCAGATGAGGGAACTGAGGCCCAGAGAAGTTAAGTGACTTGCCCAAAGTAACACAGCTGACAAGTGGCGGAGCTGGGATTTGAACCCATGACCTCTGACTCCAAAGCCCGAGCTCTTTCCACTGAGCCACGCTGCTTCTCTATTTCTCCTACTCCCTTCTGCATCACCTATACAGTTGGATCTGTACCCTTTAAGCACTTGATATTTTTCTCACCCGCAGCATAAAAGGTACATACCCATCATTTATTTTGATGTCTTTTTTTCCTAGACTGTAAGCTCACTGTGGGCAGGGAATGGGTCTACCAACTCCCAGGCTCTGTATCCTCCCAAACTCTTAGTACAGTGCTCTGCACCTAGTAAGCACCCTAAAAATACCACTGATTGATTGAAAACGTAGTTAGACCCTAAATGATTAGTTGAAGGAAGTTACATAACTGCTTTTATTTTCAATCTGTAAGCTTTTTAAAATATCCTTCAACTCATATGTGTGTGTTTGTGTACGCTATATGTATGTACTCTTTTGAAATAACCCAGATGCCAATAGTAAATTGTGAACATATTTGATCTGTAAAAGCTGAAATTCCTATTCATGTAGATTGATAGTGAGTTTGCTATTTCTTCAAAACAGTTATGCTAAACACTTTACAATAATTTTGAGCTTGAACAGTGATGCTATTGCACACAATTTGGATTACTCTGTGAACCGTGTCTGACAAAGGATTTTTAAAATTTAATATAGTTTAGAGTAACTGTATCCAATTGGATTAACTTGTAGGTAACCTAACACTTAGTACAGTGTATGGCACATAGTAAGTGTGCAACAGATATAATTATTAATATTATTATTTGTTAATTATTTGCAAGCTTCTGGGAGGTTTAGATGTGTGTTTTTGTATTCTAAAAGATTTTTTTAAACAGCAGTTGCATAGAAAAGCGTGCCTCACTTTTTAAAACAATTTTTCTGATGCCTGTGGTACTAGATTGTTTAAATATTTTTGGTATAGCTGTAACTGACTCATAGCTCAGATGATAATGTTGAGCCCTCAGTCTGATCATAAAAGGATAATGTTTTGTTTTAACTTCATTCTATTTTTTTTACTTTTTCATAATGGCTAAATGTTAATAAACATAACCTACAGCAGAATGACATTTTGGACTGAGCTCAGCTGTTGAAGGGGCTGGTAATGTTTTAACAGCAGCTGTTCCTTTACTTTTATAAAGTGTTGTATTTTACCCCCCACTTCCATTACCTCCTGCCATTTCACAGTCAAGAGAAAAAAATACATAAAGTGTGACAAAAAAAACTATTTAAAAAGAAAACTAGAAGTGTGAAGGATGATAGTACTTCTCTCTTTTTCTGTAAATTTATTACATAGGCAAAATATGCAGTCATCTTTAAAAAAGTAAGAATGGACTGATTGGAAGCAGATCAGTTCATTGTTTATGAACAGCGATGTATAGGTTGACGCAGTCAGAAGTGAAGTTTAGAATGTGAATTTTCACTGGTTCCAGAAAACTTGCAGCATCAGTTGGTGTCTAAAGCCGTGGCTGAACCTATCTTGGCAAATGAGACAACATAATTGTTTTAAGAAGAGGTATCAGGAACCTTCTAGGACATATGTTAACTGATGTAAAGATCTTTCCAAAGTCATGTATGGTTTCAAAATGGAAAAAAAAACCCTACATTCCAAGGTTTTAATTTTAGTTTGCAATCGCATGCAAATTAAGGTGAAATCAGTTTATATGAACCAAACCAGTTATATCAAAATATTACTTTGAATAAAGATCCATATCTGTTGATTCCATTTTCATATTAGTTCTTAAGTACCTTTTGAAATATGGATTTGGATGGTAATACTGTTTTTGTGGCCATATAACTGTTGTGTCACAAAAACGGCATTGCCACAGTGTCTTTGCCCTTAGCTTGTTTTGGTGGTTGTTTTTTTACTGGCAGCATTTTGTAATGATTAAGGCTTGCCAGAAAAATTCTTGTTTAATAGTTGAGTCCATCAGTGTTTTAGATTTCATGTGTGAGCCAAATTCCTGCATCTTTGCTAATGAATGTCACCTGTAACCATGCCGCATTTGCTCCTAGGGTTATTTAAGGGCTGTAATGATGTGGTTGGAAGATTCTAGTGAAACAGACATTGGAATGGCCCCCAAATTTGCCGATCAAACAATGTCCCTTTTTTTTTTTTAACATACTCTACTTTTTTCATGACTTTGTATAAAATCGGAGTTAGAACTTGTTGGCTGGTTCCCTTCCTTTTTAAAGTCTGACTCTTAAGGACTGTGAACTTTCCACCCCTAAAGTACGTGCGCAAGAGCTGTCTGTAAAATCAATCAATCGATAAATAACTCGGGCGTCTTTAAAGCATGGAACTAAATAGCAGTTTGCATGCATTTTCATCCTACAACTTTAAATGTACTAACAGAACTTTCAGTCCAAGACATGTGAAATTAGTCCAAGCAGCCAGATAAGCTCATCTAGCAGGGCTCTAATCTATTTACTGATTTTGAAGTCACAGAGATCAAAGGAAGGCATAACTAAAAACAGCACTTTGGGCAACTTTCCTGTAGAAGCAGGAAAAGGCTAGAAATTACATGTCACCTTCATATCCTGGCTTGCTGACCTTGTGTTAAGAGCAAGCCGTCGGTATGCCAGCTGTTACCATTAAGATCCTGCCCCTGGGGGGTCAAGTTAGGAGAGAAACTCGCCTATCCTATAGGCGAGCAAATACTGGCAGTTCCAGCCCCTTAACATACCTCATTCAAAGCAATCTGCATGTGCTTGTCATTCAGTCTTGTCTCCCGTTGCATTCATTGTGAAGCAGCTCTAACCAACTTGTTGCTTTCTGTTGTGTCGCTGCAACTACTGCCTCTGCTTTTGCAGTCATTTGCAAGCCTGGAGAACACTGAAGAAAAAACACTGCGGTCATCTCATTACGTTTAAAGGTATTGTTTTGTTGTTGTTGCATTCAGCTAGTTAAAGACGACGTGTGCAGTTCTTAATTGTGGAGGATGGTTGAAAATCTAGCCGGAGTTTCTGTTGGTGGGCATTAGAATTTACATTAAATTCTTTCAGCGATAGAGAATTTTCAGAGGTGAACAGTAATAAAGTGGACTTGAAGCTAAGTCACAGGCTCTGAATACCCAGTTAAACATAGCAGAGTTCTTTCAGTGACAGAGAATTTTCTGATGTGAACTGTAATAAAGTGGACTTGAAGCTAAGTCACAGGCTCTGAATACCCAGTTAAACATAGCAGAGTTCTGTGTTGACTAATTGAGAAGGACTAATTGACCAAGTCGGACAGTAAGAATTATACTCAACTAAAATGCCTCTCTTGCAGTAAACCCAGTGTTTCCTATAAATGGAGGGAGTATCATAGTCAAAAGCAGTGGAAATAGTGAAACCTGCTTTTACAGTTACCAGTTTGCAGTGCAGTATAAATGGAAAATTAGAGAAAGTTTGCTTAAGAAAACGTTATTGAGTTCTACATAGGGTTCATCTGTCAGCATTTAAAATATCAGCTTTATCTGAATTAGAAGAAAATTTGGCCGATTTTGCATATTATGTAGATTTTTTTACATTGTAAACGATCAATTAGGTATGAAATTTTGCAGCTATATTTAATGATGGATTTGGGGTTAGCTTCTGGACTTCTGTGGGGGACAAAAATGGTAAAAATTTCTAAAGTTTTGTGGAAAACTGAGATTCGTTTTTAAACTGCTGCTTAAGCTCCATATGGGCAGGGAACCGTGTCCACTCTTTCTGTTATAGTCTACTCTGCCAAGCACTTAGTGCAGTGTCCTGCACATACTAAGTGCTCAATAGGTACCGTTGATTAAGTAAAATTAAAATTAACATCAAAACATACTTTAAGCGAACCCCACTTGTGAGCTAAATTGAGGTGTCACTACATTTAACTAAAGTCCTTTTGGCACATAACATGTAAATTATTGGTATTCGGAGAAGCAGCATCAAATGTGCCATTATGCATAAGGTCGGGCTGTTTCAGTCCAGGGCATTAGCAATTATGAAAACTTCAATTCCCTTTGATGGATGGTAATGGAAAGTCACTAAGCTATGTAAATAGGCTTTAGAGTAGTGAGAGTGCCTCACTGCAGGCAGTAGGTTTTATCACTTCCCTTGCTCTTTCAGTCGGCTGAGACACTACAGTGTTTTTTTTTAAAAAAAAGATCATATAATATCACCCATCTATTTTCCTTCAGGAGCTGATGTCAGCAAACTGAACAGAATATGTGTTTTTATTTGATCAAAATATGATTATTGGAATACTTGATCTCCGTTGTGCTGTTTCATTTGGAATTCTTCGTAACTGTGAAAACTAGGTGGAGTGTTCTTAAGCCTCTTCCGTGTTTGATGTAGTTCACCCTTTGGACCGAGAATCAGTTATATTAGTGTTGTTGGAGTGAGCTGCTTGCATTTTAATATATGATATCTAATGGTTAAACTTTTAAAAACTACTGCACAGCCATCAGTAGAAAACACATGGTGTCTCTTCTGAAAGTCATTTTCCGATATTCTTTTATTTCAGAAGTTTCCAGAAGTTGGATGTGCAGTATATCTTGGTCTGGACATTGATTTTTATGAATATGTTTTTCCTCAAATATGTGAAATTAATTAACTTTGCACATTCCACCTCTGCACTCTCATCTAGCTTCCTCAGCTGCCTATAGCAAGTGGTGGTTATTAAAGTCCTTAATGATTTATTTCACTGACATCAGTTTAGCCCCAAGCCCAAGTTCTGTTTGTGACCTGATCCTGCAGACTTGGCACGCTAAGCACATGGAAACTCCCACTGCAGAATTTGTAATTCCTGACCCACTGTGCGCTTGCAGGAAATGAAATCATGGTATCTTTTATTAAGACAAGTCAGCCTTTTCCAAATACCAAAATTTGGAAGAAATAAATACTAAATAAAGTTAGAGTTGGGCAAGGGAAGATCTCCTTTGTTCCCTAAACCTTAACCTTTATGCATTTTCTATCCTTTCAATCTAATTGTTATCTTCTCACATTTTGTAGATTCCTGCCACAAACTTCTCCCTAGCTGAGAATGGCATTCACCAAGTATCTGAAGGACTTGATTTGGTCAAATTCATAAAGCATATAGGAAGCAGAAATTCAAAAGCATATAGTGAACTAGAAGCTGAATTCGTAAGTGGAGGTATATATTTAATATTTGTATTTTAAGTAGGAGTTCCTCTTATAAAAGTTGCAGTATCTAGGTTATTCTTTATAAAGAAGAGAAAGTAAAATAAGGGTCATTTCATTTTGGGTATTTACAAGTAGAGTAACTAGGTTTACCCTAGTTAAGCAAGGGACTTTTTTTCCTTCTTTTTGAGAAAGAGCTCCAGTTCAGCCTTTATTCGTTGTGGGTATTTTTTTTTTTTTAGGTAGGAGTGCCGTCAATCTGGGGTTTTTCACACACATACCTGTATTATTTTATTTTTTTGAGGTGGGAGGATAAAGCTTGTATCTGTATTAGAGTAGGATTTGGGGGAGGGTGAGAATCTAACTTTGCATACCTTATGGTTAATCTCAGTTATTGGCTTCATTCAAGACATTTTTGAAATTCTCTCAGATTTCATTTGATGACTGCACAATATGTGGGAGTACTTTTCCCAGTTTGATTTACCTCCCTCTCCCCACACAGTGTTCTTACTGTGAGTTGAATTCGTGTGTTGTGTGAAACACTAAAACTCTGTAGAGACTTTAGGCATGCTTGTGATCTCTTAAACAACAACATTAGGGCAGTCTGGGTAATGTGATACTGCTTCTTAGGAAGACAGGCTCATTGCTCAATTTTAAAATTCACCCATTTCGCAACACTGGTTTCCACTTGAAACTTTTTTTTTTCTCACAGTGCCCTGTAGAGATAGTTCTGTTATTTCCTAGCACATTATCTGATCTTTATTTAGTAGAAATATGAAGTTAGATAATAAGCTGGGTGTCTGGAGGCTGTCTGTGACCCCAGAATGTGAAGATGTTTTAGATTTATTAATGCGTCAGGGTTTTTTTTTCTTTGCCTTTTGGCATTAAATTTAAAGAGAGCATGCTCTTTATTAACGAGTCTTGGGGCTTGATTTGGGGGGTTAAATAGAGGTTGGGTTATAATTTATTGTAATGGTTGAGTACACTCGGTTGTTTCCTCAGTGCTGTTCAAAAGATCTTTATATAACCACTCCATGTGACAACTTTTTCCAAATTTCCACTTCATCAGACCAACCAAAATCAGCACTCTTGTCCCTCTGAAGTTCCAACTATTAGTCCAGATGGTTTTTCTGTACCAAATGTTAACCTGTTGTTTGCTCTCTCCTTCCCAATCCTCCAGCTTTAAAGAAAATTGATCCCAAGTTCAACTAAAATAACAGGTAAACTGTGTCCAAACACTAGAATACATCTCACTTGAAACACCAAGATTCTTTTTACCATAATTTCCCAGTGTTGTGCAATTAGCTCAATATCATCTCTACCAATGATAGAAAATATGTATCTCTAATGGTGCACAAGGTTTCTCTGTAGTCCTTCAAGAGTTGTGGCAGTATTGTTAGAAGTGCTCTGAGTTGTTAATTGGATGCTTGTGTAAACAACATCTTCTGATTTTATTAAAGCCACACTTCACTACATTGTGATTGAAAAACAAATCCACAGTTATTTGAATAGCTGTATTGTAAAATGTGTATTAATTCAGCTATGTAAATTGGCACTAGTAGTGCAAAGTTCCACTGGTATTGTGCTACTTCAAGACACAGATGTTTACTGCCCATGTCATATTACCTTTGTGGGGCAGACCAGGTAAGTATTCATGCCAGGCCATGGGGAGGAATTTCTGGGGGTGGGGGCATTTAGGGCAGTTCCATGGCCTATTTAATCCTGTGAAAATATAAACCTGTTTCGAAGCATGTTGCTCTTCTACAGCCCAGATTCCTTAAGATTTCCTGTGTGAACTGCTGGAGAATTTGGGGACTGTTTCTCGTCCTCTACTCTACATCTTCCCTTCCCTTTCCTCCTCCTACGCTTCCACTGAGGGCCAGGGGCCAAACTAAGCCTAACAAGACAATCCGTCTTGTTCCCTTAGATTAGTCTTCAGACTTCAGGAAAGATCTGGACTTGCAGTATGTGGAAATTTCTGCTCTAAGATTCTGTGTCCATTTCTAGGCCCCCCGCGCATATCTAGACATGAGAACTAATGGAAGCTGAGGAGCGGTATATACACCTTACTTATTAGCCAGTTGAACAAGATACCTTGAAACTTAGCATTGTCTTCAGATTTGCTCTGGGTAGATCAAGAATGACTGTGAAAGCAATATCTTGGAACCTGTTCCAGAATGAATGCTTTAGTTAACCTGAATAAAACAGGTTTGTTAGAAGGAAGTTATTGCACAATTTTTTCTTTACTGTTACTCATCCTGAAGTTCTTTACTGAATGGCATATTTTAACAGAAAATTTTAATCTTTTCTCCTTCCACCCTATTACCATGATATAGGTAAGCCTCTGCAATGTATAATTTAAAAATTAGACAACTGGAACGTTATAGAATGTAAAGTGTAATTTCAATTTTTACATGTATGCTCAAATCAAATGGACCAAGTGTAATTTTGAAGCAAATTTTGTGGTAATTCCATTTTGGGTCCAAATCCTTCAGGGAAAAAGAAAATCACATTTAAGCATGTCCACCTTATTGACTACCTGCAGATCCTCAAACAATCACTATTCTGCCCTTTCCATACCATGCAAAAGATCCCGTAGTAAATTCTCTTAGCTTTAGCTAACAACATTGTTGTCATTATTCCAGGTAAGATGTGACACAATCGTGACAACTTCAAGATTGGTATCAGATGATGATAATAATGATAATTATGGTACTTGTTAAGCACTTATTGTGTGCCAAGCACTGTTCTAAGCACTAAGTAGATACAAGTTAATCAGGTTGGACACAGTCCCTGTCCAGCATTGGGCTCACAGCCTTAATTTCCATTTTACAGATGAGTTAACTGAGGCACAGGGAAGTTAAGTGATTTGCCCAAAGCCACACCGCTGATATGTGGCAGAGCTGGGATTAGAACCCAAATCCTTCTGACTCTTAGGCCTGGGCTCTATCCATTAAGCCACGGGGTCACTTCAAATTTGCCAAATTAGGTCATCATGGTTGAAGCCAGCCATCCTTGTTCCTGTACCTCTTGAATTTGAAAGCTATGTGTTGTTTAGGGGTAGAACAGGGCGGGCATTCTAGAGGGAGGAGAGGTGTTCAGATCATAACACAACAAATCCTCTAATAGTTTTCTATAGTTAGTTAATTAGATCAGTTATCAAGCATGCAATTTAAAAGTTTTTCCCTTTAGCTGTTTTCATCATTGCCATGTATTGCGAAGATCCCTATATTTTTTAAAAGAGAAATGCTGCATTTTATTTTCTTCTTAAAATCCTTGCATGTTATACAAAGATATTTGGGTAATTATATAAAAAAAATCCAAGAATAAAGCCACAGTGATAGCAGAACTGAACTTGGGTTTTAGCTTTCCTTTTTCAAATTTTGGAAATTGGTGTAAAGTCAGTTGTCATTGTTTTTTTGTTCCTCTTCCATGACAATGGAGAGTATATTGAGAGAATTAAAGGGTCATTGCCATTTTTGTAAGCGACTTTCTGCCCATATGAGTGGAGTCGTAATGCCTCTTCAGCACTACAGTCTGTGTGTGTGTGTGTGTGTGTGTGTGTGTGTGTGTGTGTGTGTGTATTTGTATCAGCCAATAATATATATTGGAAGTTAATAGCCAGAGTTCTTATCAACCAAATTGTAGCCATGATGTCACAGGTCTTGGTACAGACATCTTCATTCTGTAGGAGGCTCATGTTGAACTCACTACTTGTGATACTTTGCGGTTTCCCCATTGGGCCGCCCTACCCCATAAGGTAGGTAAAACTGTCAGGAGTTATTACTGCTGCCAGGTAGTTTATGGGAGTGTTTGATCTCATTAGCAGTCATCTCTAGTGCCTAATATCTGGGTGCTAAGCTCTGGCTCAGGAGTCACATGGGATTCTTACTCTGTTTTACAGCTACAGCTCTCACCGATATGTCCAATTATTTATTATTTTGCCATCATAGCAGGCTGCAGGGGGCTACTGCTGTTTCATCCCTTTCAGCAGCCATGGCACCCCTGCCCTCGTAGACTCCGGATGGGGAGGGGTGCGGGGCCCGACCCCCAGCCTCTGTTGCCTCTTGCTGGCCACTTCTGCACTTCTCTTCCCTTCTCCCTCCGGCTCCTGACCATGTTCTGTTTTTGATTTGTGACTCTTCAGTTCATGAGACTCGGTGGCCCATGACATGGTTTATCATGATGGCGTGGTGCTTATGCCTCAGGGACATGACCATTATATGGCCTCCTGATGTCTATCGACAGATTTAGGGCTGTCATTTGGAAAGTCCAGGCCTCGTGGCCATCAATCAGAGGTATTTTTTGAGCACTTAACGTGCAGAGCACTATACTAAGCACTTGGTAGAGTACAAGACAGCAGAGTCAGTGGACACGTTCCCCACCCATTCATTCATTCATTCAGTTGTATTTATTGAGCACTTACTGTGTACTAAGCGCTTGGAAAGTACAATTCAGCAACCGATTGAGACAATCCCTACCCAACAACGGGCCCTCAGTCTAGAAGGGGGAGACAGACAACGAAACAGGGATGGGGAGGCTGCCCTCACAGGGCAAAGGGCATGGGGGTAGGGGGCAGGGAGCTGGGGAGGGGGCAAGGTGCTTCAGTTTGACATCTGGCACTGGCGGGCAGCCCGGGATTCTGTGGGGCTGGGGGCGCAAGCCCATAACAAGCTTGCAGTCTAGAGCAGGAAGCAGATATTAATATGAATAAGTAATTTATAATATAAAGATATGTACATAAGTGCTGTTGGGTTGGATTTGGGGCAAATAGCAAATGACCAAAAATCTTTCCAAAAGAAAGTGTTACTCGCATCTAACTTCAGAAAGCTGTTTCACTCGTGCCAATGCCCCTTTTCGATCTGAGCAGCATAAAAAAGGAAATAATATTGCTGAGAAGATAGAGAGGAGGGAAGCCAACATGGCCAGAGAAATGGTCACCTTGAAGCAGCATAGGTTAGCAGAAAAGTCACGGGCCTCGGAGTCAGAAAACCTGCATTCTAATCCTGGCTCCATCACTTGCTTGCTGTGCGTCCTTGGGCAAGTCACTTCCCTGTGTCTGTTTCCTCATATGTAAATGGGGATTCAATACCTGATCTCCCTCACATTTAGATTGTGAGCTCCATGTAGGTTAGGAACTGCATCCATTCAATACCTGATCTCCCTCACATTTAGATTGTGAGCCCCATGTAGGTTAGAAACTGCATCCCACCTGATTGTCTTGTATCTACCCCAGCATGTAGCATAGTCCTTGGCTCAGGCTTAACAAATGCCATCATAAAATTGAAACAGCCTCCATAAAAGGATAGACTGAAAAGACTAGAACTCTTGACTTCACTGAAGTTTACAAAATCACAAGGCGGGTAGATGGAGCTAAAATGAAATTGGTGTTTAGCAAGTCCCACAGCCCTAAGGTATTTTACCCTCTAAAGGTTGATGTAAATGCTTTCCTCAAAGCAAGGGACTGTGTATATGGAATGTGTTATTGGAGCTAGAAAACATCACTAGGTTCAAGAAGGGTTTGAATAGATTGATTGATGACAGATCCAAGAGGGAAAAGTTTAGAGGGTTAGAAAATATATTCCTAACCATGTTTTTGAATGTCTAGAAGGGCAGTCATCCCCCTTTTTTCCACTAAGCACCCTTTGCTGCCAGTGTCAGAGACTGAATACAGTAGGCTAATTGGTAGACTACGAAATATAAATTTAAAGACAGCCCTACATAAGTAGTTTAGGGATCCAAGATGATCAGAGTATTGAGGACAAAATATTGCCAGATGGGAAGGTGCAGTGTGAGAGTAGTGGCTTTTGGTATATTGATATTGGCATACTATATCCCAAAGAAGGATAGAAAGCATACCAAAATAGCTGGCTTTGGGTTCTTATAACACCTCAAGGCAGCGCCTAGACAAGTTCTGTCCTTTGGCAGACCATACACTTGGGCATTCCAGAAAAAACAAATTACTCAAACACAGCTGACTTTAAAAAAATGTTTTAATTTTATCTGTTCCAAAATCCATTTTCAATTTCTCCTAAAAATTGCTTCTCCATGCCAACACTTAAAGTATTATATTTGCTGACTACTTTTGTAAGGACCCGAATTTCTTTCGGGTTACAGGAAAACCTCCTTAATTCTGACTCCTGGTAATTCATACATTGTTAATACCCCCAATTTCCTCCCTATGCTTTCTCTACTGCTCCGAAAGGGGCCTGGTTATGATCTAAGGAAGCTTTTAATCTCAACTGAGGTTATCAAAGCCTTGCTAGTGTCTGATCCCAGGAGCAGAATATGCCAAAGACGTGAAAACTCACTTTGGGGAAAGTCACTGAACATGTCCTGCACTAGACCCATTGAAGGAAACTGAGGAAAAGACATACTAGTATCAACACCAAGAAAGGCTAAATTTACCCAATATGTACACAGAATTGTACAGGCGTGTGATATTGTAATTAACTTGCATTTTATAGTTCATAGTTCTCACTCATTCAAGGAATATTTATTGATATACTCTAATTCTGTGAGGTGGAGTTTTATTGTATTTAGAGAAAATATTTTCAGAGTTGGACTTTTGAGACTGTTTCTATTTTGATTTGATTATTTTTCTACGACTTGCTGGAATTTATTTTGTGGCAGTCTGGGTTTATGTGAGTTCTTTTTGCCACAGGGCTGAGTGCCAGGTGGCTGAACTGCCATTCCAGAGCAGCCATATAGAGAGGGTAAAGGCCTGGGGACAGATAAAATATCTTGGAAGGATTTGGTAACCTGAATTTTAGCTCAGGGAGTGGCACCAAACCAAGCAGAGATTTGCTGTTGGTGACAAATGGATTTTTCCCCTCTTTCGACCTTGTCCTGCAACAGCCTTATTCTCTGCCATCAGCTATAGAAGGGAGGAAAGCCTCTGTATCTGGGCGCACTCATTCATGCACTACTAAGAAAGGTATTTCACTCAGAAAATACCTCTGAGTACACCTATTGCCTTCAGCAGAGAGCAGGGCTTGGTAATGGAGCCCCTCATGAGTCTTGTGCCTTCTTGGTGAGGGCGATGGGAGTATAATAGTAGTCAATCAATCAGGGGTATTTATGGAGTGCTTACTGTGTACAGAGCACTATACTAACCCCCTGGGAGAGGACAGTATAACAGAGTTGGTAGACCTGTTCCCTGCCCACAAGGTACTGTACTATAGTAACCCATACTGTGCCTTCATATTCTAGGGGGTCGCGGCTGGGAAACACTTTCTGAGGAGTGCGGAAGGCCTGGAACCTCAAGATTACACCAAACTCTGATGATTTGTCACTGGGAGAAATTCCTGGCTGTTGCAGGTGGCAGGTAGCCTTGGTGAAGTGCAGGTGACCTCTTGGGAAGATTTTATCAAAAAGAATCCCTTGGCTACTACCTCTCCCTAGCACTTTTTTTTTTTTAATAGTGCTTCTTATATACCTGTTTGCCGAGCATTGCACTACCCACTGGGGTAGATACAGGATATGTTCGACAGAGTTTCCACATGAGGTCCTGTTAAACCACCCTCATCTCTTTCTTGTGAACGGGCTGGTTTGTCAGGGCTTCCAGTGCCAACCATTAGCCCAGGTTTCTGGGTGGAGGCTTGAGCCATAAGTCTCGAGTAGGGACTCAGCCTTCTCTGCTGGAGATGGGGATGGCACAAGGATTACCTGAAAAAATAGAAATGTAATTTATTTTCACTTTAGTGATGGAGGAAGGCTTTGTTCTGTACACACTTTGGAATCTGCTATCTTGGAAGCTGGCTGTTGGGTGAGAACCAGTCCTCTTGCTGAAGGACCTTAAATTTCCCCTCTAGTAAGAAATCATGGACTGCCCATGAATCTCTTTACAAACCGTCTTGAATCTGATGAAAACCGTCTTAATGCCCCTTTGTCACCACCCCACCCCAGTATTCATAGGCTTGGTCTTTGCCTTCATAGATGCTGACTCACTTTTCAATTTAAACCGTGGTTTCCAGTGGCTCACAAGTGTGAATCACTACCTAGCCGTTATCCATGAGAGTCTCGAGTTTGTTTACCCAGTCTAGTAAAGATTCAGAAAACCTCAGGGGGTTGTACTGGGCAGAACTGCAAAACCCCAAGGAACAGAAAAACGTATCTTTTCCTGTCGGTATGGAGAAAGAACATTCGTTTTGTGTGTATCCTCTGCTATTAGTTCCCTTCTTCCTTTCCTCTGAGTAAATGACTGGCCAACTGTGCGGCATAGTGCTAAAGTTAGATTGGGGAGGGGACATGCACTCTGGGTTTTACCTTGGGTGCAAAAACAAATGCCTAGGCATATACCATGCTCTCAGTCTGCCAGATGCTTAGTTAAATCTCTGAAATATGTATAAGCCTTGCAACAAAATAAATTCACCTGAAGAAGGTACTCTTGTTGGATTGAAATTTTTGTTATTGTCGATTAACTGCTTTTAGCTTTGTGCATTGCTCTGGACATCCAAGTGGGATAGGGAGCAGTTCAGTGATCCAAGCCAGAAAGGTGAAAAGGCAAGAATGATATAAGGAGTATGCATGCATGTAGTAATAATAATAATTATGGTATTTGTTAAGCATTTACCATGTGCAAAGCACTGTTCTGAGCGCCGAGAGGATACAAGGTGATCAGGTTGTCCCACGTGGGGCTCACAGTCTTCATCCCCACTTTACAGATGAGGTAACTGAGGCACAGAGAAGTTAAGTGACTTGCCCAAAGTCACACAGCAAATTGGCAGAGCTGGGATTTGAACCCATGACCTCTGACTCCAAAGCCCGGGCTCTTTTCATTGAGCCACACTGCTACACACACACACCCCTCTGCCCCCCCATTGCATATTAATTAAATATTAATTAATATTAATACATATTAAGCAGAGAGCCAGTCAACAATAGACATTTAGTGCACGTGCCACTTTCTGATGATGGGTATAAGACAAGGGAAGAAAATTTCCATGCATCTCTTGCTCATTGTCTTCTGAGTGATGTCATTTATATGTTATCAGTGATGTGTGACATCTGCACACAAGATTTCTTCAATGAAATCCAAATTCAATAAAGTTAGACTATTGTGTACTCAGAATTGAAAAGTGAAATAAGATTTTCCAGCTATTCCACCAGGATATGCAGTGGTAGGAGTAGGATGGCCAGAAGAAGCTCAGGGATAAATTTAAAATCTGGCAGGGTCGTAGAGTTTGAGGCAGAAAATGACTTCAAGGAAGCACTAGTGAAATTCAGAACACTGTCAAGCTGTTTCTATAGTTTGATTTTATTTTATTTCTCATCTCTTCGGCCTTCAGGATTAGATTATGGATTTTGACAGTTTACATCTCTCTTCTTATCTGTAATTCTTGCTGTTAGTTAATGTTGCAGTGATCAGTAGCCCACCTTGAGCTGCAATTCTGCAGATCCCATGGTATATAATAATGATGGTATTTGTTAAGCGCTTACTATGTGCCAAGCACTGTTCTACACAATGGGGTAGATACAAGGTAATCAGGTTGGCCCAAGTAGGGCTCACAGACTTAATCCCCATTTTACAGATGAGGTAACTGAGGCCCAGAGATGTTAAGTGATTTGCCCGAAGTCACACAGCCGACAAGTGGCGGAGCCAGGATTAGAACCCACACCTCCGAACTCCCAAGTCCGTGCTCTTGCCACTGAGCCACGCTGCCCCGAGTATGAGGAGCATGAGTAGAGAGGCTCCGTGTGACAGTACAAGTGTGCTGTCCCAAAGTGGAGGCTGATATCTTGAGATTTGTCCCAGATTTATTTGCACTTTTCTTATTAATAATGAATTGTATTACCGTCAATTAATTGCATATAATATGAAGTACTCATTAAAATGCCATTATGTAGCAAATATTTTTCTGAAGGCACTTTTTTGCTAAGGAAAATAATTTTACTCAGGGTGACCCACTATATGGTTTAGAAGCTTGCTACTTATTGCTTAGTTTCATTTTAGGACTGAGTAGCTTCATAGCTGAATGTAGTATTCATGCAATAAAAGCCAGTTTTCTCAGCAGTTGCTCCCATATCTCTGCTTTATTTCCATTTTAAGAATCCCGTTTTACTTTGGAATGAAGAAAATTTTGTTTGAGCTCATAACATTTCTGGATCCTGATATACCCTTTCACTGTAATTGTTCCATTTTCTTTTTTTTAGTGTCACACATCCAAGAAGCTTGGAGCATGGCTATGAGCAATGGGAACAATGACTTTGTGCTTCTGAGCAATGGCAGCATCCCACCCAGTGCTAACAGCCCCAGTCACCTTACAGCCTGTGATGGAGACACTGCAGTCCAACAGCTCCCAGCCAAGGAAGCGCCAAGAACGAAAGTGAGTCTAAATGGATGCCTCCAAGTTAATGGTACAATAAAGCCATCCTTTCTGCCTTTAGACAACCAAAGAACTCCCCAGATGGTATCCCCATGCTGCCATCCTTGCCCATACCATCACCCTTTCAGTGGCCACAGCAGCCACCAAGAGTGTCATTCCCGGGCTGGCAGCACTGCTCCATCACCTTTGACTTCGTGTTGCATGCAGTCACACACAGAGTATTCCACATCCATCTGTCAAAATCATTCAGCCATGTACCAGACTACCTGCTGTCTTCAACCCTCCCCATCGTTCTGCCTTCATCATCAATGGCCTGACCATTTGCAGCATCAATCAGTGCAGCAGCATATATCCAATATCAGGTGAGTGGGCTGAATTGCCTGATAGCTTGCATTTGACTAATTCTATTTAAGGGTACTGCTCCGGGAATCAGAAGCGTTGCATAGTGGATGGAGCATGGACCCTGGAATCAGAAGAACCTGGGTTCTAATCCTCGCTCTGCCACATGCCCACGGTGTGACCTTGGACAAGCCACTTCCACTTACCTATGCCTCATCTGTAAAATGGGGGTGAAGATTGTGAGCCCTATGAGGAACTGGAACTGTGTCCAACCTGATTAGAGTTGAATCTACCCCAGCACTTACTAGGGTACCTGGCACATAGCAGATACCATTTTTTTTAAAAAAGACCTGTGTTCTAGTCCTGGTTCTGCATGTGGCTGGCTAATAGCAAGAATCTCTCCTTAAGTGAAAACAGTGGATCAGAGTGTGTTGGTCCTGCGTTGGTCTTTTGAGCCATATTCACAACATGCTTAGGATCTAATCACCAGTAGCATCATCTTAGAAAGTAGGACAGGGCTTTCGGTGTCTGTTGTTATCGTGATATATGCCATATTTACTTGGATGATTTCCCCAATTGTATAATTTTAATGGTATTTATTAAGCACTTACTGTGTGCTCGGCACTCTATTAAGCACTGGGGTAGACGCAAGTTAATTGGTTGGACATAGTCCATGTCACATAAAGGGCTTACAGTCTTGATCCACATTTTACAGAGGCAGTAACTGAGGCACAGAGGAAGTCAAGTGACTTCCCCAAGGTCACCCAGCAGACAAGTGGCGGAGCCAGGATTAGAACCCAGGTCCTTCCGACTCAGTCCTTCCAGCTCCCAGACCCAAGCTCTATCCACTAGGCCACACTGCAGTCCAAAAACAGGGGAGGGGTTATTGCACCAAAAATTAAGCTTAGCAATAAAAGGAGAAGAAGAATAGAAATAAGAAGGAAGAGGAAGATGAGACTCTTGAGACTACTTCTCTTACTTCAATTGCACCCTCCCAAGTGCTGAATACAGCAGACATTAATGAATTAATCTCCCAACCTCAGCTGTCTTGTTCATGTTCTCTTCCTTCTGTCCCTCCTACCCTGAGCAGCAGCTAACACTTCCTATGATTGTCTGGTACAAAATATCATCTTTGATTTTCTTCTCAAAAATCGGGGTGGGGCAAATATTCAGTGGAAGTAATTTAGGTGAGTAAATACGGTGTGTGTGTGTGTGTGTGTGTGTGTGTGTGTGTGTGTGTGCGTGCATGTATTTGTGTACACACATACATATACATATATATATATATACATACATACATATATAATATATATATATATATTTATATGTATATCTCCCAGGTCCTTTAGGTAATATGACATCTTATATAAATGGTCTCAGCTTTGTGAGGGGTTTCTCGCCTGGTGGCCCATGTTACTGGAAATACGGAACCGGGGAAATAATCTATGGCTAATTGGGGTAGAAGGGAAAATTTGGGAGAAGACATAGTAAAAAAAAAAAGTGATCATTTTTCTTAAATATTGTAGACTAATCAACAGTGGTATTTGCTGAGCATTTACTGGGTGCAGAGCACAATACTGAGCACTTGGTAAAGTACAATACAACAGAGTTGGTAGAACAGGTTAGGCTACAAGATGTTATTGTAGCATTTACATGAGTAATGGGTTGAACTAGAGTAGAGATGCTGTCTTTGTTAGGTGTGCCTTGACAGGAAAATATTCATATTTAAAAAGTAGATGGTATTACATACCAACATAATGGAAAAAGTTGATCTAAGCAATGTGAACTCTGGAAGCATTGATGTTTAACGTTTATGGGAAAGGGTCCCATCCAAAATATCTTACAATCATTTATTAGGCAATTCTTTGAAAAATCCTTTTGGGTAAGTTATTTGATCTAGGTTCTTCTCTTAACTCTCAAGCTTAACAAGCACTGTGCAAATCACTCAGCCTATTTGTCTCCACTTGTAAAATTATATTAAAACCATATTGTTTGTATGTAATGCCTTTCCAGGGATGACTTTAGATGTTTCACTGACATTATCCAGAATATTAATACCACAAGGATGTAAGTTGGTTATCAGGGACTCCCACACACATGTCAAGAGTTTCTGGTCAAACACTATCCAGCCCCAGGCAGGCTGTGGAGAGAAGCCATTTGGGGAAGGAGTGTTAAGAGGACTTGGTGAAGCTGAGGGAGGCCCCCAGCCACAACTAGCACTCGTCCTCATCCGTCCACCCCATGGACTACCCCCCTATTGTTCGACAGGGCCCTTTGGCTATCAGTTAAACCACACAATAGTCCCATGTTATGAACATGGACTATGTACAGTAAGAGCTTGTGAAGCATATTTTAGGGGAAGGGAAAATGCCAGTTAATCAAAAATTGCAAACAACTGAGAATCAGAACTTCCCCAGGGGATCTTTTTCCAGAGGAATTTTGCACCATCCTTTCAGGGACCTGGAGGTGGGGGGCTTTAATGGAAAGAACATGGGATTAGGTGATAGGAGACCCATATTCTAGTCCCTGTTCTACTGCTTGCCTTGCTGTGTAACTTTGGGCAATTCACTTAATCTCTCTGTCCTTCAGTTTCATTCATCTGTATAATGGGAATAAAATACCCTATTTCCAATTGAGCCCTATTTGGGAAAAGCCCCAGTGATCTGATTATCTTAAGTTAACCCCACAACTTGGCTTATAATATATATTTAATTGATACCATGATTGTTGTATTATTAGTATTAAAGTTCCCGTGGAAGTCGGCTGACTTGAGAAAGAATTGCAAGGAGCTGACATCAGTTTGGAGAAAGGGGCTCACTGATTAGTTTGCCATTTAATTAAACGCCACCGTTTAATTTTGATATTTGGTTGGGGTTATATCCCATGGGAATCATGTCCTACCGCTATTACTGAAAATGTTGTATTAACAGAACACCATGCACCACCCATGAGAGCCAATCTAGACCTCCCCAGTGAAGGCTCATGCAGAGGGCTCCAGGGGAATGGCATCCAGCTTGTCAAGCTGCAGCTTTGGCTTTACTAACTCTTTTGACTGGTGCTCTCTGGATGGTTAAATCAGTCAGTGTTTCCCACCGCTTAGTACAGTACTCTACACACAGTATGGGCTAAACAAATACTATTACTGCTACCACTATATGGTCCCCTTCCCCTTCTGAGGGAAAGAAATGGAAACCTGCTGTTCCATGGCCCTGACTCTAATATGATGTAACTTTGCAAGCGCTGGACTCCACACTTTTATAGGGTCCCTCTGTGTTTTCAAGCCACCCCAACTTTGTCTGAATCTTTTTACTAAATTAGGTTGGCAGTTATTCTGACCAGTTTAGGCACTTTGTGCTGCCTACCCAGGCCGCTACCTAGAGGCCCAATTTGAATCTTCTTTTGAGACTATTATATGATGGGTCAGGCCAGATCTGGGGTAATGAGCAACACTCCTTGGCAGGCCTGTGTTTTGTTTACAGATATTTAAATTATCCTCCACTAAAGTTTTTTGACCTCTAAACTTGTTTCCATGTAAGTGGCATGGAAGAACTGTAGAAGTGGGTGGTGCTTAAACCAGGCTTGGAATAAGTCCAAAAATGAACCCAGCCCATAATTCTTATATTATTAGATTATTCCATCATTTTCACCAAGAGAAATATGTATAATGAAATAAGTGTTCTTTAATAACCCCCCACAGGAAACCCATCTCCTAATTCTGTTTAGATCACACCGAAAGCAAAATCAGCCCTTAAGTTTTAGGCTCCTTTGGCTCACAATATCATCATCATCATCAATCGTATTTATCGAGCGCTTACTGTGTGCAGAGCACTGTACTAAGCGCTTGGGAAGTACAAATTGGCAACATATAGATACAGTCCCTACCCAACAGTGGGCTAACAGTCTAACAGTCTAATATGTTGTGGGCAAAAGAGAATATTTGTGAGTGAGTCATTGAATAAAAAAGTTTAAATGGATATCCAATTTTAACTTTTCCCATCATTCTTTTGAGAGTGCTGGTACCACCCAGTCATTCCTAGAGAAGAGAATAAGCAGGAAGTCTTAATGGAGCATTGTTGTAGTTTTTCATTTATTCTCCTGCTTCCTCTCTTCCCTCTAATGAAATGCCCTGGGATCATGAGGGAAGTGAGTACTGATTTGCCCTCGAGGGAACAGAGCTGTAAGGTCCTTTGTAGACTGGGATCATGTCTACCAACTGTATTGTATCATCCTTTCCCTAATGTTTGGTGCAGTGCTCTGCACACAGTAAGCATCCACTCCAAGACCACTGATTGATTTTTTTTTAATGGTATTTAAGTGTTTACTATATGCCAAGCACTATGCTAAGCACTGGGGTAGACTCAAGAAAATCAGGTTGAACACAGCCCATGTCCCACATGGGGTTCAAAGTCTTAATTCCCATTTTACAGATGAGCTATCAGAGGCACAGAGAAATAGTTGTGACTTGCCCAGTCACACAGCAGACAAGGGGCAGAACCAGGATTAGAACCCAGGTCCTCTAACTCCCAAGCCTGAGCTCTTTCCATAGGCCATGCTGTTTCCCTATAGTGAATAATTTTAATCCCAAAGGACATGTGGCTTTGTACCACTGACTTCTACTATTGACTCTTACAGATGTCATGGAAAAAGTACCCGGTGAAGTCATCTTGTTCGAGGTGCACTTTTAGAGAAACTTTTAAAGAAACTTTTAGTTATTCTGTAAGTGAAACTGAGATTTATTTTCATAGGTGGGAAAACAGACACGAAATTAATTAAAAGTGATAATGTTTGTAAACGTTAGAAAATGTTCCAGGGTTTGCTTGCCAAGGTAAAAGTTAGCTGGCAGTCAGTTGGAGAGGAGGTTTTTTTAATATATTTCGTTCGAAGACTCCCACCTCCAAGCCATAAATTAGCAAGCTGTAAGGTCTGTAGTATCTCATGTTCTTTCCCGTGTAATCTAGAATAAATTTTCAGGACACCAATCCAGCTTGTCCTTTATTTATAGTCTCAGGGAAAAATAAAGAGCCATTCCATGAAATCATAAAATTGAGTGGTTGACACTCTTGGAAAGAGACACCTTCTTTAGTTGCGACCTGCCTATTTTTACTGCTAGTTACTTGACAGTAGTTTAAAAAAAAAGCGGGGGAGGGGAGGCATGGAGAAAAATAGAAAATTCATGTTTTTAAAAGTCTTTTAAACGGGATTGTTGAAGGGTTTGCCAAAGAGTGAAGTGTCGGAGGAAGACATTATTATGGAGCAGTTCCATCTTTGATTCCAGGAAAATGGGAATTATTATCTGTGGCATTCTCCAAGGACTGGTTGAATCACTGTGTGTAATTAAAAAGAAATTACAGTACTTAACATCTTAACATTTATAGAAGGGCTGTACTTGCTCCTATACTTTAAATGTTTTTAGACAGAAGTGAGGTTGAACAAAATGAGATTCTTTTGACAAGATCCAAACATTTATATTCAAGTTGCTTTGCACTTTGAAATGCCACAAAGCTTTGTTTTAGCTTATGTGTACTAGACATTTTTCTTAGTTTAAAACACTTAATCCAATTTTATTTCAGTAAACACTTTGGAAAAGATTTTAGATTTTCATTGGTCTCTTGAGCAGCATGTCAAGTGCTCATGGATAATGGTGTTGATGGCTGTGTTGTCTGGATAACCATGTAGACTCGACATTCATTTCTCATTCCTGGCTTAATGGCTTTCATGTAAGGCTCTACACTTTTTTTTTAGAAACATTACCATTTATTTCATATTTAACTGAATTGCAAGATGATCTGAATATTATTATTAATATTGGTCCCCTCCCCTTCCATGCCTCTATGTGCCCTTCCTCCTCCAAAAGCTAGAGAGGTGTCACAGGGTTATAGCTAAAGTGAGTCAAAAAGCCCTCTTCTCCCACTCCCCTTCTTGGACTTAGGAACTCCAAGAAGCTAAAGTGAGTCAAAAAGCCCTCTTCTCCCACTCCCCTTCTTGGACTTAGGAACTCCAAGAAGGGTTTCTGTGAGGAGTAAAGATCCTAAATGTCCAGAAGAGTGCTGGTAGACCTCCTTGCTCCTCGGGGGTTAAGTAAGCTGGTTCTGGAGGTCCCCACTCTGGGGATTTGGATCACCGTTTCTTGGCTCTGGTATCCAGATTGATCCAAGCAGTTCAGTCTACAGAACAGCAAGTGAAACCCTCCTGGAGGGCCTGGAGTTGATGTAGTCTCATCCAGCGCTTTTGGACCAGGGGTGACTCGGACCAATTCAGACTCCCTAAGATTCCAAGCCCAAGGAAGGCCTGGGCCCAACTGGTTTTGACCCAAACCCTTTCCTGCATTCCGCTCTGCCCTAGTATCTTGGTTGGGAATTATGTTAGAAGCAGTAAAGCAGAGTGGCTTAGTAGAAAGAGCAGGGGCCTGGGACTCAGGGGACCTGGGTTCTAATCTGGGCTCTGCCAACTTTTTGCTGTGTGATTTTGAGTGAGTTACTTAACTTCTCTGTGCCTCAGTCACTTCACCTGTAAAGTGGGGATTAAATTCCCCTTTCTCCAGTTTGGACTGTGAGTCTAATATGGGACGGGGACTATGTTCAACCAGATAAACATATCTACCCCAGCGCTTGGAATGGTGCTTGACATGTTGTAAGCACTTAACAAATACCGCAAAAAAGGAGTCTGTCCTTCCCAAATTTTTATTAGTGTTGAGCTGCTTTCTTCATCTCAGGATTTGCTCCTGTACCCATGTTACTTAGGAGGGCCAGGTCCGGTGAAGACTCCCATCTCATCTCTCCCTTCCTTTCCCCATTGCTGCTAACCCAACTGATGTGACTTTGGAGGAGCAGTAGTAGTGATGGGGATGGCTTCTTTCCCTCTTTACCGCTTGCTTCTCTTACACTGGAAGCTTTTGACCCAACCAGAAGCTCTCTGCTTTTCTGTGCCTCTCAGTGAGTAACTGACCAAGTACGGAGAAAGGCATCTGGTGTGAATTTCTCACTCATCCACTCTCCAAACAGGAAGGTGTGGGTGTGCATGCCTGTGAGTGTGCGTGTGTGTGTGTGTGTGTGTGTGTGCTTTCACACGTGGAAGGACATGTAGGTTGGAGCAGTATGCCCATGTGGTGGGGTTATATGTAAGTGTGCCTATCTGTATGTACAAGCCTCCACGTATAAGCAGTTTTTAGTCAACCCATAGCTGTATGTTTAGGGGCATGCAGAAAGGAAAATGAACAACTTGTATTTTTAAGAAAGAGAGGAGGGGGACTCCTTAAAGGGCAAGCAAAAAAAATAGTGCATATCCGGAGTGCCGATAGGGTGTTTAGGTTTGTTATCCCCTCCTCTAGACTGTAAACTCGTTATGGGCAGGGAATGCATCTGCTAATTCTGTTGCATTGTACTCTCCCAAGGGCTTAGTGTAGTGCTCTGCACAGAGTAAGTGCCAAGTACCATTGATTGAATTACAAAAAAAATCCACTCTGAGTGGGACATAATCTGGAAATGAGCTCTCTATCATCATCATCATCATCAATCGTATTTATTGAGCGCTTACTATGTGCAGAGCTCTGTACTAAGCGCTTGGGAAGTACAAATTGGCAACATATAGAGACAGTCCCTACCCAACATTGGGCTCACAGTCTAAAAGGGGGAGACAGAGAACAAATTGTTATCAAATACATTGGTTTAGGCTTTTGATAAGGTTCCTTACTCTGAGCAGAATTCCTCTGTCGTGGAACTCCCTCCCCCTCCATATATGCCAGACTACCACTCTCACTATTTTCAAAACCTTACCAAGGTCACATCTCCTCCAAGAGGCCTTCCCTGATTAATCCCTCTTTCCCTGATACTCCTCCTTCCTGTGTCTTCTATGCACCTGGATCTCTACCCTTTGGGCACTTAGTATTCGCCCCACAGCACATAAGTACTTATCTGTAATTTATTTATTTTCAGGTCTTTTCTCCCCCAGACTCCAGGCTCATTGTGGGCAGGGAATGTATCTACCAATTCTGAGAGTAACCAAGAGCTTAGGTTACTCTGCACACAGTAAACCCTCAATAAATACCATTGATTGATTAAATCCTGAGCGTGACTCAAAATGCTATTAATATTCCTTGCCTTGACTACTACATTTTCCCATCAAGTAGTCGAGTTTACATAGTCATTTGAGCCTGGTGCATGCTTCTTAGAATTTTAGATTTCAGTTTAGCATTTCATCCTCAAAAGATAGCTTATTTTAAGAAGTTTTTTTTCCTCTGGCTTAACTTAGTGTTTCTTGAATTCTTAATTGATTATTCACACTTTACACGTGTAGAAAATTTTCGGCACTTTCATTAAGCGTCAGGCCGGCATGAGAGGCGTAAGTGTGAAGTAAGAATGTCCTTTTTAGACCTTGGTGAAATTTAAAATGTAAAACCTGAGTATTTTATGATATTGGTTCGAAATTAAAAAGCAATCAAGAGATGTGGGTACTTAGCAACATTGTATTCTTTAAGCAAAAATGAACTTTTCCATTTAAAAAAAAAGACCCACACTAATTAAAAATCGCAGTCTTTTGGCATTCTAATGGCTTTAGGCTATGTTTGCTAGCTGTGCCAGAGAAGGCATTGTAAGATTCATGTTTTGGTGTGTGCTCTGCCCAGGACCAGAGCCTTGTGGTCTTTTGACCTTTGGAACCTGGTGTAGTAAGTGGTAGAAACAAAATGTGTTTGAAAGTGAATTTCCCATGCCCTGCTTCCCTCACCTTTCAGGCCCAACAAAATAGCTGGTCTTTAATAGCGAACTGCTGGTCCTTTGAACTGTAGTCTTTAGTAGAGATAATTAACAGATAATATAAGAGGAATGGCAACTCTTCCCTTCCTGCCTCCCCACTCCTTCCCCCTAGCACCCTGTTCTGTGTAACACAGTCCCTTCCTTGTTTATTGAACTAGCTGGAAAAATAGCATCAAGTGTTTAGACCACAATGTGCTTGGGGTAGTACTAGTATCGCACATTTTAAAGCGTTAGTAAAACTCATAAAGGAACTGTTGAACATGTTTTATAAACAAACTAACTTATTATTGCTTTGTTTTTTTGGCACAAGTATAGATAATGTGTAAGTAATAGCTTTTGGTTTTGAAGTAGTTGCATGTTTGAGTAGCCAAAAAAAACCTGTGCTTTGCCTTGGTGAGGCCAACAGGCATGCATGCATAGAGACCGATATCAGGTACCTAGACAAGGCAGGCTGAGGCAAGTGTGCACATAGAGAAACATGCTCAAAAGCCCAGGTGGGCAAATGCAGACATCACACAAGCACACACAACTTTTGTCTGGGCACCGTCTCTTGGCAGCAACAAGAAAGGGAGAGGAATGTCTGGCCAGTTGTCCCTCCCCCCACTATTGCCTTTGGCCTTTGGAGCCATGTGGAGGAGAGGGAGAGTGTCCTGGTCAGGGGAGGGAGGGAGGTCTCAAAGAGAGGGAGTCTTGAAGTGGGAGGAAAGAGAGGAGGAAAGCCCAATTTCAGAGGTCCAGTCAACCACCTACAAGGAGACCCCTCCCAGAAGTTACAATCCAGGTGAGAATCCAGAAAATAAAATTCTCTGGAGGCAAGTCACGGCTTCTCCTGGGACTGATTTCCAGGGGGTGATTCTTGGGAAATTTTTCCTTACAGTGAATCTAACTCCCTCGTGCTTGAACGGCAGGATATAATTTGAAGACTAATTGTTAAATGGGCAGTTTTGAACCCTCAGTTTTCTGCTTTATATTGCCATTTTGCTATTTCTTTCGCAAGGATCTTTTCTAGGTGGCTTTCCATTTGGGTAGCATGATGATTTTGAGAATTTGTAGACTGACAAGCCCTGCAACCTGCAGTGGAGTCTTTTTTACTTTTTCCCCGCTTCTGCATGGTCCTAATTATTACTGGGCAGTATAAGAGGCCAGCTGTTCCTTCTGTTATTTCATGAGCATCTCCTTACCTTCTGGCCTTGTAGTTGACTACAAGTGTTCAACTGTGAAATCCATGCCAGAGAAATAGTGTTCTTAAGAGTTGTAATGGGAGACTTTAACCAGACTTTGAGCTATTTCAAATGGTAATCACAGTCAAAATTGATGTCAGGAATAGGAAACATTAAACCATTATTATCTGAAGAGTGGTTACTAGCTGTTCTCCCATATTCATTGGTGGAAAGTATGCTCTAGCTGCAATATGAAGGATGAAGATTCACTGTAAGGAAGACTTGCTGCTGGCTTGGGAGCACTGTCAACTTGGAAATAATAATAATAATTATGGTATTGGTTAAGCACTTATATGCCTGGCACTGTACTAAGCACTGGGGTGGATTCATTCATCCATTCATTCAGTTATATTTATTGAGCATTTACTGTGTGCAGAGCACTTTACCAAGCACTTGGAAAGTACAACTCAGCAACTTATAGAGACAGTCCCTACGCAACAAGGGGATCACAGTCTAGAAGGGGGAGACAGACAGCAAAACAGAACAAGTAGACAGGTGTCAATACCATCAAAATAAATAGAATTATAGATATATACAAATCATTAATAAAATGAATAGAGTAATAAATATGTGCAAATATACACAAGTGCTGTGGGGAGGGGAAGAGGGGAGGGCAGAGGGAGGGAGTGGGGGCAATGGGGAGGGGAGGAGGAGCAGAGGATAAGTGGGGGGACTCAGTCTGGGGATACAAGCAAATTGGGTTGAACACAGTCCCAGTCCCAAATGGAGCTCATATTCTCAATTCCCATTTTGCAGATGAGGTAACTGAGGCCCAGAGAAGTGAAGTGTCTTCAAGGTCACACAGCAGACAGGTGGCAGATCTGGGATTAGAACCCATGACCTTTTGACTCCCAGTCCCGTGTAATATCCGTTGTGCCCTGCTGCCTCTCCCTCCTCGATTGAATTGGCCCATCTCCCACTAAAATGACCCCATCCCCACTAAAATAGCATCACATGTCTCCCTTCTCCACTCCCTAAAAGATCAGGGATCAAAGAGTCCCAGAAAAACAAACTTTCCAAAACTGGCAGAGCATTATTTCAAGAACAGAGAAGAAAAGTTCAGATTTGAAAATAAGGTCAACAACCAATTCAAACCAAAGTTTTTTAACCAAAGAATTAATTACATGAACTGTGGTGCAGATTTATTCAAAATGGCTTGTGAAAATTACGGTACCACCAAGTTTTTATTTTAAATCTAAATCTCAAATTAGGCTGGTCATTTGCTTTTTTAGTTTTAGATGCTCAACTTGGTACCACCAAGTTTTTTTGTATTTTATTATCTACATTTCAGAAATAGGATGATCACTGGTGTTTTAGTGTTTAGATGCTCAGTATCAAGGTTTCAGCGTGGTTAGCAAGGTTTGAGATGTTTAATTCTTGTCGTCTCTGTTCTTGTGGATGCCAGGCTACTTAGCACCCAAACTTTTGATTAAAATTGAAATGGGCCAAGGCATGGATCTAAGGACCACGTTAAAATAAAAAATTGGTCACCAAAGACTTAATTCAGCTGAGGACTCTTTTAACTGGTTGGATTGAGCCTCTGTCAGTCAGTCAATCTTATTGAAAGTTTACCAGGCACAGAGCACTGTACTAAGCACTTTGGAGAGTCCAATACAACAATAAACAGACAAATTCCCTGCCCACAAAGCACTTACAGTCTAGAGGAGAACCTTTGAATCATGGCCCATTCTGTAGCTTAAAGGAATCAGAACCATTCTTAAATCCATCCATATACTGAAAACTCTTTTTTAGAATGTAAACTCCTTGAGGGCAGGCACTCTTTTTTACTTCAGCAAAAGTGAGATGAGTATTGTGAAAGCACTTTGGAAAATAGAAATGTTTTTCGAATTCAAAGTATTATGTTCCCATGCCCCGTGTAGAACACAGAAAAGGGATTCTAAGCAGTATTGATGATGATGGTAACATAATATTGTTTTTCTCTTAGAGTTTGAGCCTATATTCTATAGGAAATATGTGGTATGATGCATATCAACCTCTCTTTAGAGAGCTTAACTCATTTTTCAATCTTCATTTATAACCAGATTTGCAAACAACAAAAACTACCTGTAGGCAAAGGGCAATGTCAGAATGAAGTACTTTAGAATCCTCAAGCATTATGATCCCTTTATTGATGAAGCTTTCAGTAAGCCCAGTCATTTAGTGTAACTGGATACTCTTGACAACTGTAAGATCTTGAACTTTGGACCAAAATGAATGTCAAGAAAGCCAGACAACATGGATTTCTCTCTCAAATCTGACCTTTGTGACTTTGTGGCAGTAAAAGTCTCAGGGTTTTCTCTTGAGCTGCTTTCCATGTCAGCGAAGTTGCTTATTGTGTGGGCAGGGAATGTGTCTGCTTATTGCTGAATTATACTTTTCTAAGCACTTAGTACAGTGCTCTGCACACAGTAAATGCTCAATAAATATAATTGAATGAATGAATGAATAAATACTTCCCAGTGGCACCGGGTAAGCATCTTAAGCTTCATCTTTTACTCTCTAGCTCTCCAAGACAAAGAATAAAAATGAATTGCTTTTCTAACCATAGTCTTAAAATTCACAGGCGGGAGACCTATTTGATCCTTCAATCCGTTCCCCCAGCCCCTGTAGCTGTCTAGTTCCTAGCAGATAGCAGCTTATTTAAAATTTGATCCATACTAATGTCTTCATTTCAGATGAGCCTATCTAGCTTGCTTTTCACTGTCCAGCTAGGAAAGGTACCGCTACTATGCAGTGGGGTTTGTCTTGGGCTGTCTTGGAAGGGGATGAAATAAACACTGCTAAGCCTTGTGCCGCAGGATTGGAAAGCTATTTTAAGGAAAGTATAGAGAGTTTGGAGAGTATCCAGAGAAGAGCAACATAAATGATTAAAGTGCTGGAAAATAGAGCTGTTGGAGAAAGAGGGATACGTTGAAATTATCTGGCGTGGAGAGGAAATGATGTAACGATGGCTCAGTGAAGCTACAAAACGATATAGAAGAGGGAAATAACCAGCTGTTCTCCATCTCCTCTGAGGATGGAAAAAGAGGAAATAAACTGAGATTGTAGGAAAAAAACAGCTTTGGCTTGGGTGTGGGCCAGGGAAGGGGCCTGGGCATAATTATCTTGAGGCCTCCGGAAAAGGTCCCTAAATTGAGCAGAGAAGCTCCTATGAAAGCTGTTAGATTCTTGTGTAGTCTTGCTAGACCTTAGCCATGGACAAGCAATCATTGCAATTTCTGTTATTATTGCATGTGATTTTAGGATTATGTGTAGAAAAGTAATTCATTTTTATTCTCATTTTGAGAGTGCTATATGAATCTTAAGACATATTCCCAACTGGGTGATTTGAAAGCAGGTTGGAATTGAGTTGACATTCATTATGTGGGCACAAAAAGCATGCACAGTGCGCTTTTGGCATAGGTTATATTATCCATAATTCATTGTTCTTTTCCCTCAAGGTGGAATTTTGTGAAATTTACAAACTTCCCAATATTTCCCAGGATTTATAGTTCTTGAGAAATCTAAATTCATATAACATAATTTTATTCAAGTGACGTCTGCACTTATGACAAGTGTGGTGTGTGACTTCAGAAGCAAAAAGAGTTAGCAGCATAGTGTTGACTTGGGCTGTAGGATAGAAAAGTGCACACTATTGGATAAAATTGGAAAAAAAAGAAAATTAAACCAATGTCATCTCACCAACATGGCTTCTGGTAGTTTTTGTGTTACAGGAAGGAAAGAGGGTTTTATGCCTCCATGTCAGGTTGGAAGAACTAGCACATTAAATATAACAAGATGAGAGGTGTCTACTTTGGAAAGAAATCACCTCTGCTTTACTGAGAGCCTTAACCCTGTCTTCTATATCCAACCTTCCTTGGAGGTCTCTTTGTTGCCTTGGTTCTGTATCTTGCTTCTAGATGTGACCATCAAATAATTTATGGCTAAGATAGTGTAATGCTTGTCTGTTTTTCAGTAATTGAAATTACTGTCAGTAAACTCTGACCGAAATGTGGATCTAACAGTGTAAATCGAGGACACTTTATCCTGAAATGTCCTGAATTTCTGACTAAAAAACCCTCCTCCATCCATCTGAAATATCATCTCTGGGTAATTGAGACCAAAGTATATCATTTAGACCTCAGTTATCGGGATAATTATGTGGGTAGGCTTAGCAGAGGTTACATTTTCCATAGTTGTTCCTTTTTTTCCCCCATGATTTTGCTCTTCCCTTCAGTTGAAGGGAGTGAGATAGACGCAGGCAATTGGCGGGACTGCCCCAGTTACTTTAATATGCGTATCCCACTATCTGAGAAACTTTAACTATCCTACAATGAAAGATAATTATGGATCATTTGTGTAGGACTGTCATTGAGGTGTGAAACCATGATAAAAATGGCTTAAGACTTTGAAGTTTTTATCTGCTGGGCAAAGAAAAGGTTTTCCACTAACTTTTCAGATTAGACAGTTGAATGTAGTGGGGAGGTGCTTTGTGGAATTCTTTTATCTTAGCTTGAATCTCCTGGCTTACCAGTCCTTTTGGAAAAGGAGTGTAATTTCAGAAAGCTCCCAACCCTGCGTGATTTTGGGCAACCAGAGGTTTTGTTCTAGCCTTTAGCAATTCACCTTTGATTCATACTTGTGCAGGCACTTTAGTGACACCTTTATTTCATGCACAGTGTCTTCTATGATCAAGTGCAAGATTTAGTCTAATGTCAAGTGACCCAACACTGGGTGCCATCTTTAAACAGCTATTTTCTACACCAGGGAGGTAGGATTAATGACATGTATAAAATTAGATAGTTAAATAAACACTAGGAGAAGACATGCTGGACATTATGAAAATACCCTACTTATCTCATTATGTGACACTACCTTGTAATGGTTGAAGTGATATAGGAATTCTTTGATTAGACTTAGGAGCAAACTAGCAAACGCCATGAAAAATGCCTAAAATTTCCGTACCTCCCTCTCATTTTTTCTATCTTCCTTTTGTCCCTCCCTCCATCATTACTTGGCATTTTCCTCCTCTTGTTCTTTACTTTTTGTGTATTTCATTTCTCTCCACTTCCTCTAATTTTTTCCCTTTCATGGACATTTTTTCTTCCTTGCCCTTTTCTCCCTCACCCCATTTCCCTCCCTTTTTCTTTGCTTCTCCTCTGCTCGACTCAACCAGACCAGATTGGCTTCACCCAGCCCCAGCAGATACTCATAGACACACTTCCACACCACAGTCAAACTAATAGTAGCAATAACAGTAGCTACTAATGGTAGCAGTACCTCCACCCGCTGAAGGTGGAAGTAAGGAGAAAGGACTGAAACTGTCAGGAAGTTGTGACATGTATCAATAGATTAAGGAGTCCAATGACCTGTTGAGAGTGGAAGGTCATCTCTTTGCCTGGCTATTTGAGTCTATTCTTTGTGATAATAATAATAATTGATGTATTTGTCAAGTGTTTACTATGTTTATCTCATCTATCTCACCACGGACCCCTTGCCCACAACCTGCCTCTGGCCTGAAACTCTCCCCCTTCACATCCAACAGACTATCACCTAGTGGATAGAGCACAGGCTTGGGAGTTAGAAGGTCATGGGTTCTAATCCTGAACCTGCCACTTGTCTATCATGTGACCTTGGGCAAGTCACTTCACTTCTGGGCCTCAGTTATCTCATCTGTAAAATGGGGTTTGAGATTGTGAGCCCCTTTGGGACAGGGACTGTGTCCAACCTGATTTGCTTATATCCACCACAGCGCTTAGTACTGTGCTTGGCATGTAGTAAGTGCTTAACAAATACCACAATTATTGTTATTATTGCTTGAAAGCCTTATTAAAAATGCATCTCCTCCAAAAGATCTTCAGCAGCTAAGCCCTCATTTCCTCTTGTCCCACTCCCTTCTGCGTCACCCCTACACTTGGATTTGTACTTTTTATAAACCCCACCCTCAGCCCCACAGCACATATATATATATATTTATTTATATTCATTTATATTAATGCCTGTCACCTCTTCTAGTCTGTAAGTTCCTTGTGGTCAGGGAAGATATCTACTAACTCTATATTGTATACTCCCAAGCCCTTAGTAAAAGTGCTCTGTACACAGTAAACAATCCATAAATACAATTGATTTTGGGCAAAGCGCTCTACTAAGTGCCAAGGTGGATATAACATAAGAAAGATGGACACGTTGAGCCCCTGTCTCCCAGGGGGTTCACAGTCTCGAAGGGATGACAGATGTTTTATCTGTGTTTCATAAATGTGGTAACTGAGGCACAGAGAAGGTATAACTTGCCCAAGATTACACAGCAAGCAAGTGGCAGTGCCGCGATTAAATCCAAGATCCCCTGAATCCCAGGCCTGGGCTCACTCCACTAAACCATGCTGAATGTGCTACTCCATGCTTTTGCCTTGGCAACTGAAGCAGATGGTGTAGCGTTTCTAGAAAGAATTGGTCGGTAGTGTCAAAGGCAGCCAAGAGAACAAGGAGCATTAGGACAGAGAAGGGCTAATTACCTATTACTGTTGGCAAACCTTAGAGAGCATATGGTCACCACAGAGGTGAAGGGGGCAGTGGGTTGAAAAAGAGAGATGGGAAAGGAACTTCACATGTTCTTTTTGCTTAATTGTTGAGATTTAGATTTTGTTTCACTTAACAATTGTGTTTTTTCCAACTTATTTTACATGTGCACCCTTAGGTCCGTATACCAGATTTTGGATGGCTGTTTATGATGATATCTGTTATTTCAAGCTGGCTGTTCTCTCATTCACTTCCCCTGACCCTCCCAATTACATTTTGCCTCTTGTAGGTAGGGATTTGGTACTTTATTAGCATTACATGGGACACTTAATTGTCACAGTACGGTGGGTTAGAGAGGAGACGGGAACAACCGGCTGGATCCCTGAATGTTCAGTGTGAATAAATTGAGAGGAGTGAGTTTGTGCCATCTCAGGTCCCCTCACTGCTCTGGACTCTCCCCTTGAAATGGGACTGAGTAGCTGCCACAGTGAGTTTAGGAAAACTCTTTATGTGCATTTTTATCCTTTCACGTGAATGCAGCAATTTAGTGTTTTTAATGCAGAAGCTCTGGGTCATCTGGCTGTTAGGAGGCCTTCCCAGACTGAGCCCCTTCCTTCCTCTCCCCCTCGTCCCCCTCTCCATCCCCCCCATCTTACCTCCTTCCCTTCCCCACAGCACCTGTATATATGTATATATGTTTGTACATATTTTTTTACTCTATTTTATTTGTACATATCTATTCTATTTATTTTATTTTGTTAGTATGTATGGTTTTGTTCTCTGTCTCCCCCTTTTAGACTGTGAGCCCACTGTTGGGTAGGGACTGTCTCTATATGTTGCCAATTTGTACTTCCCAAGTCCTTAGTATAGTGCTCTGCACATAGTAAGCGCTCAATAAATACGATTGATGATGATGATGATGATCTGGCAGTGTCCTTCCTCTCCTTCTCCCTGCCTCTGAAGGGCTTCTCCTCTCCCTTTGGCTATGGCATCAGGGTTGGCAGTAACCAGTGCTCTCTCCACACTTTCACGGCTCTTGATTTTGTCGCAGTAATACGTGCACAGTTCCCACAAATGTTCTCTGCACGGACCCTCTGGATAAATAGATAAAAGATTCTTATTTTCCCACAGCCCGGTTTCTTTTAAACCTTGCCCAGTTTATTTAAAATCCTAAGCCTGTGGGCCCTTACTAATTTGCAAGGCTGGAATACTTGAACCCTGCCTTCGTGTATCCAGCTTCCCTGACCAATAAGGAAGCATTTTTCTGCCATTACCTTCCAAGGAAACTAGATTTTCCCCTCTTCATTAAAACTTATAATAAAGGAAAGCTAGCTAATAGAGTTATGTAAGCTTACTTTTCAAAGTGAAAAAGCTTTAAAAGCTGACCTTGGAAATGTTAATTAAGGAAGAAAGATCAACTTTGCCATGCATTTCTGTACTTAAGAGCGTAACTAAAGAATTTTTAAAAGAAGTTTTCGGGGTAGATTTTCTTACTGGTTAGTATAATGAAGGCATCAGAACAGCTGCAAAGTATTGGTTACGCTGCTGGAATTAATTTTGCTACACATGGATTTTTTTAAATGTTTTTTTCGAGAAAAAAAATCTGATAGCAGGTGTGACTTTTAACCTCCCGAATTGGAGAGCTTAATCATCAACATCACCCACACAACAATGGATATATTTTGGAAAGGGATGGGGGACAAGAATTTTACATTTCCCAAAGATGTAATCAGTATTAAATCTGGGTCTGAATATTAAAAAAAGCATTTTAATTGAGAATATACAATGTAGTCTCATACATGATCATATAAAAATTAAGGGAATTGAATGGAAAATGGTAGATGATCCTCTTAGCTATAGCAGCACAGCTAAAATTTCAAAGTATTTTTGAAGACGAATCTGTTTTGACTTAAGCTTTGCCTTGATGCTCACGAAATGGACCTGAGTTGAGCCTAAGGAGGACAGGTACTTACTTAGACCATTCACCCCCAAGTCATGGAATCTAATGCTGTTGTACTCTCCCAAGCACTTACTGCTCTATACATAGTGCTGTATACATAGCGAGTAATCAATAAATCCATTAACTGATTCATTATAACCCTTACAATGTCTTCCCTGACCTTTCTTCTGTTCAGTGACTCCCTATGTCCTTTAGTCATGTTGTTGTTTACCACTGTATTCCAAATCCACACGGAGCTAGTCTTCTGAGCTTTGAAACATGGTGTTAAGCAGAGACCTTCCTAACATATTTCTAAAAACAAACCTAAAATTGAGGAGGGAAGAGAGGAAGGTAAGAGCAGTTCAAGTTCCTTTGCAGAAATATTTTAGTACTATGTGATAAGAACTGTGCTTGGTGCCAGAGTAGATATAAGATAATCAGATCAGACACAGTGTCCGCCCCATCAGTTGGAGGTAAGGAGAATAGGTATTTATCCCTTTTTCACAGATGAGAAAATGGAGGTAGAGGGAAGTTAAGCGAATTGCGCAAGGTGTGACAGCAGGCAAGTGCCATTGCCAAGATCAGTTATCTGCAACACCATCTGTTGGCTTCTGGCTCCTGTAGTTGTGTAATTAGAGTAGAAGGTAAATAAATTTAGGTTCTGAGTGTTTAGAAAAATAATGGCTCTAAATTTCCTTATCCCCAGAAATAGGTTACAGTTGGTTACTTGGGCAGTGGTATGTCTTAGTAAATACTCTCTACTGAATCATTGAGCCCATGGGAAATAAGTGGTTAGGATCCGGATCACTTGCATGTTTTTAAAAATACATTTTTAACCAGAATTAAAACGTAGAACTTAAATTTTATACAAGAGGAAAGTGCATCCAGCTGTATCTTTTCCCTCCCACACCACTTTCAGGCTCTTACATGAGTTTTCCTCATCCCATGAATCCTGTTTCGGTTTTCTTTCCCTAATTTCCTGCTCCTGCTTTTCCCTGTAAGCAGCATCCCTGAGAATACCTTAGTGATGGTCTGAATTCTTCAGTGCTTGCGTAATGAACAGACCTATCTCCTAGGGCTTCAGGCACTGTGGAAGCAGGTGTGCTGGCACACCACTTTTTTATGGTATTTAACTATGTGTCAAGCCCTGTTAAATGCTGGGATAGATACAAGTTAATCGGGTTGGAAACAGTCCCTCTCCCGGGTGGAGCCCGCCGTCTAAGTAGGAGGGAGAACAGGTATTGAATCCCCATTTTACAGAGGAGGAAACTGAGGCATAGTGAAGTCAAGTGATTTGCCCAAGGTCACCCAGCAGACAGTTGACCGGGCTGGAATTAGAACCCAGGTCCTCGGACAATCAGGCCCATTCCGTTTTCCACTAGGCCACACTGCTTCTGGATCTATTGGGATGGGTTCAAAGAGAGAAGCCACAGCAGGCCAGTGGGGAAATCATCATCATCAATCGTATTTATTGAGCGCTTACTATGTGCAGAGCACTGGACTAAGCGCTTGGGAAGTACAAATTGGCAACATATAGAGACAGTCCCTACCCAACAGTGGCCTCACAGTCTAAAAGGGGGAGACAGAGAACAAAACCAAACATACTTACAAAATAAAATAAATCAGTGTTCAGATTGCATGTAGCACTCATCTTCAGTGTAAATATTTTCTTTCACTTTGGTTTTCCTTCAAGTTGCTTGTATTTACCACTTGCAGCTTTATCTCCAGTGCTAACAGGACTGTTGCAAGAACTCTTTCCCAACTCAGGCTTTTCAGCACTCAGTGATAAGGTGGCTGTCTCTTCAGTTCCATCCTCTGTCCTCTTTTCCCCAGTTAATCTCTCACTGATGTTTTGTTTAAATTTGGCTTGTCAGTCTGCATCTCAGTGGATTCTGGGAAGAGGTTTTTTTTCCCCTTTTTTGGGTCTGTCTTCTGAGTTGTGCTGTGACATTTAATGTTCTCCGTATTTCCTTATTTTAGTACCCACTTCTGTCTTTTGAAGAGATGGTTTTGATTACTTTCCATCTTTACAATACCTAACCACCGAAATGACCAGTATTATTTTGAGTATGTATCTTTTGAGCATGCAGGAAGTGCTTTCTCTGAGTAATTGTGGTTACAGTTATCCTTCAAATCATTTGACACAGACCATAAACATTTAGTTATGATGCATGAAAGATGGATTAGAAACCAAACTCAGCTTGTCTATGGATTATCTGTTCTTTCATCTGAACCAGTGTGCCAGTGATGACTCATGGTAATATTTAATGATGAAGGGTGGCTTTATTCTTGTAGGAAATCTTTTAAGGAATTCCAAACAAATATACTGGCTTTCAATACCTTCTTTCTAACACAGCAGCCATGAGGACGATATGGTGCTTTCTGGAGTTCAGAGAGCAATGGGAGCAGGGTTTCTAGGGACAGTGATCCAAGCACGCAGGGTGTTGGGGAAAGAGTCAGGAGAGAAGATAAAAAGACAAATAAGGAAGGGAGACTCAAAGATGAATCTGTTGGGTAGGGACTGTCTCTATATGTTGCCAATTTGTACTTCCCAAGCGCTTAGTACAGTGCTCTGCACACTGTAAGCGCTCAATAAATACGATTGATGATGACGGTAGAGCGGACGGAGGAGGCGGGGGTAGTGGGGAAGTAGTATCAGAGGGACATGTGCAGGTGCCACCAAGATGCATGCACATACACACGCACACAAACACTCAAACACTCACACACACACAAACTCACAGAGTTCCACACTGTCTCAGTTAGTTTTCTATCATTTCTATTAGATTTACAGTTGGCTTTTTGAAATCCATTCTCCAGATAGTTTGGTTGCTACTTTGTTCACAATAAAACTAGAAACATGTTTTCTTTACCCCATTTTAGAAGTCCATCCATGTGGAACACCAACTTAAAGCCCCGTTTCAAATTTCCCTAATGCTAGAAGCTGGAGAATGAGAAGCAAAAGCTAGAACAAGCGGCTGGCGCTGTAAAAGACAAACGCATCTGTACAACAAGGGTTATTCGTGTGTGAATATTCTGGCGGGAGCTTTTGGTCAAGCCATAAGCAAAGTACAAAGGCAAGGGTCATGTTTCTTACTTTTATTATAGGTACATCAAACACCATAACCCAGTAAGGGCTCAATAAATACTACTGGTACTATTGATAGTCTGATTAGCAAAGCAATTTGTTCTCTAATAATAGTTCTTCCTTCTGAACTCTTCTCTTGTGCTAACAAACTTCTAAAAGGACTTTATCCCTAATTATGTGGCTCTAATTAGCCCTTTATATAACCTGTGCAATACTTCCTGAAGGAAGCACTTAGTTAATTGGAAGTTTTTACTAACCAGCACTCTTAATTCACCCAGGATGCTGATTAGCAAAACTTTGACTCTGTGAGTGTGTGTATTTAAAATGCAAGCAAAAGCATTGTTTTGCATTTTTTAAAATTTGCATCTTTACAAATGTCATTGTGTTGAAGCAACAAGAACAAAAATCATTTTACCAAGCTGTTAATTCAGCCATGGTGCTTGGTAAGTTTGAGAACCTGTGAGGAATTGTTTGTAAAACAGAAAATGTTGCCCATTTTACTTCTGGTCTTTGATCAGCCCTTTTCTTTGTACTTCCTTCTAATGTAAGTTCTGTCCCTTGACATTTTTCTCCTCGTGGCATCAGTCTCTCAATTTTCCATCCTCCACCCTCTTTTCTTGGCTGTCCTTGTCCAGTTATTGGCTCCCTTTTTCCACTAGGAGAGATGAGGGACACTGAACTTTTGGATCATGCTGTTTCTCCTAGCTCTTCTTGAATGCAGGTACTGTTTCCTCTTGCTAAATGGTTCCGTTAAATTTGCACTCCTAATTATTTCCATGTAAATAAAGCAGAGGGATGCTAAACAAAATATAGTTTCCCTGGGAAATAATGTAAAGTGCATTAATGAGTTCCATGGTGCAGAAAATCAACCAAAACAATTTAATTTTTCTCAGTGATTAGAAAACACAGAATAGTTACATGATCAAATAATGATGATGTATGCACCATCAGTTAAAGCTTTTGAATTAGATTCGGTGAGGATTTATTTATTATGGCACTTGTTAAGCACTTATTATGCATATGCACTAAACACTGGGGTAGATACAAAATAATCAAGTCCCACATGGGGCTCACAGTCTAGGAGGGGGCACAGGTATTGAATCACCATTTTGCAGTTGAGGGAACTGAGGCACAGAGAAGTGAAGTGACTTGCCCAAGGTCACACAGCAGACAAGTAGTGGAGCCAGGATTAGAACCCATGATTTTATGACTGCCAGGCCTATGCTCTATCCACTTGAGTAGGATATTAGAAAACACTGTGAAAATTAAATATTGTATTTCCATATGCCTCTAATTCTGGCTCTGCCCACTTGTCTTCTCTGTGACCTTGGGCAAGTCACTTCAATTCTCCGTGCCTAAATTATGTCTATAAAATAGGGATTAAGACTGTGAGCCCCCATGTGGGAGATGGACTGTGTCCAACCTAAATCGCTTGTACCTACCCCAGCATTTAGTACAGTGTCTGGCATATAGTAAGCACTTAAATACCTTAAAAAGGTAGTGCATGCTAAAATGCTATCCGACTATATCCTCAGGCTATATGACTGGGGATGGCATTATCTATACTAAATGGAAATGGGCTCTAAGCCTGGTATTCAAGTGGGTCAGACTACTTCATAGGAATGGGAAGTGAAATGCTGAAATGGTGGTGAATTCTGGCAGTGTTATTTGGGATTATCTTGAAGTGAAACAGTGCCGTAAGAAATGCTGTATCTGTTCCCAGCATAGGTAGATTCCTCAATTGTCCGAGATGACTTCAAGTTTCAGGTAACTAAATTCAACATCCATCTTTTTTAAGCGAGAAGTATGCTGGGCAAGTAGGCTCTGGATGGATCATAGACCAGAAGCCATACAATGACAGAGCTCATGCCTAAAATAAAAATTTCTCATTAAGCAAAATTATTGAGTGCAGGTGGTCCTAACTCCAACTCCAAATTGGGAAAATTAATAGCCCAGTGATTTAAAAAGTTAATGCCAACCCCACAGGTGCCTAAATTATACTCAGAGACAAGCTTAGGCACTGAGAGAATCTGGCGCAATATTTGCAGAGCTAACAGGCTTACCCAAAGTCAACTTGAAAGGCTTTCCACACCTGAAATCAAAGCAAGTAGGCCACTTGTTTATGGAAGCCTGTTGAGCTTGCTTTTATTTGGTAAGCAGCTGTCTCTTATGGAAGGACTGAGGAAGAGAAAGCCATTAAAGTTGTGGAGGACTTGGAAATATTATGATTAAGATATTTTGTATGCATGCTTCAGCTGTTCAAAACAGAAAAGTACGTGCATCTTGGAAAGATAATCTAAATCTGTCGGAAGGTTAGGAAAAGTAGCTGAAGATTGATGCTCATTCTGAGTTAAAAGGCCCCTCTTGATTGGATCTAAACCCAGGAATTATGCAGTCTTGTTTTGAAGGAGTTTAGGAGAGCCTTCCAGGAATCATTCTCCAGCTAGGGCACAGGGAGGTTGGATCACTGTGGTCCAACTATTTTGGAAAAATTGGCAGGCAAAATCAGGGGAGGTAGTAGCCAGTATTCGTGAGCTAGTTTCCAGGTTTTGAGTAAGGGGGCACCAGGACAGACAAATAGGACTTCCACACAGTAAGTGAAAAATATGATTGATTAATTGATTTCTTAACCCTTCCCTGCCCTTCCCGTCTTCCTGTGTTAAAAAGTTGGGCAGGTTCTTGGCCTTAAAGTCTCAAGACTGAAGATCATCCTTTGTTTTTGATGCGAAAATCCATCAAGCCAACAAGTTTAGAAGAAGATACGGGGCCAGATTGAAACAACAATAATGGCACTTGGAGCCATATAAGTGTCTGCCAACATTCCAGGCCTGGATACTTTACACACTTGTCTGGGCAGGCAAACTGGCAGCTCAAATTCCAGCCTTCCACGTTAAAAGAAATGCAATTTTTAAGTGAGAAAAGAACCAAGGAAGCCAGAGAGAATAGGCCACTTGTTTATGGTGACTTGTGTTGACCCTGATTTTACTTGGCAAGCAGCTGTCTCTTATGGAAGGCCCGAGAAAGAGAATGGTATTAAAATCATGGAGGATTTGGAAATATTGTGGTTAAGATATTTTATATGGTGTGCTTACGTTATATAAAACAGAAAAATACCTGTGTCTTGGAAATATAACTGATTGTAGCAGAAGCCTGCTTTTCATAAAATTGACAATTCTGTTAGTGGGAATTCAACCTTAAGCTTTTGATGTATTGAGATAAAAAATAATAAACCCCAAAGAATTCATAAATCACACCAGAAAGAAGCATGTACAAACATTATTTTTGCTATATAATCACCCTGGCTCCTTTATTTCTTTGGAATTTTTATGATGCACAATGCAGAGGCAGTATTAAAGATGTCAGCTCTTGAATAAATCAAACAAAATATTCATGTTTTACCTGTAGCCATAGTTTTGTTTCTTAGAACATCTGTTTGTCATGTCCATTTGTATGGAAACTTCAAAGGGTTTTAGTTTTTCCCCAGGAGGCATCTTTCTGGTAACCTCAATCATACTTTTTCAACTGATGTCTACTTTCTTCCTTATTACTTCAGAATTTAAATGAAATTAAACTCCTGCTAATGCAAAAAAATGTGGAGGCCTGTGGCATTGTATCAATTGCTGTTTTCCAGTTATGGAATAAAGCCAGAAATTCCCCTGCAAACCTTAAGGGGATTGTAAAGAACATTTGCAGTTGGTACTTCCCCGAATGCTACCCAGTAGAACTGTATTCGTCTGGAATTACTTAGTTTGAACTGTTGACTGAAATTTTGCTCTTTGAATAGACGAGTCCCTGGAAACAGTAATATTTGTTTACTATTTGTGAGGAAAAATAGGTGAGACTTTTCAGAATTTGCAACTTAGTGGTTAAAACAGGAAACTGAAGATGTGGGCTCGAGTCTTTGCCCAGTTGACTTCTTTGTGTTTGCTTTTTTTGTCACCCATAAAATGGGAATGACTCTTCCCACCAGTTAGATCATCAGTGTTCACAGTTTCTGCTTTTGATATTTAATTTTGTGTAATTTTATTTTAAAATAGAAGCTCTTTTTTAAAAATATAAGCACTTGCAAAGCATATACTAGATGATAGAGAATGCTTAAGACAATTGCAAACCCTCTTTTGAGACTTATAATCTAAGAGAATGGGGGAAAAGGACAAAAACACACTTTGAGAAATTTATATGGGCCAAATTAGCAAGGTTTGTTTAAATGTATATGTATGTATATTTGTACAACTGGAATATTCATGAAAAATTTGTAGGGAAGTGTCAGGGAAGTTGTGGTGAAGAACTGGGCTGCTGGAAATAATAGCGTTGATTAGAAGGAGTCTTAGGGAAATGGTCAGATAGACCCAACTGCAAGTCCTAAGAGAAAACCAATGGTTGCTGCTTAGGTGGGATGAGGAAGAGTCAGAAAAGCTGACTTTTTTTCAAAAAAAAAAAAAAGAAAGGAAGTAAGAGATTAGAGTACAGTGTTTTAGGTGCTAAGGCCTGGTTCAAAGGAAAGCTTCTTGAGAATGCTTTGGATTTGAATGTATCTAAAGGCAGAGGAGAAAGAGTTGAGAAAGTGTAGTCGTTTGATTATTTAGGAGATAGAGATGGAGAGAGTAAGGACATGTGTTCTCTGCAAGCAGGCAGGAGATGGAATTGAGATTGGGGATGGAGGGGTTGGATTTTGAAAAGTAGCTGGGAGATTTTATCCATGGAGCTGGGAAGCAAGTCGTCTTCATCAGTATTTATTGGGCATTTATTATCTTCAAAGCCTTAGGTACTTCGTGGAGTTAGAGGAAGGGTGTATGGTGCAATCCCGGCCTGCAAATTTGCAATCTAATGGACTAAAATAAGCACACCTAAATTGTCGAATATAACAATTAAAAAAGAGTGAGAATAATAATGATAATAATTGTGATATTTGCTAAGCACTTACTTATGAGCCAGGCACTGTACTAAGCTCTGGGGTAGATACAAGGAAATTGGGTTGGATACAGTCCCTGTCCCACCTGGGACTCTCGTCTTTAATCCCCACTTTACAGATGAGCTAACTGAGGCCCAAGGTCATACAGCAATAAGTGGCAGACCTGGGAATAGAACCCAGGTCCTTCTGATTTCCAGGCCCGGGCTCTAGCCACTACGCCACGCTGCTTCTCTAGAATCTAGATAATCTAGAACAGGTGGGTATTGAAATAAAAATCAGCTATATAGAGGAGTATTTAAGAATACTGAGTTGGCTGGAAAAAATGGCTTAAGTAGAAAAATAGAAGAGGGAGGATAGGGAAGCATCATAAAGAAAACTCAAATAAATAAATTGCAAGGTGTTAGTTAAGAGAGGTGGAGAGGCTACTAGTGCTTAGGGAGGAAGTAGAAGATTTCCAGCAGTCGCTGTAGATTGGGGGGCAAGTTTTAGACATTTTAAAAGTCACTTATCTTAAAGTCCTCTACTTTTAGGGCTGTTGTCCCTTTCTCAGTTTGTTGAGCTTACTGTAAAAATCCAAGTGAAGTGAAAATTTAGATATGCAAATATTTCAAGAAATATAAATAACTATCGTCCTTACTTACATTTACCTCTAATTTTTTTCATTTTTTTTTTCAGGCCAGCCAGACCTTTCAAGTTACCAAAAAGGTAAATTAACTTCTAAAAGTGATTTGAGCTAGTTCGATGAATTAATTGAATTTTTAAAAAGAATTTCTATTACCGTAAAAACTAGAGAGCCCTTTTAAATATTTTAAAGGGTACACGCAGTTTTCTTTTCCTCTTCCAAATTGAGCCTACTGTGGTCTAAAGGAAGAACCACAGTCTGTTCTTATTGCCTAAGGCAGGGAAGCATAGTTTCCCAGCATTTTGGAACAGTGATTCAGAAAGGATTTATCAGTGGTATTTGAGTGCTTACTATGCAGGGCACTGTTCTAAGCACTTGGGAGATTACAATACAACAGAGTTAGCAGAAAAGTTCCCTGCCCACAATGAGCTCACAGTATGAAGGGTGAGGCAGACATTAATATGAATAAATAAATAATTTATAATAAATAATTTAAAGATGTGTACGTAAGTGCTGTGAGGTTAGGAGTGGGGTGATTATCGAAAGTCCAAAGTAAAGTATGTAAAGTAATATTTCCCTCCAAAGAAAAGGCTTATGACATTGATAGGATCTCTTCTTATTTTTGAACCAGGAAGAGAATGGTAGTTTTTATATTTGTAGTTAAATGGCCGTTCTAGCAGGTCTTAATTTATCCTCTGCTATTTTTAAAAAATGACATATTGAAGCAATGTGGTTCAGCCGTGGACAAGTGTATCATGCGCCTTGCCCTAGGTCCTTTGAGTGTTCATGGCTTTAGCCCTTTACACTATGCCAATTTCATCTGCCTAAATTTTCCATTTAATAACTCTTTGTGGGCCTCTCCAGTCCGCCCCACAGCACTTATGTGTATTTGTATATATCTATAATTCTATTTATATATATTGATGCCTGATTACTTGTATTAATTTCTGTCTCCCCTGCTCTAGACTGTGAGCCCATTGTGGTCAGGGATTGTCTCTCTTTATTGCTGTATTGTACTTTCCAAGTGCTTAGTTCAGTGCTCTGCACACAATAAGTGCTCAACAAATATGAATGAATGAAGGAATTGAGGTGGTTCATTGTGGGCAAATCCCTGTCCCCTCGGACTCTCCCTTTTTCCAACAATTCACCTCACCTATGAGGAATAATAATAATAATAATGACATTTATTAAGCGCTTACTATATGCAAAGCACTGTTCTAAGCGCTGGGGAGGTTGCAAGATGATCAGGTTGTCCCACAGGGGGCTCACAGTCTTAATCCACATTTTACAGATGAGGTAACTGAGGCACAGAGAAGTTAAGTGACTTGCCCAAAGTCACACAGCTGACAGTTGGCGGAGCCGGGATTTGAACCCATGACCTCTGACTCCAAGGCCCGTGCTCTTTCCACTGAGCCATGCTGCTTCTCATAGAGCTGTCATAGCATAGAGCTCTGTAGCCTGAGTGTGAGAGTGTGTGTGTGTCTTTTAATAGAAAAATCCAAAAGTTACGTTTATAGGAGACATAACCTACAAGGAAAGAAAGTCATTGTATGCAGACTGGTGCCCTCCCTCTTCTAAGGCTGATAAATGAGTAGGAAACAGGGTTGGGTAAAAATGGGTAGCTTTGTCTAACTGGAGCTGAATTAATTATTTTGAAATTAAACCCCTGTGTTACGTTTGTTGAGGGCTTCTTTCAGTTGTGTAAATTTGAGGCAATAAAAGATGACAGGAGTATAGTAATTAGAGAGCAAAGACCTGAAAGATCCTATTGATGCAAAGGCCCTGTTGCTTCATCTTTCATCTTAGTTTGCATTTGGTGGAGGAGGAAGTAAAATATGGAGAATATTTTTTGGGACGGGTGTGTTCTGGAAACCTAAAATCTGCTGACCACCTGGTATTTGCCTTTGGAAAACCACAATCAGCATATTATGATTTATGTGTATTACTTTCAAAATGTACTGTTCTTTGTGGAATTGTTCTATATATTCCATCTACCAGAATAAATAGCTGAACTGTTCTGCAGTGTTACTCTTCAGCATGTAATGTTTATATTATTGATAGCCAATTTCAGTTTGAAAAAACCTAGATTTGAGGTCGATAATTTTTGCATAGAGGAATTAACTGTCACCTGTACTTTAAAACCAAAACCCAGTGTCACTGCTTACTATAATGCTTTGTTCAAAGTGGACACTAAGTAAATATTATTGATAAGAATGATGACAGATTGAAAACAGATTCATTGACATGATAGCATTTTCTGAAACCTGCCTTTGCTGCTCTTTTGTCACCCTGTTCCGTCCTCCTCATCTCTTCCTTCTTTCCCTCCTCTTGCCACCTTTTCCTTGGATTCACTAAAACCTCAGGTCAGAGCAGAGGATATTCCTGGTCCTCCAACTCTCCAACAGGATTGTACACATGCACAAAAAGCAGTGTTTACAGATAGACAGATCAAGAACCTATGGAAAATGACTCTATAGGATGTGGTCAGTGATTTAATTTGAATATTCCCATTTTATTTTGAGCACTGTGATAGTGTAGAATCTGTCATTTATGGTGAACTTAGTTAACCATTACACCTTAAGCTTCTTTTAAATGCAAAGAGGGAGGTGTTTTCCTATCCTTATTTAAATACCCAGGAACTTTATTACCTTTTAAAAGCCCTATTGAAATCCAAATTTTTTTAAAAAAATATTAGAGCCATTTTCTTCAGGATGCTCCAAGGGAGCATTCTTAAAACTGCAGCCCTGAAAAGTTAAGAAATCCAAGTTTTAAAATCCTATTCCTTTGTACCACAGTTTATACAAAATGGCATTCATCCTTCATTATTTGTGGCTGCCAGAGGGGTTTGAGGAAATAAGTTGCAATTATGATTAGCAAACAGATGAGTCAAAAGGCTGTTTTCAAATAGGCTAGAAATAGTAACCTCTGCAGCCAAATCTGAACTGATGAGCTCTATTTTACAAGAGCATCAGAGTAATAGTGCCTGGGCTAAATAACGTGTTTTTGAAATTAGATTCTGTATAGCAGACAAATGGAGTTAAATACCTAGTCCTTCACCCCAAATACTAGTGCCACTACCTCTTCATTTTCCATCAGGCACCCTCTGGTACAACACAGCCCCTGTCACTGTGGCTTCAGGGCTCCAACGCTGGCTCAGGACCGTCTCCTGTTTGTGGTGTTGGTGCCCTTGTTTGTGCTGGAAAGACTTTAGCCAGCCTCCAACTCTCCCTTGCATTGTGGAGACCCCAGGATCGGTTTCTGCGCTTGCACCCTGAAGATCCTAGTTCCAGCTGGCATGGGGAGAAAGGAGGAACCCCTTTTCTGATTTTTTTTTTTTTTGAAATGGTATTTGTTAAGCACTTACTATGTGCAAGGCTCTGGGGTAGATAGAAGATAGTCAGGTTGGATACATCCCATGTCCCACATGGGGTTCACAGTCTTAATCCCCATTTTACAGATGAGGTAACTGAGGCACAGAGAAGTGAAGTGACTTGCCCAAAGTCATGCAGCGGACAAATGGCGGAACCAGAATTAGAACCTGGGTTCTCTGACTCATAGGCCTGTGCTGTTTCCCCTAAGCTATGCTGGTTCTCCGATGTTACCCTTCCTGCTTGAAAAACTCTGGGGACAAAGTTAATGGAATTGCCTCCACAGTGCCAAACCCAGGTGGGTAGAGTGGCCACCTATGCCCAGGGACCCTCCCAAAAATAAACCAACCAGTCCTGGAGCCAACTTCCTTTGGTGGGAAAGACTGAACTGGGTGTCTCAAGTGCACCTCCATCCTGGCTGGTAGCCCAGATGAATTCACAAGTGGTCTGAAGGCCTGGATTTGTGATGGAGAAGACGGAGGAGGTCCTCTATACCAATTAATTAAGGGCCTAAAGACTAGGAGCCTTCAATGCTAAAATGATTAGCCAAAGACCCTTTAATGCAGAACAGAAGCACTAATTGGATTTTAGCACCTCTTTTGCGTTATGAAAATGGTTTGTACCTAGAACAGCGTACATTAGAAGAGGAAGGGGTGGGCTGGGAGGAGCAGACCTCAGATGAATTTGGGAAATGCTAAAAGATAGAATCTGAAAAAAGAAGGCAATTACACAATAATTAGTCTGGAAAAGAAAGATGACCTTTGAAAGGACATTTGACTTGCTTTAGAAAGGATAAGGAATGAAGTTGAGGAAACCAGTGAAAATGACCTCTGACTCTTCTGCCATTTACTTCCTTCCCATATCAGTTTCTAAAACCCTAACAGGTATTTAAACCCTAACAGTATTTCCCAGGTTCACCCCTTCCTCTCTGTCCTTGTGACCCACCATCTTGGTTCAAGTCCTCATCACCTTATGGCAGGATTATTGTAGCAGCCTCTTTACTGGTTTCCTTCCTCAAGCCTCTGTCCCCTTCAATCTATCCTACATTCAACCAAACATACAGTCTTTTTAAAATGGCATTTGGAGTACATCACTCCCCTCCTCCTCCACCTCCAGTAGCTACCCATTCGACTTAAGTAAAGCAAAATTTCCTAAACATTGGTATCCAGGTTCTTTACCAGCTACTTCCTTTCCAAATGCTGTACATGGGATTCTGCCCCCTCTGTTCTTGTCGGATGGGGTAGGGAAGGGCTGCTCCCCAGACTCAAGAGCCCAAATGTCAAGAGCGCATGGTCACAGCCCCAGCCTCTGCCCACCTTCCTTTTCCTTCTCTTCTTCCTCCTCGAGTTTTACCCATTATTTACACCTTTCTCTCTGCATGGACCTCCCTCCCTCAACAAATTCACCAAACCATATTCCTCCCCACTTTGAAAACTCCTAAAAAGCTACCTCCTCCAAGAGACTTCCTAGAATAATTGCCACCTCTCTGGCCTTGCATCCTAATCACTTCTATGTTTGCTCCTGTTTTTATCATTGGTGTCTGTGTCCTTTCTCTGTTACCTATTGTATAGTTAGCCTCTTGTGTCCACTTGTCTTTCCCATTTTGTTGTAAGCTTATCTGTCTCCCCCCTCTAGACTGTAAACCCATTGTGGCCAGGGAATGTGACTGTTTATTGCTGTATTGTACTTTCCCAAGCCCTTAGAACAGTGCTATGATCCAGTAAGTACTCAGAAAATACAATCGAATGAATGAATCAAGGACAAGGGAAAATGCCTTAGAACAGTGCTATGCACCCAATAAGTACTCAGAAAATACAACTGAATGAATGAATCAAGGACAAGGGAAAATGTCATTTCCTAGCGTATATTTCCAAGCACCTACGACAGTGCTCTGCACACAGTGGATATTCATTAAATGTTGTTGATGATGAAAGAATGCCATAGAGATTGTTTGGGTTTAGCAGTAAGAAACAGGGATGGTTTTGATGAGTGTCTAATTCAGTGCTGTTGGTATTCAGTAATGCTAGCTGAATGGCTGCCCTTCATATGCAACTCCAAATAGGTCTTTAGCAGAAAATATATGGTTATGGCCTTGCCAGAGCAAATAATTCTCCTTCATGGGAAGATTTAACAGTGAATTTCTTGCACGCATTGTGACATTGTTGGCTCTCTTCCTTTTTCCCTTTTAGTTATGCAGCCTTGATAGCTGACTGGCCTGTGGTCGTACTGGGAATGTGCACTGTACTAATCGTGGTTTGTGCCCTGGTTGGATTATTAGTGCCAGATCTTCCTGATTTCTCTGATCCATTGCTGGTAAGGGAAATTTGTTATGTAACATGATTTTTCCCCATAAGAAAATCAAGATAAGTAGTTAATGAATTTGTCTCAAACCCATTGCAAGTTATTAATTAATGAATCTACTCTCCTCCAAAGACGGGGGAATGCACCCCTTGTTTATAGATACTGAGATGCTGTGGGACTTGTTCCTGTGTGTTTTGAGTCAGAATTTGGACATAGGAACTACTTCTTCTCAGGTGTCTCTTGAATTCTATGATCATGTTGTCTCCTGTGGAATAAAAGTTTTACAATTCTGACTGAGAATCTGATTATTACAGATGAACAAGTTCAGTGAGTCTGGAGGGATTAGGGTTTTATTTGTTTTTTTGTTTTTTTCCATATAAACTATAACCAACTCCAGCATGCGTAGCAGATGGGTTGGGGGCGGGGGGGGGGGGGGTCCGTTTTAAAATAGCCATTATGACTGATTCTGTTGGAAGTAGAAAAGTGAAAGAGAAAAACATGTCTGAGCAAGGGTAGTGATAGTAAGTGTAAAATACTTCATGACGTAACTGATTAAATTGGACCATCTTCTTATTGGATAATGCATGCTTGTATTCTAACTGTGTAGTCAGGAACTAGAAAAATAATCCTTGATCTGTGTATTCTACCTGAGGCATATAATGTGCCCAAGAATCCCAGGCTACCATGTTGCGTTCATGAAGCCTCCCATAGTGTCAAATCATTTTAATGCCTTTAAATGTGTAGAATTACTGTGTTTTTTTAATGAAAGTTATGCATCACCTTGAAATTCATTTTCCAAAATATTAGTAAAGTAATACTTAACTGAAATAAAATATGTTAATCTAGGTTTCTAATGTTTTGCCGTAGGGTTTTGAACCAAGAGGGACAGCAATAGGTCAGAGGCTGGTCACATGGAATAACATGGTGAAAAATACCGGGTACAAAGCAACCTTAGCAAATTATCCTTTTAAATATGCAGATGAACAAGCCAAAAGGTAATGCTTAACAATTTTTGGATTAATAATAATTAAATATAACCCTCTTTAAGGTTAAATATCATTAATTAATCATCATAATTAGACATAACCCTTTTAGTAATTGGAAAAAAGTTTAACTATGAAATATGCAGATGTATTCTGACATTAAAATGTCTATGAACAGCATAGTGGTTTAAAGATGTTGTTTCCTTAATAATTGTCAGAGCTGAATGAATTAATCTAGCTTGCTGTAAATAATTCTTCTCATTTACTATTTAGAGTCATATTATATGGGCTTTAAATTTTGAAGACCCACTACCCCTAGCATTTCTCAGCTTTTCCAAGGCTATGGTTTGCTTGAAAATAAAGTTGTTTCTTTCCATTTTAGCCATCGGGATGACAGATGGTCAGATGATCACTATGAGAGGGAGAAAAGGCAAGCCGATTGGAACTTCCACAAAGACAGCTTTTTCTGTGACATTCCAAGTGAGTAGCATTATGTAAGGAAAAACAAATCTCTAGGCAGGCTTATGGCTTTTATGTTTAACTCAGGCTTATGATTATCTATCATAGACTGATAAGTGTTTGTGTTCGGTAGTCTTCCACTACCTCTGTTTCTGTCCTACTTGGAGAGGTTTTGGTTTAACACTTTTCCATTCCCTCCCATTCACTACACTGCTCAACATTAGAGAAGCAGTATGGCTTAGTGCATAGAGAACCAGAAGAACCTGGTTCTATGGTGTGACCTTGGGCAAGTCACTTAACTTCTCTGTGCCTCAGTTACCTCATCTGGAAAATGTGGATTAAGACTGTGAGCCCCATGTGGGTCATGGATTAGGTCCAACCTGATTGCTTTGTATCTACCTCAGTGCTTAGAATAGTGCCTGGCAAGTTGTAAGTTGCTTAAGAAATACCTTAAAAAGAAAACCTTGCATTCACACACATCATTATTTTTCTTTTACAATGTCAGCAAGCCAAAAAGTGATAGTTGATTAATGTTTACTCAGTATTTTTGTTCACTGAAGACCTAATGAAAATATCTAAGGTCAGTTTTATATGGGTTTTCTACAAAGAACAATTTAAATACAATGTATTGGTTTCTGAACTGAGTTTAGCATATAAAGATTAGCATTTTTATGACTAAAAAGGCAAATCCTTCCATTCTTGTATATACATTTTTTAATTTTGAGGAGTTTAAAATGAGTAATTCCTATTAATCCAATTAAAATCATTTAGAAGTAGGACTTTTGAGAGGATTAACTGAGACCAAGTCTCTGAGGAGTTCATTAAAGAGGCAATTGAAATTAAATTAAGTTTTAAATATTGTGTTCCCCAGGCGTGAGCTTTCCTAAATAGTTGTTCATTTATAAATCCTTTTTTTTTCCTATATCCACAGGTAACCGCTACTCAAGAGTGGTGTTTACTTCAGTGGGAGGAGAAGGCCTATGGAACTTGCATGCAATTAAATCAATGTGCAATGTAGATAATATGAAGGTAAGTAAAGTGAAACTTAAATCTACCAAACAGAAATGAGGCTCTGCATTTGTAATTTCTTGCATGGATTCAGAGATGAAAGTACTTGAGCTTCTTACCATGTGCAGTATATACACTCCCCAGGCAGGCACAGCTCAATAACAGCTTTGCATTCTTTCAGGTCAGGATCAAAGTGTCTCTGTATTCCCCCCCCTACACCTTCAAAACCCATCATCTCTTTAAAAAAAACAAAACAAAACAAAAAAACCTGGCCTTTGTTTTTCTATTCCATTGTTACTCTTAGTTGAGGGTTCCAATTTTATTTCACAGAGTATTTCCTTTCAGGATAATAGTCTGAGAACTTGTTTTCTTTTCTCTTTTGTTTCCTTTCATTTTTCTCTGCCAAAAGGAGAAATAATCCTGGTTCGTTGTTTCTTGCATTTTTCCCCCTAAGGAAATTTGTCAGCATCTTAATTATGTTGTTAAGTGCATGTTTCTCTTGCAATCAATGGATCATTTAGACCTTTGTAGAAGGAATATTTAGAGGAAAAGTTGGGACAGGGGAATTCAAAAGGTATAAGCCCAATATCTAAGTAAATGATGAAAGTAATCCAATCCAGACTGCACTAGACTGAGATCTAATTTTTTTGCTACCATAGAGCACAGAAAGATTCAAGAAAACACTGCCTCTGATGACTTTACTCTGACTCAGTTCTCTAAAGTGCTGCAGTGACAGCAGCAACAAAAAACTTAAAGCCATTTTGGAATTAAAATATCTTTAGATTTTCAAAGTAACTTTACATACTTGTTTCTGTTCATGTAAAATGACCAAACAAGGACCATGCTAAAAAAGCACTCATTATATTTATGTCAAAACTCCTCAAACTGTGACTGCTCCATAATTGAAAGCACAATAACATGTACCCTGATAAGATTCAGCACAGGAGACCCTGAGAAGTTAATGCACAGCAAAGTATATAGTTATTTTGTACTTTAAGGCGAGAAAAATCTTTCTTTTCTTAGGAATCCCTGTTTTTCTGTGACTTTTCTTTCTCCACCCAGCCCAAAATAGAACAAAGCTATGAACCAATTTAATAAATACACCTCGGTTTTTCCAGGGATACTTATTGCTCTGTTCACTCCTGTGCTCCAGGAGTGAGCCCAGCTTATCTGGGCTTCTTAAGGGCAGAAAGGCACGCTACAGTTGCTTTGTTAAGAAATGTCATAAGTGTGCAGTGGCAGTAAAAAAAAAGCCTGTCACTAGGAAGCATATTGGAAACAAAACAAAAAGTGTAGCCTTGCCATTATGTGGAACCATGGAATCCTCCTACCTTGAATTCATGTAGGTAAGATGCAATGGACCAGAATAAACTACCAAGAAAAGCAAAGGGATGGAACAAATTTCCTTTGAGAGTAGACAGAAAAAATTAGAAATGAGGCTGAGAAGGGACATGAGGGAACCAACAAGAGGTTGAAATGTAAGGACAAGATAAACCTACAACAGTTTTTCACCAAATTCCATAACCTCAGCCATCTAATGGAGTTGGAATGTCTTAGGTTCAAAACAAACAAAAGAAAAGCTTTTTCCCCATAGGTGTTCATTCAATCAGTGGCATTTATTGAGGGCTTACTGTGTTTAGAACACTGTGCTAAGCGCTTGGGAGAGTACAATGCAGTGGAGTTGGTAGACATGATCCCTACCCCCAAGTTTACATTGATAAGCTTCTGGAATATGTTACCTCAGAAAGTTGCACAGTGAAAATATATCAATAGACTTAAGGGTGTGGATATATTCAGGGATGAAAAGTGTGTAATAGGTTGTTAGAAGGTAAAGTTAGGGATATAAAAGGTGGGGAAAAGATTGAGAAGTTATTAGCAGAAAATTAGGGATGTTATATATGGCACACCGACATCCAAGAAGATGCACGTCTCACTGAATGCAACTATCGTGGTGTTCTTCCCAGAATCGTTTATTACCCTTAGCCACCCATGACAGTTCCACTCCTCTAAGATTTCTGGTTTTAGCAAGTCTTTAGTCTCAACAATCCCTTTAAAACTCCTGAATCAATTCAAAAGCAATTGAACCAGCCAGGTAAGATTTCAAAGATGCCTATTAAATCATACACCTTTCTGAAGGCCCAGGATACTTTCCTGCTTTTCCCCTAGGAAGGAGGCTTATACTCTTAGATGTTAGCTTTGACTGGGATTCCTGTTGCCCATTGTGACTAAGTGCTAATTAATGAAAGGAAACAAAGAGATGAGAAGATGATCATATATAATAAACTATTTTTGCCAGTAATAACAGTAACACCTGGCTTTTCTACACCTTTCTATTCCTCTTAACCCTGTCATCTAATGTGCCTTCAATTCTATGTTGAACAGAACAGTAAGATTTTATATATATATATATCTATATCTATATACATATATATCTATAGATATATAGATATAGATATGTATATATCAAATTTAGTGGAAAACTATCCTGAAGAAAAAGCTGTGGGTAGCAATTCAAATTTCCTCATGTTTCAGATGGTGATAATACCTTATCATCTTGTGCCAGTCTCCAAGGAGCTCAAAGCACTTTGTGAGATTTTTCCTTATTTATTTGGCTTTATTTTCAAGGTGTTTTGAGCAGTCAGAATCCCCAAAGTATTTGGCAGGTCTTATTTTCTGAAACTCTAGTTAGTGCACGTAAATACTTAATTGTATCAAGTCTCAAGATGGATGGGATGCCCACAAAATTACACACAGCAGAAAGGCATAATTGCTAGTTTGTTGACTTTGGGGAATGTCTTAGTAATCACTGTAATATTTTGATGAGAACAGATGTTGGTGCTGTCACCGTCTGCATTTGTGATGCATTTAATCCAAACTACAGTCAGTCCTCGTTATATTACAAGCCAGTGGTTCTGATGAATCAAGCCGGCCTTGATCCCCAAAATAAAAAGTTGCTGAGTTTCTGGGGCCGTCGTCTCTCCCTTCCAGAAGTGCGTGTTTTTAAAAGAACTGCATTTGGCTCCCTGATCCTCTAGGTTACCTATCTTTTGAGGACATTTCTGTGTGACCTGAGGACAACCTTGGGGAATACAGTAGTGGCAACAAAAGTGGGGAAGCTTTCCCTGCTGCTGCCGCCACTCTTGTCACTCTGACCTCTTGGCTCTGATGAGGACAGGACATCCTGCTACCACCACAAGCCAAAGCAGATTTTAATATGTACTGCCAGCCAAAGTTCAGGGGATTGGATGGTGCTCAGAGTGCTAGAACCGCCTGTCAGTCATGCATATTTATCATTCAGTTGTATTTATTGCACACTTACTATATGCAGAGCACTGTACTAAGTGCTTGGGAGGGAACAATATAAAAATAGACACATTCCCTGTCCATTTATTCAGTGCTTACAGTGTGCAGAACACTGGAGAGTTGGTAGACATGTTCCCTGCCCTGCCCACTTTACAGTCTAAAGTGAGCAAGGTCATTCTGCTGATGGAACTTCTTTTCCAGGGCTCTGAAAACACTGGGCAGAAGTGCAAAGCAAGATTGAAGGGCAGGGATTGTTTGGAAGAGAAGAGGCAGAACCCCCTATGTATCTTAGTGAGGCTAGAGAGAAGAGGACAGAAAGCTAATACAACACTACAACCGGGCTGCTCAGCACCAAAAATATCAGCCACAGAGGCAGAGGAATTAGTTCCCAAGATGCTTCCTCTGTTAGAGAGCATTCTCGTTTAGTAGTATGTATTATATTTGCTTTCTAAAGTTACACACTGGGCGGAAGTTAAGCAGACTGTATAATGTGTAGACATAGATTCAGATCTGCCATAACACGTCTTCACTTTGAGTTTTGGCTAGAATGTTGCTAGGAATAATAGTACTAATAATAATTGCGGTATTTAAGTACTTCCTATATGCCAAGCACTGTACTAAGATCTAAGGTAGATACTAGATAATCAGGTCCGACCTGGGACTCATAGTCTAAGTAGGAGGGAGAAACAGATATTGAATCCCCATTTTTGCAGATGAGGTAACTGAGGCACCGAGAAGTTGTGAATTGCCTGAGGTCACACAGCAAGAGCCAAGATTAGAACGCAAGTCTTCTGATGCCCAGGCTCTTTCCACAGGGCCATGCTGCTTCTTAGGAATCAATCAACCAATCATATTTATTGAGAGCCTACTAGGAAATGTTTGTCCGACAACATGATTCTAGATAAAATGCAAGTTTTATTTTACACAAATATTTTCAAGAACGCAGCCCCTGCGTGTCAGGGAACTAGGTGTAATATGTTGTTAGTCTACCTATTGTTTTACCAGTGTGAGACAAATTATTTCTTTGTTACCTACTATTAAGTTGCTAAACTGAAAATGTAGTTGGTCAAGGTGTTAAATTTCTTCTTTGTCTGTTATTCCCATTCCTCTCCAAATTTTACTATTTCACGTGTGCCTTTGGTAGTCGTTTAAGAAACAAGATATTTCAGTCCTTGCCTGATCCTTCATTTTGTGCCTTTTTGTTCCCTTCCCTCACACCTCCTAATTTTAAGTCAATTCCACTACTGCTACTACTAACTAGAGATGCTCTCTTGGCCGTGCTAGTATGTGCTTAGTATAGGGTTCTGCACACAGTGTTTAATAAATACTATTAATACTACAAATCTGGTGGTTAAAATAGATTCTTAGAATTAGAGATTCCTTTTTTCCCAATATGAATATAGGATAAGAATAACTTCTTAGCCTAAAAGATTTTTAATTTATCTTCTGGATGCCTTTTCACAATATATTACTAATACATGTTTACATCCTACATGAGTCTCAATGTAAGTACAAACTGACTACTACAAAAAACCAAGGGGCTTTTTCACATAAGTGTCTGTTATGGGTGTCCGGCATCTGGATCAATAAGCCCTCTTTCCGTATTTGAGGGTGACCTATCATTTAACTCTCCATAAATTTGCATGGACCCCAGAAGTCAAAGATGTGCATATAGCTTTAATTCTATTTGTTCTGATGATTTTGACACCTGTCTACATGTTTTGTTGTCTGTATCCCCCTTCTAGACTGTGAGCCCGTTGTTGGGTAGGGAACGTCTCTATATGTTGCCGACTTGTGCTTCCCAAGTGCTTAGTACAGTTCTCTGTACAAAGTAAGTGCTCAATAAATATGATAGAATTAATTAATTAATAACTAAAGCCACCTCTCAGGCATATGTTGGTTTCCCATGGACTTTTCAATTTCATTCCTAATCTGTGTGTACAATGACAATGCTTTGTTAAATGTCCAGACCATCTTCACCTCCCTCAACCCTCTTTCCAAACGACTAATTTTGAGAGGTTCCAAACTACTAATTTTGAGAGGTTATTCCAAGACCGAATAGTCTGTTGTCTTTTGAACTCATAGCTGACAATCCATATTATTATGGTTGCATTATCACTTCATCTACTATTCTGTGTTCCCCACAGCTTACAGGGTGGGCTGCAAAACAAGATAAAAAATTAGCCCCCTTCCCATCTTAAAACTGGATTTCTGGTGATCACTTCATGGTACTTCCCTCCCCATTCACCAGAGTGACCCCAAAGGATGTGTACATTATTCCCTTGGAGAATAGATCTGGATAGCTGCCATGAAAAATAGAGATATGCTATTCTAGGGCTTCCTTTTATTTATTAAGTTGTTCAGTTTTTCCTGAGTTGGCATATGTGAATGTTTTTATCTGGAAACAATCAAATCTGAATTATCCTGTTTTTATGGAATGCCAGGCCATCACAATTTTGAAATTAGCTTGTACAAATGCCAAAACCTTCATCAGAATCTTAACTCTTTTTTGATCATAATAATAATTGTGGTATTTGTTTAGTGCTTACTATGTGCCAGGTACTTGTACTAAGCGCTGGGGTGGATACAAGCAAATCAAGTTGGACACAGACCCTGTCCCACGTGGGGCGCGCAGTCTCAATCTCCATTTTACAGATGAGGTAACTGAGGCAGAGAGAAGTGAAGTAACATGCCCAGTGCCACACAGCAGACAAGTGGCAGAGCCGGGATTAGAACCCATGACCTTCTGACTCCTGGGCCCGTGCTCTATCCATTAGGCCATACTGCTTCTCCATGTTCTGCTCACCTAGAAAGCAATTGCTAACCAGGCATTTAGAATAGATCTAGGGATAGTAATTGTGTTGGATGAGCATAACATCAATGAGGATTGATCATGTATGGCAGCATCTCACTTTAAAACCACGAAATGGGGAACTGGCATGTATAAAACGAAGAAGTGCTGGAATCAGAAGGCCTAAAAGCAAACCTTCAGAAACCCACTGTCTCTACATTGGGAAAGGTGTTGAACAATCTCCCATAAATAATCCCCTATTACTCTGCAGAACCCTCTTTTGAAGAGTCAGTTGGATTTTTACAGTGCCCAGAGACATGAGTATATCAACTCGGACATTTAGGGCGTCTCTACCGAAAAGGAGATCTCTTTAGGGAAGATAAGGGTGGAGAAGGATGTTCTACTCCCACACCAAAGTGGTGTCACCCCTTTAAGCTGTCCATTTTATTTGTACTTAAGATCCCCAAGCCTTTTGCGGCAATCCGAGGGACCCTGAGTCATCTCTCCCCAGGCCCCGTTGCTGAGCCTCACTGGGTGGTTTCTAGTCTTATCCCTTCACACTAAGGCTTGCTGTGAAAACCCTCCCCTACACTGGATCTTGATATGCTGCCCCGTGTAAGCCCGTGACCATCAGCAGTCACAGAAGAGCGTGACCCCGCCTCCTCCAGAGTCTCGTCTTCCTCACATTAGCCTTCCCTCGAGAGAACCATTTGACAAGCAGGAGGTTTCTCAATCTTTCTGTGTGTTCCTGTCTCTCCAGATCAGATCCCATGCCCAATTTGGCGATCTCTGCCAGAGGACCACTGCTGCTTCGTGTTGTCCCAGCTGGACCCTGGGCAACTACATTGCCATTCTAAACAATAGATCATCCTGTCAAAAAATAGTAGAACGAGATGTTTCCCATACCCTGAAGCTGCTTCGTACGTGTGCCAAATACTACTACAATGGAACCCTGGGACCAGACTGTTGGGATATGGTAGCCAGAAGGAAGGACCAGCTTAAGTGTACAAACGTGCCTCGTAAATGTACAAAATACAATGCGGTTTACCAGATCCTCCACTACCTAGTAGACAAAGACTTTCTGAGCCCAAAGACAACCGACTTGGCTGTGCCAGCTTTAAAATACAGCATGCTCTTTTCTCCTACAGAAAAAGGCGAGAGCATGATGAGCATTTATTTGGACAATTTTGAGAACTGGAACTCGTCCGATGGTATAACCACCATAACAGGAATTGAGTTTGGAATCAAGCACAGTTTGTTTCAAGATTACCTTTTAATGGATACTGTGTATCCTGCCATAGCTATTGTGATTGTCCTCTTAGTCATGTGTGTCTACACCAGGTCCATGTTTATCACCCTGATGACCATGTTTGCAATAATTAGTTCATTGATTGTTTCGTATTTTCTCTATCGGGTCGTATTTAACTTTGAATTTTTTCCTTTTATGAACCTGACTGCACTAATCATTTTGGTTGGGATTGGAGCAGATGATGCTTTTGTCTTGTGCGATGTTTGGAATTACACAAAGTTTGATAAGCCTCATGCTGAAACATCTGAAACAGTGAGCATCACCTTGCAACATGCTGCTCTCTCCATGTTTGTCACCAGTTTTACCACTGCAGCTGCCTTTTATGCCAATTACGTTAGCAATATCACAGCAATCAGGTGCTTTGGCGTTTATGCTGGAACCGCCATATTGGTGAATTATGTGCTAATGGTAACCTGGCTCCCCGCAGTAGTTGTACTTCACGAGCGGTATCTCCTCAATATATTCAGTTGCTTCAGAAAGCCTCAGCAGCGACTTTATAGCCACAAAAGTTGCTGGACAGCGCTGTGCCAAAAGTGCCACAAAGTTCTTTTCACCATTTCCGAGGCATCTCGAATTTTTTTTGAGAAAGTGTTGCCGTGTATCATCATTAAGTTCCGCTACGTTTGGCTGTTCTGGTTCTTTGCCTTAACCATAGGTGGGGCGTACATTGTGTGTATTAATCCAAAGATGAAACTCCCATCATTAGAACTCTCCGAGTTCCAGGTGTTCAGGTCTTCTCACCCCTTTGAACGTTACGATGCAGAGTACAAAAAGCTTTTCATGTTTGAACGCGTCCACCACGGTGAGGAACTCCATATGCCCATCACGATAATCTGGGGCGTATCCCCTGAAGACAATGGGAATCCGCTAAACCCTAAGAGCAAAGGGAAGCTGAGGCTAGATAGCAGTTTCAACATTGCCAGCCCCGCTTCCCAAGTCTGGATCTTACGCTTTTGCCAGAAGTTAAGAAATCAGACTTTCTTTCACCAAACAGATGAACAAGACTTTACAAGTTGCTTCATTGAGACCTTCAAGCAGTGGATGGAAAACCAGGACTGTGATGAGCCAGCTCTTTACCCGTGCTGCAGCCACTGGAGCTTTCCCTATAAGCAGGACATTTTTGAGCTGTGCATCAAGAGGGCAATCATGGAGCTTGAGAGGAGCACTGGGTACCATTTGGACAGCAAAACCCCAGGCCCGAGGTTTGACATTAATGACACCATCAGGGCTGTAGTGTTGGAGTTCCAGAGCACCTACCTCTTCACCTTGGCGTACGAAAAAATGCATCAGTTCTACAAAGAGGTGGACTCGTGGATTTCAGACGAGCTCAGCTCAGCACCAGAAGGCCTTGGGAATGGCTGGTTTGTCAGCAACTTGGAGTTCTACGACCTTCAGGATAGTCTGTCAGATGGCACCCTCATCGCCATGGGCCTCTCCGTGGCGGTCGCATTCAGCGTCATGCTCCTTACAACTTGGAACGTAATAATCAGCCTTTATGCAATCGTTTCAATAGCCGGAACTATCTTTGTTACGGTCGGTTCCCTGGTGCTCCTCGGGTGGGAGCTGAATGTGTTAGAGTCTGTCACAATTTCAGTAGCCGTGGGCTTGTCTGTGGACTTTGCGGTCCATTACGGGGTTGCCTACCGGTTGGCTCCTGACCCTGATCGAGAAGGAAAGGTGATCTTCTCTCTAAGCCGCATGGGCTCTGCGATTGCCATGGCTGCCCTGACCACTTTCGTGGCTGGTGCAATGATGATGCCCTCCACGATTTTAGCTTACACCCAGCTCGGCACTTTTATGATGCTAATCATGGGCATCAGTTGGGCTTTCGCCACCTTCTTTTTCCAGTGCATGTGCCGGTGCCTCGGGCCCCACGGTACCTGCGGCCAGATTCCGTGGCCCAAAAAGCTGCAGTGTAACACCTTCTCCCACGCTCTGTCTACAAGCCAAGAGGACAAGGGCCAGAGCAAAGCACGCGCTCTGAACAAATATCAGTTAGACTCTAGAGGTCAGAAGCCTGACCTGGAGCATGAGTTTTATGAGCTGGAGCCTCTGGCATCACATAACTGTAGTACTTCAGAGAAGGCAGCATATGAAGAAACCCACATCTGCTCTGAATTTTTCAGTGGCCGGCTGAAGAACATGGGAACCCCAGCACTTGCCACCTACAACAGTGAGCTCAACGAAAGCATCGGAAGTGAAACTGGCTCTGCCTTGGGGCAGCCCTCTACTGAACAGCACTCTGTGTGCCAGCTCTTCCCCGTGAACAGGAGAAGTAGCTGCCCGAATGCCTACAAGCAGTTGGGTGTGAGGTGCACTCCTCACTCATGCCAACAGTCAGCCAACTGTCTGTGCTACCAGTGCGTTCCTGGAGCTGGAAACTTCATGCAAATCCAAAATAACGCGGCCCCCCCAAGTGCTGCGCCTCAGGCCACTGGAGGATTCGTGCAACCCATTCAGCACATCTGTCACTGCCACTGTCTTCAAGGTAGAATAAAAAGACCAGTAATGCAGAGCTCTCTGCCTAGAAATTTTTTTCTTCACTCAATCCAACACACCCCCTCGCATGAAAGAATGAACAAGACGAATGCACATAGCATCCGGAGCCCAGAGGAGACCTCGAAGATTCCTCCAAAGACGACAGACTCCCAGCCGGTTATCTGCAGAAGCACTGGGTCTTTAATAAAACCGTGCTGTGATCCTCAGAGTAGTACGTTACCAAACCAAAGGGACCTCCTGTGTAAAAATGGAGACGCTTGTGATTTTGGAAGTACAGAAGTAAATGGGAATGAAAACATGGGCACTTACTTAGTGAAACAGATGGACAAGCCTGAAAGCATGGCAGATCAGAGTCTGCCACAGACTGATGCTATGGTAAATTCAGAGCAAGGAAACCAAAATGACCAAAAGCTCATATTGAACAGTTCTGTGACAGCGATTGGTTACGTGTCTTGCCCTAAGAATTCACTGTGTTGTAACAGAATTGTAAAAATAAAGTGCAGTTCTGTTGACTGTCAAATGCCAAACATTGAAGCCAATGTGCCTGCTGTATTAACCCATTCAGAACTTTCCAATGAAAGTTTGTTAATAAAAACGCTATAAGTATTAAGTTTAGAAATGGTTGTCTCTTTTAATATAGAAATTAACATTCAAAGGTTGGAAGATATGTCTGAAAACAAACACTGATCTTTCACTTTGCTGACATTTAGTATTGAAATATTGTATGTGGATGTGTGTGTGCGCATAGGCACACGTGTTTCCTTCAGTTTTGAAGATGAAACTCTTGATTGTATCCATGTGAGCCAGTGGGATTGAAAAGATCAATAATGCCTTTCACATGCTGCATACATATAGAGCTTTGTTGGCTTTGTTTTTTCACTTCCTGGAGCCAATTTGAATTTTACTTCTTGGTTCCAGTCTTTCTGGAAACCTAAAATACCCGCCTTGTTGTTACATGCCTAGTTGGTCTGTCAGTAACTGCTGTTTCCCAACTCCCATAGGTATGCTGCTTTGCTTAATGTTGTGCTCTGTCGCATCTTTAACTGCTTCTTTGGCCCTCTTTGCTTGTGGTTCCTCCTCTTTAACTCACTTTAAAGCAGCTGTTTTGGGGGTCCTAATCTTTTCCCATAAAGGAGTGGTAGGCTGGTAGGCTGGTAGGCTGGTGGACTGGCTGTGTTGGAAGACTTCTTTGTCAATGAACCTTTCTTGCCATTTGATAACTATTATTATGGTATTTATTAAGGAATTACTCTCTGCTAAATCCTTGGCCCTCACAGGGCTCACAGTTGTGAGAACTAAGCTATCTTGTCCCCATTTTACAGATTAGTTGTTTTAAGTATATCTAGCAAGGGGAGAGCCAGATGTTGCCACTTTATTTTATTTTGTTAATATGTTTGGTTTTGTTCTCCGTCTCCCCCTTCTAGACTGTGAGCCCACTGTTGGGTAGGGACTGTCTCTATATGTTGCCAACTTGTACTTCCCAAGCGCTTAGTACAGTGCTGTGCACACAGTAAGCACTCAATAAATACAATTGATTGATTGATTAAGCCATTAAGCAGATTGTCTCCTTTTAGTTACAAAGCAGTCAGGATATTGGTATGACATCAGAGGGTGGTAAGCCACCAGCTCCAGTACTAGAAGAAGGGAAATTTCTACTAGTAAACTTTCTTTCTGTGGTAGAGTCGTTGGCCAGGAGCAAAGACCCTTCCAGAGAAGGGAGACACTACAGTTTGTGAAGAGAAAGCTGGACCCCAAGGCCAACACTGTAAAAAGAGAGGCCTGGGAAGGAAAATGGGTACATTCAGTGCTTCCCCTGCCATTAGATAGAAGAGTGAATGAACGAGGCCTGTGACCTTCCTAAAATTCTTAATCTAAGTGATTTTCCTCTGAATTATTCAAACGGGGACAGGGCGGATGGAGAAGAGAAAGTGATGGGGCTCATGGTGCTGTTCTCCGGGATCTCACTGAACAGAACTTGTTTTAGTATTCGTGAGTTATCTTTGATATTTAATTATCAATTATTTATTGGTCTGTCTTTCCCCTCCCCCTAGCCCCCACTAGATTGTGAGCTGTTTGTGGCCAAGTTCAATCTTCAATTAAAATTTTCTTTGTGTATCCTCGTGCTTAATTCAGCATTATGTGCATTGTAGGTGCTTAATAAATATTAACAATAATGATGATGATCAAAAAAAACGGATATGACGTGCAGTGGTCTTCAAGTTAAATTGGCATATAGATGATTGGGCACCATGATTGCCCTGAAAACCTTCAGCTTGGTCTGAAGCTTGGCACTACATTGGTACTAAACTCTGCTGGCCAGTCGCCCAAAGGATAATCTGACCTTCTAGATGCAGTTTTCTGCTTTTTTGCTTTTCTATACATGCCTCATTGGACAGTATGATGCTGGAGCAGACACAATTAGATATGCCTAGGGCTTTTCAGGTGTAAACTGGTATTTAGCTTCTGTCTTCAGGTAATCACTTAAACCATACTGCTTTATTGAGTCTGAGAAGCAGTTCATAGTTTTTAGCTGTGCTTGTGCTTCCAGAGTCCAGTCACCAGGCTAGCAAAACTTTTAAATGATTCTTCCAAGGACTCTTGGTGATATTTACTATTTCTTGAGTTGATAGTTGCCTGTAGGGGCCAGAACATACTCTTACACCAGTTCCAGGTCTCTTTTTCTGCTTTCAAATATGGCTGGCCAGAATAGACTGAGTAATATTGGACCATTGCACAGCTTTAATGATGGGGAAAGTGTGAGTTAAGGCACTTTCAACTTTGACATAATCATCAGTAGTTGGCAAACTTCTCAGAGCAATCAAACTTGGGCAGAAGGTGCCAGAGCCCAGTTTTGCTAATAGGTCAAGTGTTGTTATAAGTGTATATGCCAACTTCCTAATTATTATGGGAACTCTTGTCTTTCCAGCTGTAGAGGAGGCAAAGGCCATCATTTTCACATCTTGCGGATTTTGTGGCTGGACTCTCTGCCTTCCTCAACTCAGGTGTCTCTGACCCAAAATCACATGTTACTCCTAAGTTCTCCACTCACTCCCTCCCTAAAAAACCCCTCTTTTGCCTCCTCCACCCAAATTCAAAATGCAAAATCAGCATCTAGGGAACAATCAATCAGTGGTATTTGAGTGCTTACTGTGTGCAGAGCACTTTATTAAACTCACGGGAGAGTACAATACGATAGGATTGGTAGACATATTCCCTGCCCACAGTGAGCTTACAGTCTAGGTGGGGAGACAGATAATATATATAAATAATGAATAGGTACATCATCATCATCATCATCATCAATCGTATTTATTGAGCGCTTACTATGTACACAGCACTGTACTAAGCGCTTGGGAAGTCCAAGTTGGCAACATATAGAGACAGTCCCTACCCAACAGTGGGCTCACAGTCTAAAAGGGGAAGACAGAGAACAAAACCAAACATACTAACAAAATAAAATAAATAGAATAGATATGTACAAGTAAAATAAATAAATAGATAGAGTAATAAATATGTACAAACATATATACATATAGAAGGGGCTAAGGGCTATTGCCAAAATTGCTTGGAGCCCTTATGTTGTTAAAGTCTAGGCCTGCTGGGAATGTTCTGGTTTGCAGAAGTTGAAGAGGGAGGAGGGTAATTTGTGGGGATGTGGCACTGAAATGATAATAATGTACATAAGGTACATAAGGTACATAAGTGCTGTGGCTGAAGTTGGGGTGAATATCAAGTTCTTGAAGGTTACTGATCCAATCGGATGGATGACGAAGGAAGAAGAGGGGGTTGGGGAAAAAGAGGCTTAATTGGGGAAGGACTCTTGGAAGAGATTTGACTTTAATAAGTCTTTGAAGGTGGGAATAGTTCTGGCATCTGTGGAGTCAGGGAGGGATCAGTGATGAGGTAGACAGGATCGAGGCACAGTGAGTAAACTGACATTAGAGGAGTGAAGTGTGTGGGCTGGGCTGTAGTAGGAGATGAGTGACATGTGGTAGGCAAGCTGATGTTATTCACCATACTTCTCCTGTATCTAATGTACCGCAAAAGTCATGTTCATTATGTGACAGTTCTGAGATTACACTGTTTACAATATTGTTTAGAAGTGTGCTGGAAGGGGCATGGGAAGGATTTTAGCAAAAATGGAGAGGAGCAAAATGCTAAGTTAGCTTCTGCATTCAGATATCTCACTGTCTTATTTCAAGATGGTGATAGCCTTGGAATCCTGTGGTCTTGCTTCAGGGTTCCACATGTTAAAAAGAGCTAGTACAGGTGCCTTAGCAATATATCTTCTCACTGCTTGTAGATCTCAGCAGGCATGTCATTAGATCTGAGAGTTTTATTGTTCTTTATTGCTCCAGCTGTAGTGAGATTTCCTTGAAGGTTAGTGAAGGGCCATGCCCTCAAAGGGAATTGTGGAGCTTTCAGTTCCCCATGATGAAAAGTATCAAGAGGATCACTGATGTGTGGCTGCTATCTTTTTTAAGATATCCCCTCCTTTTTTGTGATAGTGAAGCCACCTGCACTTTTCAGTGAGACTGGAGCTGAGTGCAAGAGTACAGAGAGATTCTTCAAAGACGCCCAGAAATCCTTGATTTGGTGGCTGCATGCAAAGCTTTAGATATTTTCTTTTTCCTTTTTGACATCCCTTTTCTTGTCATCATGTTCCTGAAATTGATTTGGATTTTATGGCTTAGTCTTTTGCAGGTAAGCCTCTTGTCAGAATCATGAGGAGTTAAAGACAGTTCGGGACATTGCTTGCTTTCTTCCATCTCTTTGATCTCAGAATCATTCTTGTCAAACCAGTTCCTGATGAAGTCTGTTGAAGTAATTCAGTTTGGATCCTCACTTTTAAGGGCTGCCTAATAAGACAGTGCCTTTCAGCCATACCCATTTACTGTTTGCTTTGGTAGAAGCAGTTGGGAGTTTTTTCTTCCAGTAGAGCTGCTATAATGTCATAAAGTTTCTGGCAGATAACATCAAACAGTAGGCAATGGAGGCAGACTGTAGTAATAATAATAATAATAATAATGGCATTTGTTAAGTGCTTACTATATGCAAAGCACTGTTCCAAGCTCTGGGGAAGATACAAGGTAATCAGGTTGTCCCACATGGGGATTACAGTCTTAATCCCCATTTTACAGATGAGGTAACTGAGGCCCAGAGAAGGTAAGTGACTTGCCCAAAGTCACACAGCTGACAAGTGGCAGAAGCGGGATTAGAACCCATGACCTCTGACTCCCAAGCCCGAACTCTTTCCACTGAGGCACGCTGTAAAGCAGTACTTAATGAACATAAAATGCAAATGGGCTATTTTAAGAAATAAGATTGGTTGGACTGGATGGGAGTTTAATGAACTTTGTTTTTAAAATTGGGATTGATTTACTTTTAATAGCAATTTGGAACGCCTTGACCAGCCTTAGATGTGAACAGATTCACCAACTCTTTTGCATTCCAACAAACTCCCTCACTCCTACAGACACACCAGTTAAAGAGAGACTCTCCTCTTGGAGTCAAGGACTTCCAGATAGTTAAGAGCATCCACTCTCCTGGTAAAATATTTTCCTGCTCTCCTCCCTTTTCAGTTATCTTCAACGATGTTTATATTTTGCCAGTAAATGATACCCCCTCTCAGACTAAGGTTGAATGCCTCTTCGGAGAAATTTCTGAAAAGAATCCAACAATGATTGCAGTGAACCTTAAGGGGAATGAGCCGTTTTGAATCACTTCCCAATATTTGTACTGCATTTTGTTATTAAATTGAAATTATAGTATACTAGTACTGTTTTAAGCATTTAGTAGATGTCAGGCAGTGGTGTAGATACAAGATAATCTGATCAGACACATTTTAAGTGGCTCAAAGTCTAAAAGGGAGGAAGACCGTCTCTATATGTTGCCAACTTGTACTTCCCAAGTGCTTAGTACAGTGCTCTGCACACAGTAAGTGCTCAATAAATACGATTGAATGAATGAAAGAACAGATATCCCTATTTTACAGATGAGGAAAATTGAGGTATGGAGACATTAAATGACTTGCCAAAGGTCATAAAGAAGGCCAGTAGCAGGGCAAAGGTTAGAACACCGGACTCCTGACTCCCAGTCTGGGGTTCCATCCTAAGTGGTATGATCGACTGTGCTGAATAAATGCAACTGATTGATTAGACCATGCTGCCAAGTGAAACAACCTAGGCCTTTCTTCTTTGGTACCAGCTTGTTTAACCAGCCTAAGAACATGAATAAATACATAATATTATCCAGTTATCGTAATTGAAATTACCTAAATATACTGGAATGAATAACATGTTGGTGCAGTCTACAACATAACTTATTTTCTGAAAGTTTGGATCTTATCTCTCCGAAATGGGGTGATTTATCCTCTACAAAAGGCACCTCATATCTGTGCAGCTGTGGCGAAGTTTTTAAGTTTCTCCTTCCTCCTGGGAGTGGGTGAGCTAAATTGCCTGGGTGTCCAGTCACGTGGAATGCTGGTTTTTCCATGCTGTAAGCACTTGGAAAAGCTATCTTGCCTGAAGGAGATTTGGAGCCCTTAGACAGGAACTTAATTAACATACGCTTATCTAAGGTTGGATCTGGCATCCCTAATTGAGCTGTTGGAGCATGTCTTGTAGGTGATTGTTCATATGACATAGAACAGGATGTCATTTGATACTAAGCATGTTGTAACCCCATTCAGAAGGGCAGATTTCAGTTCTTTCCTCGTATGCATTTAGTGATTCTTTTATCCAAGGAGTGTTCGATTGGCATCGGAACAATTCAATCGATGATGATTATTGAGCACTTACTGGGTGCAGAGCACTGCACCAGGTGTTAAGGATAGTACAGTAGAGTCAGTGGACATAATTGCCGTCAAGCACTGTTGTTGCTTAAATCTTATTTTTTCCACTGGACCATAAACTCTGGACATAAAAGAAATCACCCGATGGGCCAAAACTAAGGATAAAAATTGAAAATAGGGCACATTGCAGGAATACAGTATTCCTTTAGGCTACTAATTAACTTGTTACCCCAGTGCTTGGCAAATAGTAAGCACTTTCAATAATATCATAATGATCATGGTGATCCTCACTTTTGCCAGAGGCATCATTTCTAAGACACATGTAAATAATAATAATAATAATAATGGCATTTATTAAGCGCTTACTATGTGCAAAGCACTGTTCTAAGTAAATGTGGAGGACTGATGGAAATTTTTAAAGACCGTATCTTTGAAAGGCAGAAGGTATGTTTAACTTTTGCAGAAACTGCTCCAATCAAATTTTGTCTAAGTTGCATTAATCACCATTGAACTTTGACAATCAGAACAGAGTTAGAGAAAGAGGAGCAAGGAAGCAAGGGGGAATTTAGGTCCCCTTAAACTGTTGGATCTCCAATATAGTTTAGGACACTGCTGTTCCTTCACTGTGCTCTCCTTATTTGCTCTGCTTATGCAGTCAGAGGGTTTATGGGAAACAGCAAGATTTAGGATTGTTCAATCAATCCTAGTTATTGAGTGTTTACTGTGTGCTAATTGCTTCTTTTTTATCTGGTCTGTTTGCTGCAGAGGTCTCCCCACAATCCACTGCAACCCATCGTTTGAGACTGTGCTTCATTATGTCCTTAAAACATATGTCTTGCCCCCCCTTTTTCACCTCACATACAGCAGGTTTTTTCCGCATCCTACCCTCATCCCATTCACCTCACATGTTCCTGTAATAAAACTATGTGGCACTGAGCCCACTGTTGGGTAGGGACTGTCTCTATATGTTGCCAATTTGTACTTCCCAAGCGCTTAGTACAGCGCTCTGCACATAGTAAGCGCTCAATAAATACAATTGATGATGATGATGACCTCAATGCTGGTAAGATGACCATTTTCTAGGATCTCATGGTGGATGAACAGTTTTGTCCTCCTTTACTAGATACTCTGTCCAGGGGATGAATTAAACCATCCATAGAAAGAAGGGCCCTTTCTAATTATCTTGTACCTTGAGAGGTATCTGACTATGGAAGAATCATCATCAATCGTATTTATTGAGCGCTTACTGTGTGCAGAGCATTTCTGAAATACAATCTTAATTAAAGGGATAAAATACAGAATCTCTCTGGGATATCCCAACTCAGAGTTGTGTGTTAGTTGCCTCTCTTTTATCCTTGTCTAGTGTTCTTGACTGCACAATATAATGTTGTATTTACATTAAATGGCTTTTTATTGGTGACCACACCCACACTACTAAGCCCCTTGACTTTTCTCTTGCCAAATCACTTGTTTAATTTTTGCTTGGTTGAATAAGGATTATTCCAAGAGCAGTGAACTTTGCTCAGAGAATAGCCTCATTGTTTTGTGTAAACTATATATCTTTATAAATACCTGTACAGTTCCTCTGTAAAATTGCTCAGGTGAGATACTGCATCTTTAAAAGACAATAGAGAATTTGAAGCTGCTAAATAACTATTATGCTCTAAAATATTCTGCCACATCTATCCTTTAGCATTATAGTTTAATACAACAGCTTTTTATAAAGTAGTATTTGAATAATAACTTGTATTAGAATAAGAAACACAGATTAAGAAGCTTTTTTCTTGTTTGTTCTGCCCAGAGTCAAGTCAGCTTCTGGTGCTCATTTGCCATAAAAAACAAAACAAAACAAAACCCCAAAACCTTTGAGGCTCAGCTCATTCTCTGTGGGAGGTGGAAGGATTTTTCTGGGTTCTGAATGCAGTTAAACTTGTTAGCTGCATCTAGGTGGGTTGGAGAGAATAAAAAATTAAGCCTATTATGTATAGCAAAGTAGGATGGCATCGTGGCTAGACCGTGGTCCTGGGAGTCAGAAGGTTATGGGATCTAATCCCGGCTCTGCCACTTGTCTGCTGTGTGGCCTTGGGCAAGTCACTTAACTTCTCTGTGCCTCAGTTACCTCATCTATAAAATGGGGATTAAGAATGTGAGCCCCATGCGGGACACAGATTGTATCCAACCCGATTTATGTGTTTCCACCCCAGCACTTAGTACAGTGCCTGGCACATTCATTCAGTTGTATTTATTAAGCACTTACTGTGTGCAGAGCACTGTACTAAGTGCTAGTAAGTGCTTAATAAATACCATTATTATTATCATTATTATAACCAACAACCTTAAGTCAGCTTTGGTAGTTTAATAGCCCAAAAAATTTGATGAGGAGGTGGGGGAAGTCCTTACTTTCTGCCAGGCAAGGATTCTCCTTCTAGACTATAAGCTCCTTTTGGGCAGGGAACATATCTACCCCTCTGTTGTATTTTGCTTTCCTAAGTGCTCAATAATTACCATTGACTGTTATGAAAACATGTAATGAAGAACACTATCAAACGTCTGCCGGCTCATCTTCCACTAGCACCAGGTAATTGGCATTTAAACATTGGTATTTCATGTCTGAAAGCTCACTCAAGACTGTAAGCTCATCTCTAGACTGTAAACTCATTGTGGGCGGGGAATATGTCTGTTTATTGTATATTACTCTCCCAAGCACTTAATATAGTGCTGTGCACACAGTAAGTGTTCAGTAAATGTGATTGAATATCAGAATATACCTGAGCATCAAGCTGGAGTAAACAAAAGCCATCTTGCAAAATTAATTTTATTCTGCACATAGATCTTATTAGAGGATCAATATATGTAGAATCTATATAAAATTGAAGCTTTTAAATTTTCATCAGAAGCGGGTTTTTTTCTTAGTGAAACCTATAGGAGGAGGGAATAAACCAATACTATTCAAAATTGAGAAGCCATTACCCAAGACTCTGTTTTCCCTTTCTGGTTTCTGAAAGGTGAAGGAAAAGGCAAGATTGCCTTGGGTTAGCTTGCCCAGTTTCCCTGAGATCTGGTCAGCCCATTGTCTTTAAGCAATTCTCCTTTCTTAGTGAGCTTCTAGGGTCTCTGATGAAAATTTGAATCAAGTATAGGTGCCCTTTACTTTTTTTTTTTCCACTACAGAAGCCATTGCCTTAGGAATGGATCCATCCATTCCTCTGGGGAAAGGTATGCTGCTTACATTTTAAATTTCACCAGTTCTCAAAAGCCAGGTAGATAAAATATAGGATGTCATTTGTCTGCTCTTGTTATTTTCAGAGAGGTTACATTTAATTAAAACTTGTGATTTGTCTTCTTTTACTAGATTGATGTTTGTTCTCTCACTGTGGGCGAGGCACAAAGAATTAGTCAATACTGCTCATGTTTCCACTTTTCCAGTAGCCACTCTATAAAGTAGATATAGTTTTCCTTTGAAAGCTAAACCAGCCTTCAAGTGAGGAAACACTTCTCCTGTTTTCACTTGGTGCCATTTTACAAATCAAATACCCAATTAATGCATCACAGTGAATATTTTAATGGTATAGCAATATCCTTATCCCCATGAACGTGCCTAATGAATCGGATATTCAACTTTTGTATGCTCAAGCCCATTTGTATTGCACCTGAAATGTTCATTTTTTTCATTAGGCAAGGGAATTCATCACTCCCTGTAAAATGCTCTGCAGCATCTTTAACATTTCAATAGGTTATGCCATTTGGAATATACCTCTTGGATCCAACAGAATAGGGCTGTTTTTAATTTTAGAAGTGCAGAGAATGTAGATAAACTGCTGCTTACATTCACTCTGTGTCATGGCTTCACAAAATGTATCTGATTCAATTAATGTCTGGCCTGTATCCATCTCCACAGGGAGATACGGTGTGTAAAACCACAACCCATCAAGCTCCGTTGGGCCAATTCCATGTATAAAAAGAGGATTTGAGGGAAGCAGTGGGAGGGGAATGAATGTATGAGAACACCCTCACTCAAAATGGGAAATGCATGCAACATGTTTCCCTGCTGTAGGGCATGCAATAGAAGTTCCTTTTGGTTTTCCTGTTTTGGCAGATTTTTCTTTTGTTTTCTTGAATAGTGTATAAGCATCGTGGCTCCAATATCACAAATAGTATGGACGCTGCTAATTTAATCTTCCCCAGTCCTAGGGCCAAGCCTCATAACAGCACTTCATATCTATTCTCCAACCTGAGCTGTAGCAGCTTGGGATCTGCCAGTTTGGATGAATTATGCAGTGTTTTGTGCAGCATAGGAATGACTTGTCACTGACCCTCTCAGGTAGCAGGATTGTCCCACTAGATAACCATTACCAAAGGGCTCAAACATCAGGATTGTTGTGTGATCTTGGCTAAATCACTTAACTTCTCTGGGCCTGTTCCCTGTGAGTCCCACGTGGGTCAGGGACTGTGTCTAACCTGACTAACTTGTTTCTATCCCAGTGCTTAGGACATAGTAAGTGCTTAATAAGTATCATCATTATTATTATTTTGATAGATAGATCCTTTTTATTAAAGCAATCCACAGTCCCCACTTGCCAGGGTGCACCATCCCAACATAATCTGGTGACACACACCTCTGCAGCAAAAACTCCTGCCTTTTATAGCCAGGATATTGAAGAAAATGATGTCATTTTTCACTTTGGACCAAATCCAGATACCTAAACTTTAAGTACCATTCCAGCGCTAGCAAGCTGTGCAGGGTGCTGATAAAACTAAACTTTTTGGAACTATGTTCTAGTAGTCCCTCCAATCAGGGTAGGGGTCCTAACAGCAGCACTCATGCCTGTTTTATGGTATTGTGACCTTTATCAGCTCCCAGTCCATCTCAGCGCTCCCCTGGAAAGCCCCAAGGCAAGCCTTAAAACTCAGGCAATCTGGCATTGGGTCAGCATGGAGCATCCAAAAGCCCTTAGGCAACAGCCATCATTCATTCATTCATTCATTCGGGTTTATTGAGCACTTACTGTGGCAGAGTGCTGTACTAAGTGCTTGGGAAATATAATAATGGCATTTGTTAAGTACTTACTGTATGCCAAGCACTGTTCTAAGCACTGGGGGTTATAAAGTAATCAGATTGTCCTACATGGGACTCACATTCCCTGCCCACAACAAGTTTACAGTCTAGATGGGTGTGTGTGTGTGGGGGGGGGGAACAGATATTAGTACAAATAAAGTTACAAGTATGTACATAAGTGCTGTGGGGCTGGGAGTGGGGAACAGCAAAGGGAGTCAGGGTGACACAGAAGGGAGTGGCAGATGAGGAAAAGTGGGGCTTAGTCTGGAAAGGCCTGTTGGAGGAGATGTGCCTTCAATAAGGTTTTGAAGCTGGGGAGAGTAATTCTCTATTTTCTCTCAATTTCCTCTCAGCACATTTATGCTTCTAAATGCCTTTTGGGACAAATTTTCAGTTCTCTTTTAGGATATTTTAGCTTTTGCAGAGAGAGGAAAAGGAAGCCTTCTCTTGAGAGACTTTTGCTGGAGAAATGGAATTACATCAGCATTTCTTTAGCTTGAAAACCCAAACCCCTTCTGGGATTGTTCCGCCCACTGATAAAGTAGAAGTCCTCTGAGTGAACCGAAGCTATTCTCTAACAGTGGCCAACAGCCCTGAGCAAAAGCCGAAAGTGAATCAAAAGGCAGCCTTCAGTTGGATCTGCTATTGGGATTTCTGGAGGCAGACAAATCAGAGGAAAGTCCTTCAAATGAATGTACCATAAAATAAAGAATCACTTCCATTCCCATTTGGGCTCAGATTGGCCATTTAATGCTCATCAAATCATTAATATCATTTACAAAAGCAAATGGAAAAATTATCAAGAAAAGGATTGAGACTAAGATGTCTTGCCAGAAGGGAAACAAGTTTCTATCTTTACCAGAGCTCTATGTCGACCTTTAAAACATTTAGTAAAATAAATATGCCCCAGCTGAAATACACTGTTACATTCCTGTTACTGGATTCTCATTCTGTAAGTTGTCTTCTGGCATCAATTGAAGAGTATCAGTTTCTAGAGAAGCCTGAAAAAACAAAGTAACTTGAACAATGGCCGGAAAGATGAGCTGGTATCCATAAGGGTACCTTTAGTAAAACTAATCATTGAAGTATATATTACTCCTGTTTTTAGGGGCTTAGGGTTAGTGCTTGATGGGGGTAGGAGAGTGGAAGTTGGAGAGGACAGGAGGGAAATGGCTTGACTAACATTTACTGAATTGCTGAATAAGGTCTTTAATGCAGGGGTTTCATAATACCTATTCTCCCTCCTGCATAGACTGTGAGCCCCATGGGGGACAGGGACTATGTCTGATTCACATATATTATACCTACTCCAGGGCTTAGAACAGGGCTTGACACATAACAAATGTTTAACACAGTAGTAGTAGTAGTTGTTGTTGTTGTTGTTGTTAGCAGTAGTCCCTGAGCTTCAACTGGAGACAACCCAATAACTTCAGTGATTAATTTAGCTCTATAGATCTGTTAATTCAATAACATGAGGGGGGTGGTTGATTGCTTTCACATAGTAGAGAATTCCGGTGGATAAATGCTAGGATTGTTGTCATCCCATCCAATGTGTCCTTTGGTCCTGGTTCCAACCTATCCTGGGGGAAGGGGAACAAGGGGCCAGGGCATTTCCACCCCCTCCCCAGCCCAGGCCCACTTCAGAAAAGTAGGTCTATTCAGAGAACCAGCCTGGAGGTTGGGATTCACCCAAGGGCATCCTTCTTCATTTCAGATTTTCCTGTGGCTTGGCTCCAGGGCACAGTTCAGACATGGCTCTGAGACCTTCCATTCATCTGGACTCTGAAAGTTGAACGGCACCAGAACCTTTTCCCTGGGGTCCAGCAACCTTGCAGGAGGCGGAGCCAGTACTTTGTTGGAGGCATTTTGAGACTCAAGAATTGGTGAGCTCGGCTCTTTTTATTTTAAGGAATCATTTTCTCAAGGGTAATTTGACCTGGGTTTTGGCAGAGCAAGAGTAGATGGGCTTGAGGGATTTGAGATCGTTGAGGAAAGATCAGTAGAGCCTCATGATGCTCAGTGTAGCTAAACCTTGGAAAGTGTTGGAAGGAAATGGTGAAACCTTCCTTAGAGATCTAAAAAACAGGCAGAGGTGATGTGAGGGTCTTTGGAGCAACATTTTTGCCTGTGCCATTAATGGAACCAAGTAGGAGGGGAGAGGGTTCTACTGGTAGAAAATATTGGCCAATCATTCCGTATTTCAATGTCTGTCTCCCCCCACTAGACTGTAAGCTCCTCACAGGCAGGGCTCATGTCTACCAATTCTGTTGCATTGTACTTTCCCAAGCACCTAGTACAGTGTTCAGCATACAGTAAGCTCTCAATAAATATCATTGTTAGCATCTTTTGAGGGCTTACTCTGCAGAGAGCACTGTAATAGGTGCTTGGGAGCACAAAATAGAAATAATAGGTTAGCAAGGGAAACAAGCACTAAAATTACAGGTAGAGGGAAGCAATAGAGTAAAAATATATGTATAGAAGTGCTGTGGAGGTTGAGTGTAGGGAGAAGGGAAGAGTACCATAGTACTTAAGTGAGATGGAAGTGACAATGTGGCCAAAGAGGGGTAAATAGGGTGGGGAGATGAAAACTTAATCAGGGTAGGCCTCCTGAAGGTGATATGATTTCAGGAGGATCTTGAAGAAGGGGAGAACAGTGGTCTGCCAGATATGAAGGAGTTAGGACTTCCGGGGAGAAAGGAGGATATGAGCAAGAGGTCCTCCCCAAAAGAGCCAAGGCACAGTAAGTTGGCCAACCACCTGCTTAAAGGCAGTGGATGGAAGTTATGTTTGGTTTTGTTCTCTGTCTCCCCCTTTTAGACTGTGAGCCCACTGTTGGGTAGGGACTATCTCCATATGTTGCCAACTTGTACTTTCCAAGTGCCTAGTACAGTGCTCTGCACACAGTAAGCGCTCAATAAATACAACTGATTGATTGATTGATTAAGGGGAAGATGGATCAAGGTGGATCACCTTCAATTCTAGCCCTTGCTTCAGAGCAGAGACGCTATTGGTGACTCTCCGTTATGAAATGAGGAGGGATCAGAGGTTGATTTGCAGACAAGAGGAAGAATAAATGGAATTGATGAACTTCATAGAGCATCCCAGTAGTAATGCATCTAAATTCAAGCCAGGTAACTTTCTTATCAGAGCAGCATAAGCAAGAAGCAGCAGGGCGTTTGGCAGAGATAGTAGGGGCTGCTGTTACCACCTTTTTGTGCATAGAGCACAAAAGCACACAGTAAGCGCTCAATAAATATGATTGATGAAATACGATTGATGATAGAGCATCTCTTACAAAATGCCCTCTCCTCCAGACAGCCTACCTGAAGATTGCCACTGCCACAGAGATCTGACCTTTTTATTCCTTGTGAGGTAGGTTAAGAGCCGGTCACTGAGTACTGCGGCAGGAAATATATGTCAAGTTAAAAAAAAAAATCTTCCTGATTGGTCTCAGAGTTGGTCAAGATTGGTAAACAGGAGACTAGGTTTTTTTTTTAACAAACTTCCGGACATTCCTGAATGATGTGGCTTCTTTCCAGCTTGGGGAAAGAAGGGATATCCTGACATTAATCACTGAAGAGAATCTTCCCTGTTAGTATACTTCAGATCCGGGGAAGGGCAGGGGCTGGGAAACAGGCAGTGTCCAAGACATTCTTTAGATACTGGGTAACTCCTGCAGATGCCAGAGAACTGCATTTCAGAGACCTCCAGACCCACCTTCTGAAATCCCCAGCCCAACAAAGTGCTCCAAGACTGGGAAGAGCATGGCTAGCCAAAGATGACAGTTGTCAAGAGTGGCAAGTACAACACATGCCTACACCCTCAGCGGTGACAGCCTAAATCCCACTGCTGGCCAGGACAAGGTGTGGGTAGGAGTGCAGATCTCAGCTGCAGTTAGCACTGGCCCCTTGGTGTGCTTGCTCCCACAGGGCCGAGAGAATCAATCAATCAATCAATCGTATTTATTGAGCGCTTACTGTGTGCAGAGCACTGTACTAAGCGCTTGGGAAGTCCAAGTTGGCAACATATAGAGTCCCTACCCAACAGTGGGCTCACAGTCTAGAAGGGGGAGACAGAGAACGAAGCCAAACATATTAACAAAATAAGTAAAATAGATATGTACAAGTAAAGTAAATAAATAAATTAGCTGATAGAACACGGCCCTGGGAGTCAGAAGGACCTAGGTTCTAATCCCGGCTCCACCATATGCTGTGTGATCTTGGGCAAGTCACTTAACTTCTTTGGGCCTTCGTTACCTTGACTGTAAAATGGGGATTAAGAGTGTGAGCCCTGGGTGGGACAGGGACTGCGTCCAACCTGATTAACGTGTATCTACGCCAGTGCTTAGAACAGTGCTGGTACCATAATAATAATAATTATTATTAAGTGACAAGGAAAATCATGGTTAGAGGGATTGCCAAAGGTGTGAAAATGCATACACACACACACACACACACACCCCACCACCCCCTTCTAATGTCTACCTGGCAACAAGACTGAAGGGCTGGAAAAAAAAGTTTTTAGAATTAAGAACTGGTGAGGCACAGTATAGCTGAATGGCTGAATCTAGACCAGAGATCTCTGGTGCCATGACCCTGTTAGATTTGGCTCGGAAACTACCTGGTTCACATTTGAGCATCTCTGGCTGCTTGGGCTTTCTATACCTATTAGCCTAGAAATTTCCAGGGTAGACATTCCACTGCTGAAGCCCCCCAGGAAACAGCATGGCCTAGTGGATAGAGCACGGGCCTGGGAATCAGAACCTGGGTTCTAATTTTGACACCACTTGTCTGCTGTGTGACTTTGGTTAAGTTAAGTCACTTAACTTCTCTGGGCCTCAGTTACCTTACCTGCAAAATGGGAATTAAGACCGTGAACTTCGTGTGGGCCACGGACTGTGTCCAATATGATTACCCTGTATCTACCTCAGTGCTTAGTACAGTGCCTGGAACATAGTAAGCACTTAATACCGTGAAACCGTAAACCATAAACTTGTACTTCCCAAGCACTTAGTACAGTGCTCTGCACACAGTAAGCGCTCAATAAATACGATTGAATGAATGAATGAAAGAGAAGGGACACAATCCCATGGCATTGAGAGAACTAGGAAAATGACCTTTAAAGCCAGCCTGAATGCCTGCTCAACCTAAAGTGGTAGCCACCTCTATAACAGTCAGGCCTGGATTTCCACTGGAGATGGATGAAGAAATTCACTTACTTATGGCATGATGATGATGATATAAAGATTTTTTGCTTTTGTGGTTTTTTTTTGGTGGAGGGGTGGGAGGGTTGGTGGACATGATAACATTAGTACCTATTCCCCAGGTTACTCTTAAAAGTCCTATTGAGCTCATGTTGTTTCACTGACTTGGAAAATGCTGGATTTTCTAACTCCAATAAACTATATCCAATAACACGGCTTTTGCTTCAGCTATGAATACTCTGATTTGGCTTCCTTGGAAACTGGAGATGGAAAAACTCTATTTATCAGATTGATGTGTCTGCCTCTTTGGTCCTACGTGAGATTCCCATTTTGCCTAATTTTGCCTTTAGGATATCCTCCCTCCACAATACTGGAGATTCAGGGGAATGCCTGATCCTTTACTAAGAGTAATGTGAAGTGCTTGTTTATTTCCACTAATAATAATATTTGTTAAAGACTAACTATGCACCAAGCACTGTACTAAGATTGGGATAGATGCAAGATAACCAGGTCAGACAGAGTCCCTGCACCAAAAAGGGCTCATAATCTAAGTGGGAGAGAGAGAAAGAGCAGGTATTAAATTTCCAATTTTACAGGTGAGGAAGCCGATGCACAGGGAGTGTTGTCACTTTCCCAAGGTCACATAACAGGCAAACAATAGAGTGGGGAGTAGAACCCAGGTCCTCTGACTACCCAGACCCATACTCTTTTCATTAGATCGTGCGGCTTCTCAGTTTTGGAAGCTTTTGACTAATGGAAGCCTCTCCCCTACAGTGGTCATACGGTATTTCCACTTAGTTTAGATATTAGAATCTTTCTTGTAGGGAGTGAAATGTCTCAACAGTGGAACTTGAGCAGAGTTTCAAAAGGCAGGTTGCCCGAGTTTTGCCTCAGGGTCTCGCTATTTATTTGCTATTTGGCCTTGAGTTAGTGCCCCACTTTACTTCTTTACTTCAGCTACATGGATCTACCTGGCAGGGAAGGGTGTGAGGCAGGGTAATTAAGAGGCCTTGGAGAATGTAAAGGCTTCAGGATCATTGCTGCTGCTTATCCTACATGGGCCAAAGGGCAGTCTCTGATGCTAAGGGTCTGTTCCCTGGGGGATTCCAGCAATGCAACTTCCTCCCAAAGAGATTTCCAGGCTAATAGGTGTAGAAAGTTTTCTGGGCTCGATAATCCCCTTAGATCTCTCTTTACTCAATCTCATCCCATTAATTCAAGTCTCGGACACTGAGGCAGCTCTAAGCAAATTCCCTGGTATCTGACCCTTTGACTGGGTTGGGGATTTGTGTCACTCCAGTTGCTCCTGCTGCCTTCTGTTCTTTCCTCCCCCTGCCTCCGTGTACTGGGTACGAGCAGCTGCTCCTGTCCATTGACCTGTCTTTCTGACTCACCAGGCAGATCCGTTTCCCATCTGACAGACCACACTAGCCACAGCTATTCTCACATATTCTTTCTTTCTTCCAATTCCTGTCCTTCAGTTACCTGTGTGTCTGGTCTTTTGGGTGATGAAGATTGGAGTTCCATGGGGAAGATAAGGATTGCACACAGAAGCAGAGCACCTTGAAGCAGCAGGAATACAGGGCCCATCAGGTGGGAAATGTGTGGGTCTTTGTATTTGTATGCCTGATAGGCCTGCCTCTGATTTTACAGGGATTAGAAAACAGCCACATCATCTATTACATCCGTAGAGCTGGGAACTGCTTTCCATCCTGTGACTGGGTAGAGGAGGGGTTGATGTGAAAAGCAGCTGGTGCACTCAGCGATCACACTTGCTCTGGTTTCCCACTGTTGTGATTTAGGATTAGCAGGAGGAGATTCATATCAGATGTTATGGCTGTTAGTGGGTTTTCTCCTCCCAGTGCCCTTTTCCCCTCTTTTTCCCAGATTCTTCCCTCTTCTCCCTCCCCCACCATCCTCACCTTCCTCCTCCTGTTCACTCTCCTATCTGGAACTGCATCCATCCATCCTTAGGAAGCTCTGATGACAAGAAAGACCCAGATGGATTGTGTTTCTGCCCTCGGGAGGTGTCTTTCTGATCTTAGACATCCTCTGAGCTACTGCAGAGCTCACACTGGTCTCTTGCTGCTTTTTGCATTTAAATACCAGAGGATGGACACTAGTAGCCGGTCAGTCTCTAAGATAGATGATTCAGCAAGGTGGCATGTGCTGTTTTCCAAGGAGAAGAAGGCTGGGGCTTTGAGGGAAAGTGGAGGGAAAAGATAACATACCAAAGACCTCAGCACAAGAGCCTGGTAGTTCAAAGGGAATTCCCATCCCTGAAACTATCAATACTCTTCTTGAGCCTTCCATAAACCCTTACTTTTTCCTCTAAAGTCCCTAACTTTCTCATTTGTCACCCATGGACTTCTCCAAGCAGTCTTGAGCCTTTTTTTAGCACAACTTCCTTTATTTTTGGAATTCCAAATGCTATGAGAAAAAGTTTCTTCTTTTTTCAATCTCCACTTTGATGGGTGTCCCTTGAAATCATAGGATTTGTTGAGCATTTGTTCAGCATTTCCCTTGGCTACTTCCTTCAAGATTCTGTAAATCTCAACGTATTCCCTATCAACCTCCTTTGTCCTAGACTAAAAATGTTACTCAGGTGATTACTTTAATTGTTCCTCTGTGTTCTCTAGAGAAGCAACATGACCGAGTGGAAAGTGCACGGGCCTGGGACTCAGAAGGATCTGGGTTCTAATCCTGACTCCGCCACTTGTCTGCTTTGGAACGTGGGGCATATGACTTCTCTGTGCCTCAGTTTCCTCATCTATAAAAATGGGGATTAAATCCTACAACCTCCTACTTAGATTGTGAACTTCATGTGGAACAGGGACTGTGTCCAACCTGATTATTTTACATTTACCCTAGTGGTTAGTATAGTACTTAGCACATAGAGAGCGTTTAACAAAGCACTTAATAAATACGATTGAATGAAAAAGTACCATTAAAAAAATTGTCACGGTCCTTTAGAAAGTCTAAATATATAGGGTCCATTGCTTTCCCTCCATCATCATGCTTGTTGAGTTTTTCAAAGACCAACAAGTCAGTGAGGCATCATTTCCCTTTTCCAGTAATCTTGAGGTCTTTCTCCTAGAAGGCATAGTTTATCACTGAGCCTAAATTATTTTGTAACTTCTGCCAGTTTTCTAGAAATAGAAGTGATGCTCACTGGTCTTTAACTCCCAAGAACCTCTCTGGAGCTCTGCTTGCAGATGGGAATTATGTCATTCATCCACGGGTCCTCGGATTCATTGGCCTTTATAACAGTGTTACACTCTCCATGGCCTGTCTTCCTAATTCTTTCAGTGCTCTTGAAGGGGGCTTCCCGGTTCTGATGGTTTGTTCACATTTAGTTTATCACTTTGAGCTAAAAAGTGATCTTGGGGTCATCCAGTTTGACCCAGTTCCTGTGACCTACTTAAAAAATAATTTGGGCATGAGAATCTTCCTCAGTATAGATCAAACTAATAATAATGATAATAATAGCATTTGTCAAGCACTTACTATGTGCCAAGCACTGTTCTAAGCACTGGGAGGGATACAAGGTAATCAGGTTGTCCCACATGGGGCTCACAGTCTTAATCTCCATTTTACAGATGAGGGAACTGAGGCCCAGAGAAGTAAAGTGACTTGCCCAAAGTCACACAGCTGACAAGTGGCGGAGCCGGGATTAGAACCCATGACCTCTGACTCCCAAGCCCGGGCTCTTTCCACCGAGCCACACTGCTTCTCGAATGAATTGATTGAGCCTCTCAGCTATCTTATCCTAATTATGGTACTTATTAAGCACTTACTATGTGCCAAACACTGAGGGCTGAGTAGATCCCTGGGTGTCTTTTCTTCCTTGTAATTATCAAAGGGCTCCCATTGGTTCTCTAGATGGCTTCCTGCCTGCGATACATTTGAAAAATCTTTTATTACCTGAGGCGCTTCTTCCATTATGCTCCTCATACTCCATTTTGGCCTCCTGATTTCCTTTTTGTACATGGCATGCCTATCTTTGGTATTATCCTATTTACCTCCCTCAAGCAAGCCTTCCAGTTTTTTAAAGGACCATCTTCTAGGGGAATGAGTAGTTTAAGCAAGAGCTGAACTCCTATCGACTTAGAATTAGCTGAGTTGGGGGGTTGATGCTTAAGCATTCAATGTTTCATTTGAACTGACTCATTCTAGGACCATCCTGTTCTAAATATGTGTGGTAGTGGATGGAAAGAGTTCTTAGCTCAGAAGACACCTGAGGGTTGTGAAAAGAGTCAAACACCAGGCACCTGTCTACTTGCCTTGTTTTGCTGTCTGTCTCCCCCTTCTAGACTGTGAGCCCATTGTTGGGTAGGTACCATCTCCATATGTTGCTGATTTGTACTTCCCAAGCCTTAGTACAGTGCTCTGCACAGAGTAAGCGCTCAAAAAATACGATTGAATGAATGAATGAATGAAAATAAATGTCCTCTTGATGACTTGAAACACCAGGAGGGTGGTCCCCAACTATTTTCTATCTCCTCAGGAGAGAGCCCAAGAAAAACATGGGTCTTGAATTGCAGCATTAAAGAACTCCCAAATAGGGAGTCGCTGCAATACGTGACCAAGGGAAGTTTCTGAGTCTTCTTGTCTCTTAAAAATATGTCCCACGGGGAAACTTTAGGTGCAGTCTTGACTAGAGGCAGTGGGATAAGACTTTGTGGCCTCTGATTGCCCCTACCTTCTCTGATCAGTCCCAGGCCAGTGAAAACTGAAGAATGTGGCCCTGGGGTGAGTTACAGGAAAATCCCATACTGGCAGTTTGGCCGGGACTCATTTCTTTTTCTCTGCAGTCTGGGAATGGGCTCCCAGAGTATTAACAACAAGAATTCCAGCCCCGGATCCTTTCAGTCAAACAGGAACGTCTATCTTGTCTCTGGCTCCTGCAGCTCCTAAGGCTCAGATCCCGGCCCCTGGCTACTGTCCTCCTGACTGCTACATCCTGGAACCCCAGGTCAGCATCCAGTTTCTGTTCGAGTCATTCATTCAATCGCATCTATTGCGCACTTACTATGTGCAGAGCACTGTACTAAGCGCTTGGGAAGCACAAGTTGGCAACATATAGAGACGGTCCCTACCCAACAGCGGGCTCACAGTCTAGAAGGGGGAGACAGACAACAAAACAAAACATATTAACCAAATAAAATAAAATAAAATAAAATAAAATCGGGAGAGACTGCTCCCACTCAGCTTCCTTTAGGGTCTTTGCCCTCACTTGGTTCAGCCAGACCTCGAGCAGTGCAGGTCTGCTCTAATTGGAAAGCACATTCCAGGGGCTGGAATTCCTCCCTTCACCTCTATGACCAGAGGCCTAATTGTCCCCGAAAAATCAGTAGCTAGAGCAGTGTCTTTTTAAAAAATCACTCCTTGCACTTGGATAAAATTACTTCCTCTTAATTTGTCCATGTCAGTATTGCTTTTGAATTAGATTGCAGGCTCCTAGTGGGCTGGGGTAATATTTTTTGCTGGGAAACTTTTGCAAAGCATCTGGCATTGCCATCGTTAACAGCATTTAAGCTCATTTGGGCTTGACAAGGGGCTGATTATTGTGCAAAATAAATGATTCAGACCCAGTCCTTTCCCTACAGCATATATATATACACACACACACACATACATTTATCCTTAAGGTACCACTGAAATTTATCTATGCACATGGTATAGCTGAAAGGCCACTTCAAGACCAGCAGTGCTACCACTGTGCAGGTAAAAAAAAAAAATCATTCCCTGACATGCTGGCATCTTTGTTATTTACAGTGCCTTGTAGTGTTTTCAGTTCTGCCTCTTACTGTCACTATCCTCTCAAGGTTTCTGCTCAGAGCCACTTCTTTCTTGATTGTGGCACAGTGGGCTGATCTGCCCGCTGAGTCTTACCCTGACTTCGAACAATCCTCCCTCGCTGTTCTTAGGTCTGTCCTTTAAAGAGTTTCCTCTGTTCCCCTGCTTTGGGTCACCCTATTTCAACTCACTAAACAGCAGTTGCTGAAGGAGATACCAAGGTTCCTTTTTAAAGAAATAAATGACGATGGTGATGCCTTGCTATCTGGGGGAAAGTTGGCTATCTGGAAGACTTTCAAGAAGTAGGATTTGTAACTCTGCAATTGCTATATGTGTCTTGACTTGTTTGGGAGATACCTTGTTAAAGATGTCCGGTACGCAGAGCACCGTGTGAAACTAAACTGAGGAGAGCAGCTAAGTGTGTGCCCTAGTGGTTAGAGTACTGGTCTCGGAGTCAGAAGGACTTGGGTTCTAATCCCGACTCCGATACATACTTGTCTGCTGTGTGTCCTTGGGGAAGTCACTTTACTTCTCTGTGCCTCGGATACTGCATTTGTAAAATGGAGTTTAAGACTGTGAGCCCCGTGTGGGACATAGGCTGTGTCCAATCTGATTAGCTTGTATCTATCCCAGTGCTTAGAACAGTGCCTGGCACATAGTAAGTGCTTAACAAATAGTATTAGAAAGAAAACGACAGGTTATGTGTCTTCTGCTTGAAAGCAGAACTTATCACATTGATCAACTGACTGTGTGCAGGATCTGAGAATCAATCAATCAATCATATTTATTGAGCGCTTACTGTGTGCAGAGCACGGTACTAAGCGCTTGGGAAGTACAAGTTGTCAACATATAGAGACTGTCCCTACCCAACAGTGGGCTCACAGTCTAGACGGGGGAGACGGAGAACAAAACAAAACATATTAACAAAATAAAATAAATAGAATAGATATGCACAAGTAAAATAAATAAAGAAGAAGCCTGAAGCCTCGGCAACCCCTAAAGCGCTGGGAGGGGAGTTAATGGTGAGACTCCAGATAAATAATAAATAATGATGGCATTTATTAAGCGCTTACTGTCTGCAAAGCACTGTTGAGAAGCCATAGGGTTGGAAATGAATTGTTCGACTGAATTTTTAATTGGATCCAGTGGGATCCAACCTATTGTGAGCCCACTCCACCTCCAGGGACAGGGGCTAGAGCTATTCCTGGGGAGGCTACTGAGGGACCAGGAGAGTAGTGCCTGGTTGATTTTTCTCTTTTAGGTTGCCCCCGCTCCTTCCCCCTTCCTCCCCAACACACCTCCTCGCCTTGACTTTTGGCTTGCAAACCAAGTGTGTGCTCATGCCTCTCTCACCTTCAAGCCAGGAAGGGGAGAGACACGTACGTGTCTTGGCACCAATTTGGAATTTCTCTGCGTGCCAGGGGCTGGGGCTCCCAGAAGCAGCTGGAAAGGTTTTCCTGGCCACCATCAGTGTCCAGGCAGGCCCCAGTGTTTGAGCATTCCTGATTAGGCTCTGCTCTGTCGGTTGAAACCAGTGTGACTCTGGGCAAGCCTGCCAACTTCTCTGAGCTTCAGTTTCTCCAGCTGTGATGAAGTGAAAAGAGCAATCCCAGCCTCTCCCCACCTCGTGAGGATTTGGGGAAGATGAATAAATTGATAGATATAAAAGTGCTGTGAGGCCCTCTGAGAAAAGAGGCTAAATAAACCCACAACACTGATGTCATTATTAGCTTAATTCTCTCCAGGCTTTGCAGGCATTTGCCAGTATAAGGGATTGGGTGGTGCAGAAATGCCTGAAATTATGATAGGGTGATGACTTGCATGTTTTTACAACAATTTTTCCCTATGGAGCCCCAGGTGTATACCCCTTAAAGACAGGGGAGACCCGAACCTTTCAACTAGCAGAAATCTGTAAAACATTTCCAGTGAAATTGTTATCTTTCTGGGGCGGAGTGAATTTCCAGAAAACCAAAATGAAGTTTACACTGAGTCTCACTCCCTCACATTATCATGCACACCCCTACACACCTAGCAATTACACACTCTCACACACTAGCACATTCCACTCCCTCATTCCCACTCCTAGAGCCCCACTCCCACATTCCCATAACAGAAACACACACCCCACACCCACATCCGTGCTCCTACATAATAAACACTTACGGAAGCACACATCTTTGCACTCATAGACCCATTTGCTCTAGTTGCAATAGCCAGGAGGAGAGGGATTGCAAAGAAACTCCCATTCTTGAGTTGAAGCACAGAAGAGAAGCTGGAGAAGGATCTGGGGGCAGTAAGCTCATTGTGGGCAGGGAATGTGGTTTTTTTTATATTGTACTCTCCCAGGCGCTTAGTACAGTACTCTGCACACATTAAATGCTCAATAAATGCAATTGACTATCTGCCATTTAGAAATCAGGTCCATAGTGGTTCCCTGTCCTGTCCTCCGGTGGCTGTTCTTGTTCTCCAGTCCTGTCACTGTTCTGCTGTCTCTGTTGACTTTGTTCAGAGAGCCATTGCTCTGCATCTCCTGGCCTTTTGGGCCTGCACATTGTCCTGGTCTCTTGGACCTGTGCCTTGCCTCAGCCCGATGGACCAGCACCCTACCCTGACAGCGTCAGTCCTGCACTCTATGCAGAGAAGATTTTCACATTTTACAGACACTACCACTCTCATCTTCCCAGCATAGGTAACTGGGATTGCACCCAGTTCTTATAAACTGGGAACATCCTTGCTAAACCTCTCATTAAGGAAAATTCACATTGTCATCCTCTCTTAAAATGTAAGGCCTTTGTGGGTGGGAAATATGTCATTTCTTTGATATGTGTCTTCCCAAGTGTTTGGTTTTGTTCTCTGTCTCCCCCTTTTAGACTGTGAGCCCAGTGTTGGGTAGGGACTGTCGCTGTATGTTGCCAACTTGAACTTCTCAAGTGCTTAGTACAGTGCTCTGCACACAGTAAGCGCTCAATAAATACGATTGATTGATTGATTGATTTAATACAATTCATTGCACCCAGAAGGTGCTAAATAAGCACTGTTTCTACAATGCCGTTTTAGCCTAAGGATGTAGTAGCAGGAATGGATGTGTTCTTCTATATTCACCAATGGGGAAATGAGCCAGAGGCTTGTCAGAGATCGGGGTGGTGAGACTCCATTTCTCCAGTGAGGACTTGAATTTGGGGCAACATTTACAGGAGTCCCTGGGATTCTCAAGGGGAAGTCTCTGGGCTGGGAACCCATCTGGTATCATTTTTCCCCAAAGAAGCTCATTTCCTATCTCTAGAACAGGCTTGGCCACTAAGAAACATTTTCAAATGCATTTCCCAGCCTCTTCCACTCTTCCCTGGAGCTTCCTCTTAGCTTTCACTTTAAAATATTTTGGTGCTCTAGACATTTTGCCATTATTATTAATAATAATGATGATATTTGTTAAGTGCTTACTATGTGCCAGGCACTATACTATACACTGGGGTGGATACAAGGAAATCAAGTTGGACACAGCCCCTGTTTCATATGGGGCTCACAGCCTCAATCCCTATTTGACAGCTGAGGTAACTGAGGCCCAGAGAAGTGACTTGCCCAAAGTCACAGAGCAGGCATGTGGAGGAGTTGGGATTAGAACCCAGGACCTTCCAACTCCCAGGCCTATGCACTATCCACTACACCATGCTGCTTTATTAGACATGGTATCTATCCACTATGCCATTATTAGACATGGTGTCCCCTTTTGGTTACCCAGTGAAATAATAATAATAATAATAATAATGGTATTTATTAAGCACTTACTATGTGCAAAGCACTGTTCTAAGCACTGGGGAGGTGACAAGGTGATCAGGAAATAGCACCAAGCTGATGTACTTCCTCGAGGCTGATGTCTGATGGAGGTTTAGTCATGTAGAGTCAAGTGCCAGGCAGTATCTGTGGGCTTTCCTTTCCCCCCTTCTGCTTACTTCACGGATCTGAGATTGGCCCTTCCGGTATTTTTCGGTCAGCAATAATTAAGGCTTTCAAGCAGAGAAGGAGAAGTTTTCAAACTTCTAAATATTGAGGCTGTGGCAGGAAATTATAGCCACCATTGCCAAAACCATGAGGAGTGGGAGACGGAAGGTGGGGTTCAACCATAACTTGGATCAAACTGCTTCGGCTCAGTGAGGAAGGAAGTGCAAACCCTTTCCAGTACTAATGTGGTTTGGGGACTTGCTCAGAGCTCAGCCCAGCCATGGGGGCCGGGGTTCCTGGGTGAAATCTTTCTCAGGCAGCACTTGGAATTGGATTATATTCCTCAAGTAATTGAATTATAAACTTCTTGGGGTCAGGGAACACTCTCGGGCTTTTGGTACGGTTCTCTGTTCTTTGTAGGGGGTTGATATGGAGCCAATGAACTAATCAGTCAATGATATTTGAGTGCTTACTGTGTGCAGAACTCTCTACTAAATACTTGGGAGGGTACAATACAGTTGGTAGACAATGATCCCTACACACGGGGAATTACAATCTAATGGCAAGGCAGACAAAAATTGCAGCGAGAGGAAGCAAAAGAGTATACGGATTTGTTCAAAGGTGCTTTGGAGGAGGGGGTGGGATAAGTATCAGAGGCCTTGGAGGTATGAACGCAAGTATATGGGCAACATGGGAAGGATGAAAAGGAGAAAAAATGAGAGCTTAATCAGGGAAGACTTCCTGGAAGAGATATGATGTCTATCCACTATGTCATTATTAGACATGACATCTAATAGTCTAGTAGGGCTTTGAAGATTGGGAGAATGGTGACAGTTGGTATCATTGAGTGTCAAATGAAAACTAGGGTCACCCGGTGTGGGCTTGCCTCCCCAGGGTGAGTCAGTGATCACTTGTAGTAGTTATAGGATTTATTGAGCATCCTCTGGGTTCAATGTACTGTACTAAGCATTTGGGAAATACACAAGGAGTTAGTGACACCATGTTCTCTGCCAGCAAATAGCTTACACGCTATGGGGGAGGTAGGCGCAAGAATATTTACATTCACCAAACTCAGGGATTTTCTTGTAGAAAGTCGGCCAAAGCAGAAGTGGGTTGTTTCCTTAGGGATTGTGTTTACTTTGTTGTTCTCTCCCAGGAGCTTAGTATAGTGCTGTTCACAGAGTAAGCACTCAGTAAATACCACTGATTGATTCATTACTGATGAGTACAGCCCCACCCTCTGCTAAGGGCAGCATCAATCAGCACCAAAGGAGAGCTGCAGGAAGGTTAAGGAATCTCCATCTGCTGAAATCTTTGTAGGGTCATTTGGGTCATTGTTCCTCAAGATGGGGAGATTGTCCCAAGGGGATCTAGAGAATAGATATCAATCAGATATCCCAATATCTGATTTTATGGTGGCAGCAGTAGGGATTCTTCAAACAATCACCATCCTAGTTTTTCCTGGTCACCCAGTCAGTTCCTCTCCCTGCCCCTACTCCTTGTCAACAACATTTTTGAGCTCCAACTGTGTGCCTATCACCTCTCCCATTTGCAATATTATCGCATTGTATTATCCCTACTTTCCCTTTCTAAGCTTCTAAAAGGGTTGTTACTTTCCCTCTCTTCAGCAACTTGGAAATTCTGCAAAATTTACTTTGCAGGAAGGGGTGAAGTGGGTAGTTAGGGAGGAGTTTAGTAAAACTGGGGATGGGGGTAGGGAGGTAAGTGGTGAGGTTAAAAGGATGAAACTGTTTAGGAGCTATTAAATTCAGGTAATTTGTTATGACGATTTTGACACCTGTCTACATGTTTTATTTTGTTGTCTGTCTCCCCCTTCTAGACTGTGAGCCCATTGTTGGGTAGGGACCGTCTCTACATGTTGCCGACTTGTACTTCCCAAGCGCTTAGTACAGTGCTCTGCACACAGTAAGCGCCCAATAAATACGATTGGATGAATGAAAGGTAAAACCTGCCTTAAAGTAGAGGGATGGATTTCAGTGGCTTCTTAAGATATTCAGTGAGCATTCAATAAATACTCCTATCCCACTGACAACCTTAGTAATGAACCGGGATCTCTGCAGTGAAATGCTTTGTAATACCTGCTTCCTTAATCAATAGTGAATAAAATGGGATGCGGGATTTGTCCAAATAAAAAGGCACAGCTTGAAGAGGCGAAGCTGAGGATTAAAATGCCTGGTGTTCTGCTTTGGATCTCTCTTTATGTCTTTCCCAGCCCCTGGGAATGGAGGCTCACAGGGGTTTGGTGGGTCAGGTCCATTACCAACTCTGAAGTTGTGTTTTTGTGAAACAAGAGTACATTTGGAGTGAGGGTATGTTCCAGATGGCCAAGTGCTTCTTCAATGTCACTATAAGCAGAAGTGCTTATAGTGACCAGTGCTTAGAACAGTGCTTTGCACATAGCGCTTAATAAATGCCGTTAAAAAAAAGTGCTAATCTTCATTTTTAAGTGGAGGAGTGAAAAAAAGGTAGAAATTCTAGCAAGAAGCAATGGGGACTGGGAGGGAACAGGCTCCAAAGAGCTAACAGGACAGAAAGACATGGAAATGGTCAGGGACCTGGTGTGAGTGAGGTTGGGAATCCAGATCAAAAAGCTGTGGAGGCCTCCCCCTTCTCAGCACCCCCTCAACATTCCAGGCTTCCCGGAGATGGCCCCTGCACCACTTTGATGCTGAGAGTTGGGTATTTCTGGAGCAGCAAGAATCTAGTACTCTCAGTGTGTAACTGAATGGAAAAAAATTAAATTCCACGTACTCAGGGAGATTACTACCTATCTGAAAGACCAGCCAAACTAGCCCCCGTCGAAAACAGTGCCATGCACATGTAGTTGCTTGTTCTGCCCTGTTTGGGGATGAAACCACACCCACAGGGAGAAAAACCACATACTAACAAAGGAGAAGCCTCCTTCCTGATCTCACTCCTTCCCAAGAGGGAAAGGGGTCTGGGGAAATGGGAAACCAGAGGTCTTTTCTCCACACTCAGTTTGCACCTAGGAAAGTATCACTGTAACCTAGGAGTTGGAATGAGAACACTCCTCTTCCCATTAGGACACACTGCTCCCCTAAGATGTGTTCATTCTCTGTTGTCCTGGCTTTCCTTTCACCCCCTCTCCTTTAACTTTTCCATGGAGAATCTCTGCCAAATGTCTGACTCCACAGCTATCTTCAACCTCTTCTCCTTGCCATCACCTATCTGCTTCCCTAGCGAAGGCAGGTTTCACCCCAAGCTCCCTCGCCTGTTAACTTTTAGGCTGGGTCTTGTCTGATAGAGGAAGCTCTGGGCCTGAAGTCAGGATGTGTATTTTTCAGTTTCCCTCCCCTACTGACTCTTATATCTCTCCTCTCATCTGGGCCTCAGTTCCCCCTTTTGTAAAATGGGGACAATGCACCCATCCTTCCTTTCCACACCAGGGCTTTGTGATGACAGAAGGGAGAGGAGAGAATGAGAGTGTTGTGGGGAAAGGAGCTCTATGCATTCAAAGTGTAATCCTCCAGGCCTTGCCTCTGATCCTTCCAGCCTGGACCTGCCATTTTCTTCCTCTTGCTCCTGCTTTTATCCCATGTTCTATTCACACCTAATGTTACTGCCCTAAGGAGCAGCTTGCTTGTTTTTTGTGGTTTCTTTGGCTCCTTTACAGCTCCCCACTTAAGTTCAGTTGGCCGAGGGCCTGGCTGCTCCTGTTATATCTTTGAAGTTCAAATGAATTTGACGGGTCCTGAGAGAACACTGGATGGGCTGGATTGTCTGTGCATCAGCACTTTTAAGCATTATCTGTTTCCTGAGGGTTTGGGGGTCAAGGACACAGGAAGGAATTTCTCCCTGGGAGTCGTGGCTTCATTGGAGACATATGAAAGCGGATTGAGAACCATCAAGGGGCTGCAGTTCTCATGTTTCTGGTGAGCACTGGAGGAAAAATCAGTCTGGTAACCCTTTCTGAGAAGGGACTGGGGACATGGCTCGGCACAACAACTTACTATCAATTGGGCAACCACAATTGGTTGGATCTTACTGTAGAGACAATCATCGTCCAAGAAAGTCTCTTGGAGAGCCTCTCTCTGGTGCCCAGAACCTGCCTGCCATACCTATGTGGTGTCCCAATTAATGGTGGGAGAATATTCTGGAATGGAAGGTTTCTGAGGCTCCAGATAATTCTACACCAGGAGGTTGGGTGCCCTCCATTAAGTGGGAGGGTCCCCAAATTTTAGTCACTATTCTGCCAGGCAAATCTCGGCTGGTTTGACCACATCATTAAGTCCTGTTTTTGGCATTATGTCAACTGTGGTGCCTGTGGCAGGGAGCTCAGTCTCTAAGGCAGGCATAGCAGTGGCAAAAGCAGCGAAGCAGCAAAAGCAGCAGAGAAGCAGCGTGGCTCAGTGGAAAGAGCACGGGCTTTGGAGTCAGAGGTCATGGGTTCGAATCCTGGCTCCGCCACATGTCTGCTGTGTGACCTTGGGCAAGTCACTTAACTTCTTTGAGCTTCAGTTACCTCATCTGTAAAATGGGGATTGACTGTGAGCCCCACGTGGGACAGCCTGATCACGTTGTATCCCCCCCAGCGCTTAGAACAGTGCTTTGCATATAGTAAGCGCTTAACAAACAAACAAAAAAGCAGCAGGTGAGGAGAAGCCCAGTTCTGGGGCAGGTTTCCCCACTGAATCCCCCTGCTGCCTTGGTGCTCTCGCTGACGAACAACTTCCATTGCTATTTCCTCTAGGATATCCCGGGCATAATTTCCAGCTCCAGTGACAGTGCCATCGGGACTGGAGCTGGTCAGAAGCAAGTAACCTGGTGTCAGGGGGAAGAAGCAAGGTCAGGGCATCCTCTTACCTGTTGCCACCAACACCCCCAACATCATTCTGGTGAGTGAAGACAGCTTGTGTGTCTGTGTACGTGTGTGTTTGTTTCCCCCGTCTGTACAACTCTCTCTCGCTGCATACATCTATGCCGTCCGGGTCTCTGGTCTCTCTGGCTGTTGCCCTCTAACTTTATCTTCTTTTCCTGTCTCTTTTGGCCTCAGTCCCTAGCAGCCCTCACCTCTGTTCCTCTTTGCTCTCCAAAAACTAAGATCATCATATTCTCCACAGTTCTAATCAGTAAAAGCAACTTCACAAGAGCTCTGGGCCCTGGTGTCCTTCTCTGAGACTCAAGAGAACAGAACGTCACTCTCGCGCACTAGATTTTTCTGTGGAATAATTGCCACATATTTCCACATTAAACGAGGGTGGGGTGTTCATGGCTTTCCCCTTAGGAAAACACTCATATGGAAATAAAGTCTACCTGCAGTGCAATATTAAAACTTTTTTTGCATTTCTGTCCCCATACTCCCAGTCATACGGTGTAAAAAACCCCACTATTTTATGTTCTCAGTGCCTGTGAATGACACATCCAAGCTCTTGCTCTGTATGGCTTGTTGAATGGCTCTTTGACACAGACATCTAGTGGCTGGGAAAATGGGTATCAAGCCTCTGAGGATAATGACCGGATCTGCCTTTTGGGACTCCATCTTTTGTCAACCATCTTCAATGACATATTGATACCACACAGCCCAAAGAGTGATCATCTCCGCAGTAAGGCTCTGGCCTTTTCCCCCAAGTGATATCCAGCAGATGCTCTGTTAAAACTGCAGCTACCCAACCCTGTTCTCACAAACTCTATTACGGATTTCGAATGGCAGTTTTTATTTAGGAAGCTTCTCCCGAGTGAGAGTGAAATTTTCTGTCATTCCTGGTAATGCCAGCATTCCTCAGCACACTGAATGAGCCTTTTTCTTGAGTTGATGTGTTCTGCGATGTGTCAAAAAGGATTGGAGCCGGACTAGTGTTGCAACAATCAATTTGCAACAGCAGATACTCATGTTCCTGCTGTTGTCTTCTGAATCTGTAAAATTCCATTACTTCGACCGTAGACTCATTTGGCAGCCTCTGTCCAGCAATGTTCTCCTGAGAAGGCTGGAACAATTTAATTGCCTGAAGCAAGTTACCCAACCTCTCCTGGCTTTAAATTCTTTTCCACTGGTATCCTGTTCTCTGGAATTTCTCATGCTTTCATTCCCAGCATTTCATGCGATTCTGCACAACCATTGTTTCTTAATTAAGTCACATATTCCAAAACTTCCTTGTCGGTCATGGGCAATTTTTCATTCTTTGGACCACAAAAAGCTTGACTTGCTGTTTCAGAGCCCATTGGCCACTCCCCGTTTCCCACCAATATCCCCTTGCTTGGGGTTCGTGGAAAATTCCCATGCTGCCGCTCTGACTCCATTTTTGTTCTACATGATGCAACAAGTAGTTTGAGCTATGTTGGATAATCACTATTTATCCATGAGAGTGCCATAGTCCCACTTGCTACAGATGCTTCTTCCACCAAGACCTTTTCCAGAGAACAACCATGCTCCTGAGAGAGGGAAGGAAGAGATGAGAAAGTGGAAGGGAGATTGAGGCTAACCAATCATTTCCAATCAAAGGCAGGAGAATGCCAAAAATAATATTCAATTTCCTAGCCCAGGGCAATGACTCAATGGAAGCAATTATGTGAGGAGATTCAGCAACTTTTTTCCCAGTGTTCCAGACTTTGGAATGCCTTTCGTAAACCCAATCTGTCTTGAACAGAAGGAAAGTGTTAATGATGTGATATTATTTTGATGAGGTGTTGTGGCGGAATCCAGAAAGGATCCCTCTTGATAGAGGGTGGGTTTCCCTAGGACTGCTGAGATTTTCCCACCTCCTCCTAGAATGGGCTCAATCTCCCTGACTTTAGGGGACTTTTAATGGTTTCCCTGGGGGCCCAGGGGTTCCTCCAGGCCAGCCAAGACTCCTTCAAACCCTGTGGGGCTGGCTCCCCTCCTCTCTAATGCCCCAAGGATACTCCAGTTGCCCTACAGAACTGACTTTCCCTTCTTCCTCTCAGAGCAGGAGAAATATGGATTGGTTTGAAGGATGTCCTGTCCTGGCAACAACCTTTTAGCATCAATAACAATAATTGTGGTATTTGTTAAATGCTTAATATGGGCCAAACACTGTTCTAAGCCCTGGGATAGATGCAAGGTAATCAGGTCCCTCATGGGGATCACAGTATGAAGTAGGAGGAAGAACTGGCATTGAATAACCATTTGCAGATGAGGAAATTGAGCCACAAAGAAGCAAAGTGACCTGCCCGAGGTCACACAGCGGACAAGTGGCAGAGTGGATTAGAACCCAGGTCCTCTGATTCCCAGGCCTGTGCTCTTTCCACTAGGCCACACCCTGCCACCCTCTCTCCCCGCACCTCCTCCCACCCTCTCTGTACTCCTCACTTCTCTTCCTACTTGAGTGAAACCAGGGCTTTGACTGGGCAGCGTAACTGCCTTCAGGTGAGAGCTGGAAATCGGGTCTTCAGCCGGGAACTAGCGAAAGGAAGCTGCTGCCACTTTCTTTTCCGTGAAAGCCCGGAAAAGTTGTCTTTCCTCGAGGACGGTTTGGGAAGCCACAGGTCATGAGTTTGGGCTCCCAGGTGGACAGACCTCGTTCACAGCCCTGGGACAGTGCGTCTCTTGTACCAACATCCAGAGCATGGTTTCCTGTTTGAATTATTTGCCCACCTTCTCGGGTTTGCTATTTTCTTCTACCACCGCAGGCCTGTGGGCTCTATTTTTAAAGGTCTGGGCCTGGCTGGAGGCTAGTCCCCTGCTGCCAAGTCAAACAGAGGTTTATCTGCTCCCCTCAGCTGATAATCACTGTTTGTCTTCCTGCTCTCATCAAACCCACTCCTCCACCTCCTCCCCTTCTTATCTTGAGCCCAATCCCCTTGGGTGTCTCAGGGAAAGGAAGGGGTGGAGAGCACCTATTCAGGGATCCATAGAAGATTTGGGGAGATTAACTGTTCCTTATAACCAAAAAACTTAAATGGAATATTTCGCCTCTGTCCCCTGTTTGGGTACTCTCATGTGGAGGGCATTTTAATGGTCAGATCAGAAAACCCCCAAACACCCAATAAAGACCTTTAAGGTTTCCCTTTCTTGTTTCTTTAGCAGCCCCTTTGTTTTTTGTGTTTCCCTGAGCAACCTCCATGCTTATTTCTGTTTCTCCACAGCTTTCCTCTGATGGGGTCTACTCCGCCTTTAGCAAGTCTCTGACTAATGCTTCAAGGCAAACATTATTCAAGCATCCATCCAGCTTCTCATCTGATTCATAAAAGCTCACTTGTTCCTGACTTAATTTATGAACTAGTTATTACACTTGCTGACCATGGGCTTTATGTCGGGGGGCCTAGACATTCTGTGTCAAGCACTCCTCAGTGGTGAAAGCTGGTTTCCCCATGGAGATGTCAACAGCGATCCCAAACTACCACTTTGCTGCTCAGGACTATACCTTATAATAATAATTATGATTTTTAAGAAGCGCTTATGCTGTGCTAAACATGGGTGGTAGATATAAGGTTATGAGATCATACATAGGGTCTTTCCCATACAGACTCAAAATCTGCCTTATCTTCGTTTTACAAATAAGGAAACTAAGGCCCAGGGAGGTTAAGTGACTTTCCCAAGGTCACAAAAGAGGCTAATGGTGGAGCTAGACCTCAAATCCAGGACTCCAAACTCCCTAGCCAGGGCCACATTGCCTCTCTTATGGTGAAAATCAGACTTGGCTGAGCTCATTGGCAGTGAGGTTATGAGACTGAAGAGCAGACACCAAATGCACCACTCCCACCATGATGACGGTGATGGTAGTCTCCCATTGTGAATGGTGGATGAGCCCTGGGGCTGAAAACCTTTGTAAAGGAACTAATCATCATGCTAGATGTTGGTGCAGTGCCACTCATGCTTTCATTCTCCACCCCCAACCCCTGCCCCGCAGCTGAGTCCCTGCCATGGGCTCCCTTTACTCCGGACCCCCAGGGCTCACCAGGCAGAAAAGAATGTACCCCTCCCCTATGCCACCAGGACTCCCATTAGTCCCTGCTCTGACCTGGGGGGAACTCAAACAGCAGCAGCATGAGGTCTTCTCAACCATTAGGATGCTGGGGAACCAACCCCTTGGCCGCAGCCGTGACTTTTGTGGCCGTTCTTCTGTGGTTCAGGAGTTTGGAACTCAACTGTTCCAGTCTTATTCATTGTTGTTTTTGTTTCCATTTTCCTTATGTGTCTGTCACTAACCCTCTCCCTGCATTACTCAGATTGTGAGCTCCTTAAAGGCCAAGGGTTGGGTCTGTAAATCTCATCTGTTTACAGTGCTTTGCACACAGTAGACACTCAATTAACACTGTTAATGTTAATGCTACTGATGGGTGCAACAATCCAATAGTGCCTGCCCATACACGTGCTCCCTGAGACCCAGGGGGGACATGATTAGCAGCATAGGTTCTTTCAGTCACCGGATGAAGCAGGCTGGAGAAAATTAGGTGCTGAAAGCACCATCTGCATTGCTTCCCTACTGTTCAAAAGAAGTGGATTTCTTTTCCGGCAGGGCTGCATCTTGTCGCTTATCCTGAATTGAGCTGAACAACTTGGGTTCCTGACTCCCAAAGAGCCCCCAAGATTGGCTAGCACCAGATTGCCAGGTGTCTGTAGCTTCCCGGAAAAAGCCAAGGAGTTCAGAAGGGCAAGCTTTCAACCTGGCGGTTGAACCTGGTCTGTGTCATCTCTGCTCAACCCCTTCCTGAATTATTGGGCTTTTACCAATTAGGGCAAATGGCTGTTTCATTACTGTTAAGTGGGTCATTAATAAGTCATTGGAATCAGCTACAACGGCTAGAGAGGAATCTGTGGCTCTTCTCTCCATTCATTTCTCAGCCTTAGCATCAGCGCTGCTAAACTTCAGACAGTTCCGGACCTCAGGCCCTAAAGGAAATTATTATTATTATGGTATTTGTTAAGTGCTTACTATGTGCCAAGCACTGTTCTAAGCTCTGGGGTTGATACAAGGTAATCAGGTTGTCCCACATGAGGCTCACCATCTTAATCCCCATTTTACAGATGAGGTAACTGAGGCACAGAGAAGTGAAGTGGCTTGCCCAAGGTTACACAGCTGACAAGTGGTGGAGCTGCATGTTCATGTCACTGTCTCTGTTCCTTTCTTTGTGTATTTGTTCCTGCCCATGTATTTGTGTCACTATCTGTTTGTTGCTGACTGTATTTGTGGCTGTCTGTGATATCTGCATCATGTTTATGCTGGGCCTGTGTCTTTATGTATTGTGTATACGTTTATCACACCAGTTTGAATCACATGCTTTTCTCCTAGTACATCTCTACGGTCACAAATAAGATGATCCTGGAATGCAGTGAGACCCCAGCATCGAAGCAATGCTTGTCACATCCCACCTTCACTGGGAGGATCAGGTGAGAAGAACAGATGACAGCCCCTTACCCAAACAACTATTCTATGGTGAGCTGAAATGGGGAAATCATGAATATGTTGGCCAGAAGAAATACAGTTAAGATGTAATTAAATCTCAAAAGATGTGGTAGAGTGGTGAAAAGCTGGGAGATAGTGGTGAACAGCAGGAACAGTTCAGCCTGACCTTCAGCAATCATAAATGGGATGACTGCCTTGGAACAGAGCCTCTGGGAAGATCACAACACTGAGGGTGAGAGATGAAAATAGTGTAGGGCCTTGTAGTTAACAGACACAACAGTTCAGCAAGGAGCCATCTTTCTAGCCACAAGACTTGGAATGGATTATCAACCGTTCATTGGTAATGCATCCCCCACCCACTGATAAAGGTCTCACTATCAGTAGCATCATTTTCAAACCTGAGAGACAAGTGCATAGCTATAATGTCTTCAGACCTGTAAAGCCTGTGTATCCATATGCACTGTATCTCTTTTTCTCAGTGATGGTGATTGATCTGTTAGCCTTTTCTTTTGGGGATGCAGATTATTGGAAGAAGAGCTAGAGTGGGAAGGAGGGTGGGCAGCAGATGGTAAAAGGGAGTGGAAGACTGAGTTTCAAAGCCTGACACTATCCTTGAGCACCAGTCTTGGGCATTTGCTTTGATCCACCAGGGAAGGAGAAGGAAGCTTATCTGGGTGACACAGGGATCCCAGGGTCATGGCAAAACAGCCCTCCTGTTTCCCCACTAAGAAAGATGGGTCAGTGGTATGTAACCTTGGCAAGACCTGAATCGGAACTTCCCATCTCCTTGCTGAGGCCACGGGGTTCGGCAGGAGCTCGGAAGCTGACAGCTGGCCCTTTCCCCGAGACAGTGCCAGATTTGAGCTATTCTTTAGTCGTGGGTTGAACTTAGTGAACTTAAAGTGTTCAGGATAGAACAGAACCTCCAGTGTGGGTGAACAGTGAAAAGAGCCTCTGGCATGGGTGAAAATCAAACTCCCTGCGGGCACCAAAGCTGAAACAAGATGAGGGGGAGGGTATAGTCCAGGTCCTGACTGGACAGATAAGCCAAGGCTAATGTTACTGGTGACTATGGAGCTGCAGGAAATCCTTTATAGAAGGAGCTACATCTCTACTCTGTGTTAACTCCTTCCATTCCTTATCCCATTCTCACTTTGAGTGGAAGGATTGGGATTCTCTTCCTTGGGGGTGGCTGATGGGCCGAGAGAGCACAGAATGCCTCCTGGGATATTTAGAATCCTGAGTCTGCAGGATGGATGATCTGGATGATCTTGGATGTAGATCCAAGTGCATCGGCAATACAGTAGGGACGGTGAGTCGGGGAAATAAGAGCTTACAGAAAGGCCTCTTGGAGGAGATGTGATTTTTGGAGGACTTCAAAGGTGGAGAGAAAGGCGGACTGTTGGATATGAAGGGGGGAAGGAGTTCAGGCCAGAGGGGAGACATGAGTAACGGGTCAACGGCCTGGAGTTCTGTTGTGCTAACAATTGCTCTGGACATCTCTAAAGAGCATCTTCCCTTTCATCTCCCTTCTTTTCTCTCCCCTTCCCGTCCTCCCTGTTACTGAGCTTCCTTCTCCTGCCCTCCGCCGACCACCACAAGTTGTACTGTACATACTATCCTAGCCACCCATGTGTCCTGGGGAACTGGGAGAGAAGGGGAGTCGGAAAGTACCAATGCCCTGCCAATTCCTCCCAGTCCTGTAAAATTCCAACTCCACATCCAACTCCCGAAATAGAAGGTGCTGGCAAGCTAACTTCCTGACTGGTTCTGAAGGGTCCTCTGATGTGAGTGTGTGATGCAGTTGTCTGCTTTAAGTGTCTGGGAGGCACACACGCATGTGTGTGTCTATGTGGGTTTGCTATGATTGCAAGATGAATGAGCCTCTTCAGAGTCAGAGCCCCATGAAAAGGACAGTGTTGGAGGTGGTGACCATGGCCCCATGAGCAAACACTCCACAGGGGGAAAGCGGGGGTGGAAATCCAGTAGACCAGAAATGTGGCTTCCTGTGGAGCCTGGATATTTTCCTCCTTATGAACTAGAAAAGATACCTTGCCCATTAAAAACTGCATGGGATCCAACAGGAGGCATTGGACTCATTCTGGGATGGCTGATAATTTGGGATAGGTCAGTGTTATTTTTTACCCAACCAAGTGTCTAACAATGGACACAGATTTGCCCATCATCAAAATGACTGGGCTGCTTCCCTATTCCCCTTGGGGTATGATGATTGCAGATATGATTTCCAGCAGTATAGAACCTGAAAGATCGTTTTGAGATGTATCTGAATAGCGGCAGTGCACAGCACACAGCAAATTCCCCGAGGTCACAAATTCAAGGTCTTATTACCCATCATACCTGCTCCTTCAGCATGCTCCCTCTTGTCCCGTCTGCAGTGGAAGTAGGAAGTGGCTGGTTACTACCACCATACAATAGCTCTGAAGCCTGTTCCCTTTCAGGGTTCAGCTCCCCGAAAGTACCTGTCCCCATCATCATCATCATCATCAATCGTATTTATTGAGCGCTTACTATGTGCAGAGCACTGTACTAAGCGCTTGGGAAGTACAAATTGGCAACATATAGAGACAGTCCCTACCCAACAGTGGGCTCACAGTCCCCATCTCGCTTCTGCACTCACATGAAAAGTTCGCATCTCTGCCTAATGCTCCTGTTGGAGACAGGCTACTGGGTTGGAAGGACCTTGGTCTGACCTTATAACAGCATTTGTAATATTCCTAAATGATCCTTCCTTATGAACTTTCAGTTCCCAGTTGACCTTGATCTTTGCAGCCCAGGACTAAGTTCTGACAGTCCTTTCCATCTGTCTGCCCATCTTTCTGCCTGCCTGCTCAGGCAGAGCCTGCCGACACAGAACAATTTTAGACTAAAGTTAGCATATCAGAGGATTATGTAATTATTATTGTTATTTTCAATCTTAATTTCCTCTCCCCAGACATAACGTCTAAACAGGAAAAACTCAACCTTCCTGTTTGGAGATAGGCGACTTTCAGAAGGAGGAGGGCTGGTGGGATGTATTTTTTTTCCTCTTTCTTGTGGTTTTCAAAGATGCCTTTTTTCTTCTTTGAGATAAGGAGAAAGACCAATAATAGCCCCTTTAGAAAGGAAGGAAAACCACAGCACCAGAGTAACCGGAGGTAGCTAGGCCAGATCGGAAGGTCCCAATTCAAGAACTACCTCCTGTCTCCCCACCCTCTGGGATGTTTAAAGCCATTTGTCATGAGCAATGAAGACTGAGTCCCATGGATGACACCAAATGCACACGAGTGGGAATAAGAGCTGGGGAGGGAGACTGAGCTTGCACTGCTTCATTCTATTATGTGCTGGAGGTGTGGTTCAGCAGAATAGCCTAGTGGATAGAGCACGGGCTTGGGTTCTAATCCTGGCTCTGCCACTTGTCTGCTGTGTGGCCTTGGGCAAGTCAGTTAACTTCTCTGTGCCTCAGTAACCTCATCTGTAAAATGGGGATTAAGACTGTGAGCCCCATGTGGGACAGGGACTGTATCCAACCTGATTATCTTGTATTCATTCATTCATTCATTCAATCGTATTTATTGAGCGCTTACTGTGCAGAGCACTCTACTAAGCACTTGGGAAGTACAAATCGGCAACATATAGAGACGGTCCCTACCCAACAACAGGCTCACAGTCTAGAAACACTATCCCAGTGCTTAGTACAGAGTACCTGGCACATAGTAAGCACTTAACAAATATCACAATTATTATTATTATTACTAGCTGAGATCTCTGCTATAGGATTTTTTGAGCCCCATTAAGAGACCCCATTATTCCCCAAAGTTTAATTTTTCTTCTCCAAGGCCTTGAAGAAATGCGTCAGGTCGCAGTTCATTTTAGGGGTGGATAGTTGTCCATAGTTGGCAATTTCCAGGGGTGACTTGTTGGAGAAAACTCACCTGATGTGAAAATCCTCAGAAGTACAAAGCTCCAACCTTGGTCCCGGGCACAGGGGAGAGCTATTTAAGGAGTAAAACAACTTCTCAGGCACCTAGTTCCATTCCTTAAACATTCACTCGCCTGAAGGAAATAGCCTTGGTTTGAACTCAGGGGTACTTTCTGAGACCAACTGGGAGGCAAAGTGACTTAAGTGGAAAAAGCACAGGACTGGCCACTCAGCGTCTTGTGCCTCAGTTTCCTCATTTGTAAAATGGGGGTAAAATCCCCGTTCTTCCTCCCTCTTAGACTGTGGAGTTCCCATCAAATAGGGATTTTCTCCAATCTGATTACTTTGGATCTACCCAAGCCCAAGCTTAGCCCAGTGCTTGGCACATAGTGAGTGCTTAATGAATACCAATATAAAGTGATTTGCCTGGGGCTACCCCATGCCTAGCAACGGGTCAGCCTTTTGTTTAGAGATGCTGGCAGGTGTCAGTGAGAGCACGAAGATTTTCTCTAAGAACCTCTAAACATTCAGCAGTCATCATGTCAGATATGCCAATCCCCTTCTTAGAAATAAGGCTCAGTGAAAGCCGAATCCAAATATTCATCAGAGGGGGCTACGTGACCAAACTCACTTGGTTAAGGGGGAGGCTGATCCAGGCCTAGGCTCTGTACTCAACCTCTAAGTGATTCTTCCGTCTGGTGAGCAGACTCAAGTTTGGAGGCCCTAGAGATCCAGTGTCCCCTTGGGACACTGTAGTAAGCTCCCAGTCAGGGGCCTTAGAGCAGCATAGCAGACTTGTTCGGTGAGGAGAGAAATGTTCTCCTCCCTCTTTTAAATTGGACTCTTTGGGGCCTTTGGCCTGCCTCCGACCTCCCTGCTCCCAGACTTGGTTGCTCCCCATTCCCTAATGTTCCTTCACAAGCCCTTCTGGGTTTGTAATAGCTGAGCCTAGTTCTCAGCTCCTCCCTGAGTTAGGAAGTGCTATCCTGCTTGAAACTGGGTGGGGAATGAGAGGGTCTTGAAAGCTCCCTGGCCTTGAAGGTCTCCCACCTTTCAGAGAGGTCAGAGATGGTGCCAGGAAAAACTCCAGGATGGGAGAGCTGCAGAGAGCCAAGGTGCATTTGTGGATAGTGAACTTTGTCCCAGATGTTAAATTTCTCAAAGAGAAATGGTGTATTTCTCACTCACATTCCAAATCTGAATTCTTAACATCTCTAAAGGCAGCCGTGTTCTGTTTTCCACAGCAGTGGGAAGGTGGAAGGGATTGGGGGAAAGAGGAAGCATCTGTTCCCAGTCACTCCACATTGTCCTTTAAAAAGGTGCTGTTATCTACCCATTGACTGGGAGGTAGTGAATCTGGGTATTTGGGGCCCGTATTCTGGAATGGGCACAGAGGAACCTGGGGTCTCACCCCTGATTGTGCCCTGACATCTCTGTGGGCCAGTCACCCTTCGTTACTGGGCCTCAGTTTCCCCTGAGATGAGGGCACGCAAAGAGAGATGCTTGCTTCTTCTAAGGGACAAGACAAGGAAGAATGAGGTAATGTCTGTAGCCTATCCTGGCAGGAGAACATTTTCAAAGGCAAAATGTTATTCAGTTGCCTGACACCATAGCTCAAGGTTTATGGAGCTGGCTAAAGATGCATTTCATTGGCTTCTGTCCATCATCATCTACAGATGAAGAGCCTGATTCACTTTTCCCAGATCTCTGATATAGCTTTCTATCGAGCTGGGTGAGTCACACTGATGGATATTTCTTAGACTAAAGCCCCATAAAACGTTAATTGTGCTGTAATGTTCTGAGGGAGCCAAGAGGGAATTGAATCAATATTTATAGTGCAGGCTTTAAATTTAAGGCCTTGAACCTTCAAAGTCAATCTTTCACCTTGTTCCATGAACAGCACTGCTTCTGCTGAACAACACTGAATGTAGATTCCAGAGATTGCATGCTCGTGGAGGCCTTAGGCTGGCTGGTTTTTTTTTTTTGGGGGGGGGGGGGGAGAGAGAGAGAGAGAGAGAGAGAGAGAGTGTGTGTGTGTGTGTGTGTGTGTGTGTGTGTGTGTGTGTGTCTACTACAGAGGATAAAATCACACTCAGCCCCTCCAGCTATTGCCCTTTTCCCTGCTTGTTTTGCTACCTAAACTCCTTGAATGTGTGGTCTAATTCTCCAGGTCACTCTTTCCTCAATCTTCTAAATTCTGGATTTTGCCCTCTTTCCTCCATGAGCACTGCTTCCCCTTAAAGCCTCCAGTGACCTCCTTCTGGCCAAATCTAAAGACTCCCTTTCATCTTGTAGAACTGTCGGTTTAAAGAACAAGTCAGCTTTCTCAAACTCCTTTACATCTTTGGTTTTCCTCCCAAAAGATCCCAACTAGCAGGGGCCTACTCCTAGGTGGATAAAATATCGTTTTCCAAGTACTGTTTTCTTTTCCTGTCTGACTCTTTTCCTTCTTTCCCTTAGGAGCTTGATATCAGTAGCCTTATGTTTGCCCCCACCTAAGTGGCCACTCACTCACTCTTCCCTGTTAGTAAGGATCGAGTCAAGAAGCACAACCAAAAACACAGCTGATTCTTTTACTTCTAGCACTAGGAAATGGTCCCTATTACAGCCCAAAGACCCCCAAAACAACCTGTGACCACAAGACTGCTTTATCAGCAGATGGCAGCTCAGGACTTCTAAGGATGGGGAACTTCACAAGTACTCACCCTCCTCTTCCTGTATAGAGGGCTTATAATTTACTCCTACTATTATGTCCTCTTTATTCGTTCCCTCTTAAACTGTGTCTGCTCCCAAGGTTGCAGGCAAATATTGCCAATAGCATTTAATTTTACTCCATAATCTTCAATCAATCACTCAATCAATCGTATTTATTGAGTGCTTACTGTGTGCAGAGCACTGTACTAAGCGCTTGGGAAGTACATGTTGGCAATCTTCACATCTGAAGGTTCCTCCAAGGGAATTATCTTGTCCTTAGGGAGAAGTATGAATCACTCCCAAACCTTGCTCCGGATTGTTGGAAGAGTCTCTGAAAGTCTTTCTCCTCTTTTCTTTCCCCTTTCCTAGAGCCACCCCTAAGTGGGAGACCACCAGTCAGCTGGTTCAGGGCCATCACCTCTGGGCTTGGTGCTGGGCCTGGAAAGTTTGAGAGCAGAACTACTTACCTGTGCAAAGGTTCCACCCCTTAAACAACTCCCCTTCTGGCCCAAGTCTGTGAACCATTAGTTCTGGGAGCTGTTTGATCCTATGCTGGTTGATTCTCCAGAACCAAGCAGTTCTGCTGCTCGGGCAATGACTCGTAAAGCCAGGGGCAGTCACAGGAAATAGATTTTCACAAAGAGGTGAGAGAACACTACCCAAATTCATAGTGTTCCTTGTTGATCTACATTCATCCTCTCTGTAGAATGCACCTCTCTGTGCCCTCTGGTCCGTGGAGGGATGAAGAGATCAGATCAGATCAGATCTCTACCCCTCGTCCCCCTCTCCATCCCCCCCATCTTACCTCCTTCCCTTCCCCACAGCACCTGTATATATGTATACATGTACATATTTATTACTCTATTTTACTTGTACATATCTATCCTATTTATTTTATTTTGTTAGTATGTTTGGTTTTGTTCTCTGTCTCCCCCTTTTAGACTGTGAGCCCACTGCTGGGTAGGGACTGTCTCTATATGTTGCCAATTTGTACTTCCCAAGCGCTTAGTACAGTGCTCTGCACATAGTAAGCGCTCAATAAATACGATTGATGATGATGATGATGATGATGATCAGAGAAGCCCTGATGGGCTGCTCAGTGGTTCAAGGGGGAGAATTCCTACAATCCAAGCTCGCAGGGCTGTGTCATGTCTCTTGACGTCATCCTGCAGGGCCGTGTTAAATGCTTTCCCTTTGGCATTGATTTCAGAGGTTCCAAGAGGCCGTGGAGTTATGCCAGAAAGATAGCCTTTCATCTTACGTTTTAGTCTTTTGCAACTGTGACCTTTTCCTAGAGCGGGCTCTTCAGAAAGCCCAAATCGTCCCCCAACAGCCATGCAAAGCCATCGGATGGGACCTGAAAGGGCCCAGAGCTGCAGAGTCGCAATGCCTGTGGTCCAAGAGCACCATCTAGGGGGAAAAAATGTGGAGAACTGTAAGGGAGACTTCACCTGGCTGCTGCTTCGTCCCCATCAATCAATCAATCAATCAATCAATCGTATTTATTGAGCGCTTACTGTGTGCAGAGCACTGTACTAAGCACTTGGGAAGTACAAGTCGGCAACACATAGAGACAGTCCCTACCCAACAGCGGCCTCACAGTCTAGAAGGGGGAGTCAGAGAACAAAACCAAACAAACAAAATAAAATAAATAGAATAGATATGTACAAGTAAGATAAATAAATAAATAGAGCAATAAATATGTACAAACATATATACATATATACAGGTGCTGTGGGAAAGGGAAGGAGGTAAGATGGGGGGATGGAGAGGGGGACGAGGGGGGGAGGAAGGAAGGGGCTCAGTCTGGGAAGGCCTCCTGGAGGAGGTGAGCTCTCAGTAGGGCCTTGAAGGGAGGAAGAGAGCCAGCTTGGCGGATGGGCAGAGGGAGGGCATTCCAGGCCCGGGGGTTGACGTGGGCCGGGGGTCGGTGGCGGGACAGGCGAGAACGAGGCACTGTGAGGAGATCAGCAGCAGAGGAGCAGAGGGTGCAGGCTGGGCTGGAGAAGGAGAGAAGGGAGGTGAGGTAGGAGGGGGTGAGGTGATGGACAGCCTTGAAGCCGAGGGTGAGGAGTTTCTGCCTGATGCGCAGATTGATTGGTAGCCACTGGAGATTTTTGAGGAGGGGAGTAGCATGCCCAGAGCGTTTCTGGACAAAGACAATCCGGGCAGCAGCATGAAGTATGGATTGAAGTGGGGAGAGACACGAGGATGGGAGATCAGAGAGAAGGCAGTGGCTTGTGACACTCCTGAGGATACGCTGTTCAGCCAGTTGTCCCCAGGTGAAACCTGCAGAGGTGAGAGTGGGGCATCCTCAGGAGAAGATCTAATGCTGTGGTACACTGACCTTGCAGTGCTTATGAAATCTGCTGTGAGGACTTTTAGGAAATACCCTGCCCGTCTTCTTGCCCTGGTTCTATACCTACCACTGGGCAGATTATCGGGATTTCAGCCCATTAGTTAAGGCACAGGGAACCACACTCCCTTCTCTTCAATTCTGTGCTTTCCTCTCTCCTGATCTAAAATAACCTTTGAGCCCCAGGGCCTTGGTCATTCAAACTAGCACAACATACAAACACAGGGAGACAAAATCAGGGTTTAAACAAGGTCAGGTCTTTGATGAAGATAAGACTCTGAGAAAAAATGAAAAACATGATCAGAATCCTTCACAGTTTCTGTTGTCAGCTTTGCTGCCTGCTTCAGATACTGCCCCGACACCTGTATGCTGAAGAAGAGAGGGTAAAAATGTGAATGGCCATTAGAATCTTGGAACTTGGTGTAAAGCTATGATAAGTCCCTGACAAATTTGCAGACTTTCATGTCTAATTGTCCTTTGGAGCCTGCACTGAGGGGCTCAGTGATCCTCTCTGCCTAGGATGATTTCCTTTTATAAGAGGGAAAATGGGCTGGGAATGCTCATTTGGCCTTTTAGGGAGGTAGGGCAGCATGGCCCTGGGCTTGGTGTCCCCCAAACAGGTGTTCTAGAGGAGACAGCCCAGTCTTCAGACACTGCTTCTGGTGGACCCACTCTTTGGTGAATTTGGAAGCTTTCACACAGGGGGATTCATCTTGAGCTTTGAGATTCACCTATCTATGAGGTGGAGAGCGATATATGGAGACGTTATGTTTGAAGGGCATCTCAAAACTCTTTAAAAAAAAAGAAATTTGAAAAGTTCTATTTCAAAGGGCCTCAAATAGCAATCTGAATGAAAAAACCTCCCTTCCATCTAATGACCTCTGAAAGGGGAATGTGGGAGGCAGGAGAATGGTGCTTAACCTAGGCAAGAGATGACTAAAACTGCATAGGGAAAATTAACACATGTACAAAGAAGCATCCTTGTCATCAAAGTAAGGACTTTGCAACCAGTTTTTCTTGTTGTCTTGTTCTGGACCCTGCTGAAATACATTCATTTGAAATTCTAAAATCCAGCTTTCTTGGCCCGTGAAACTGTCCTCAGGGATGGTTCCTGCTTGCAAATCCCTGTGGTCCTCTTATCTGCTCTCATTTGCTCTGCACTTACTAGCTGTTTGTTCATTTGTAGTTTATCTATTTGTGGTCATTCACCTCTGCAAGCACTCATTGACCTTTTGTTTTCTCAGAACTCAGGATGGCAAGTAGCCACTGAGTGGAAGGACAACTCTTGGAGCAGGTAGAAAAACTTGAAGTAATAGCAATAGTATTTATTAAATGCTTAGTGAGTGCAGACCACAGTACTAAGCTCTGGAAGTTAGAAGGGAGCAGGTAGTGGGCTTCCTGGAGGAGGTTGGCTCTCAGGAGGCTTTAAAAATGATGACACCTGTGTTCTGGTGGATTTGAACGGGAAGGGAGTTCCATGTAAGGGGACAGGGCATGCGTGAAGGGGGAGAATGCTTAGTTTAGTGCTCTGCACATCATAATTGCTCAATAAATACCATTGATTGATTGAAGAGTGCAGAACAAGGAATAGCTGGGAGAAGTGAAGAGCATGAGTAAGGGAACAGTAAGTGAAGAGATAGGTAATCAATCAGTGGTATTTACTGAGTGCTTACTGTGTGCAGAGCACTGAACTGAGCACTTGGGAGAGTATAATACAATAGAGTTGATAGATGCCATCCCTGCCCACAAATAGATTACAGTCTTCAGAAAGGAGAGAAGCAATGTGGCTTAGTGGAAGGACCACAGGCCTGGAATTCAGAGGACCTGGGTTCTAATCCCAGCTTTGCCAATTGCTTGCTGTGTTAACTGGGGCAAGTCATGGAACTGTGCCTCAGTTCCCTCAACTGTAAAATGGATATTAAATCGCTGTTCTCCTTCTTGAGCCCCATGTGGGGCAGGGACTGTGTCCAGCTGACTCACTTTTACCTACCCCAGAGCTTAGAAGAGTGCTTGACACATAGCAAGCACTTAATAAATGCCACCATCATTATTATTAGAGAGGTGATGGAAAACCTGTCTCATCTACTGTTGATTCTTGCCTAGGGTGCAGCAGAAGAGGAATTGGGAACCTCTGGAAACCCCAGGGACTGTGTCTGTTTATTGTTGTATCATACTCTCCCAAGCACTTAGTACAACTGCACACAGTGAGCACTCAAGAAACACGATTGATTGAACGAATGAATGAAGTTGTGTGGGAAGCAATGGATGCAGCAGTAGTGGAACTCATGAGCACAGGCTTGGTGGAGTGCAGAAAGCCATACTGTATCAGCTGTTACTTCCTGTTTATTATCTGTGGTGGCGGCTACTACTCTCTGCTGAGCTCCCTGCCACTGAAGTAAGTCCCTGCTGCTGCCACCAGAAGCCCTATCTTTCCAGTGGTCTTGCCAACTGATTTTTAGGATGAGGGATTAAATTCTGTTGCCGTCCCATCTAACACAATACCTCTGTTCACGTTATGCCGAGGGTGGGAGTGAATTTGGGGGCCTAGGAAGTGGTGAAGGATTGAGCAGAAGGCAGTGGTGATGGGTTTCGGGGAGAAAAGAAACAAGCAGGAAGCTACCTTGGCTGTCCTGTTTGGCAGAGATGGTTTGGGGAGTTGACCTGAGAACTACTGAGCCAGCTAAGAAAGCATCGTTGGCACCATTTAAGCTTCAAGCTGGAAGTCCTGAGATAAACCTTGAGACTCTCAACCACTCAAGCAGCAAGAAAAGGCCAGGCAGAAAAACAGATTAGAAGAGCCTGATGAGGGGAGTTATGGCAGCTTTAAATGCTGGCAGAAATCTATTCTGGTGCAGCTCTAAATTAAAGTTGGAATGGTGAGTTCCAGTTGGATTCACTAGGCAATTCAGTCACTGTTCTTATTCTAGATTACAGCCTGAGAGGCCCATCCCTCACACATTCAAACTCACTCATGCATTGATGTTCTACCCTCAAACAGATGACCTGTTTAGCAGGAGCCAAAATATCATAGGAAGTTGAACTGTGAAACACACTGAAGGTGGGGACTGCCAAGGAGAAGTTCATTTTAGCCACACCAACTTTTTCCTTCACATTTTCCAAATATATTCAAGCAAACAGAGACTTCGGATTTTATTATCTGGGCTTTCAAATTTATTCTTTGAAAGCTCTCCTAAGGACCATTTATTTATTTATTTATTTTACTTGTACATATCTATCCTATTTATTTTATTTTGTTAGTATGTTTGGTTTTGTTCTCTGTCTCCCCCTTTTAGACTGTGAGCCCACTGTTGGGTAGGGGCTGTCTCTATATGTTGCCAATTTGTACTTCCCAAGCACTTAGTACAGTGCTCTGCACATAGTAAGCGCTCAATAAATACGATTGATGATGATGATGATGATGATGATGACCAGAAAATTCTGGTCTTATCATTCAGGGGCTGGTTAATATACCACAGGAACCTCAACGTTCAAGTCCCAGGTTTCCGAATGTGTCAGTTTTCTGCCATCCTGGGACACAAATATGATTTTGCTTAGTTGCTTTGAGATTTTGTTGTGCTTACTATATGCCAGGCACTGTTCTAAGCACTGGGGTAGATCCAAGCTAATCGGGTTGGACCCGGTCCTTGTCCCACATAGAGGTCACAGTCTTAATCCCCATTTTACAGATGAGGGCACTGAGGCACAGAGAAGTAAAGTGACTTGTCCAATGTCACACAGCAGACAAGTGGCAGAGCTGGGATTAGAACTCATGACTTTCTGATTCCCAGGCCTGGGCTCTATCCACTAGGCCATGCTGCTCCTCAAGAGAAGCACCAGTTTGCATTTTGTCTGCAGTATTCAAGTTTGCCCGAAATGTTAGGTGGAAGGTTTCTACAGTGTATTCCATTTTGGACTTTTAAGACTACAACTTTCACTACTGGCTGTTTTTCTTTTTCCCAAGATGTCAGCCTGCCTCTTGCCAAGTTTGAAATTTATGACTCTCCGGTTAGTGAGTTTCATGAGTGTAAAATCAGGTTGTGGTGGGTTTTTTTTTTCCTTTCCACTTTTTAATGATGCCAGAAAATGTCTATGTGTTCCAACATCCCATCACTCAAAAACAGTTGAAATTATTTTTGCTCACTATTTCCCCAAAGATTCACTTTAGGCTTGCCTCAGAACACGTCAATGCAAATAACATTTTTTCCAGGAAAATTAGAGCAATTAAAAATGGGGAACGAGTTCTTCACTGTTTTCACTGTACTATTCATCTGTCAAATATACTTGAGAAGGTCAAGAAATAGATGCATTACTCAGTCTCTCCTAAGGACAACTAAAGTTGAAGAGTTCTCTCTGTTTTGAATGTACAGTTTCTTTTAATTGCTTTCTCTTCAAGGTAAGATTTGTGATTACAAAAAATACAAATAATTAAAGTTATTTAGAAGCAAACAAATCCAGCAGCAGTTGCACAGCTCTGAGTGACTGTACTGATTGAGGGAAAGCAGATGATTTTATCCCCTGAAGGTGAACAGGTTTGTGCGTTGCTGAATTGGGGAAGGAAACTCCAAATGCAGGACCTTCATTTAGAACCATCTGCGTCTTTCTTAAGGGTTCAGTTGTGGGAATTGTGTTTGCATACTTGTCAACATGACTCTATGCATGGGTATAGCAAATCAATAGCATTTATTGAGCACTTATTGAGAACACTATATTAAATACTTGGGAGAGTATAAAGAGTGTGTAGACATGATCCCTGTCTCAAGGAGCTTGCAGTTTAGTGATTTTGTAATTATATGAACAGGAATAATTTTTAAGGTAATTGCACTTAATGTTTGGAGTTCTATAATCATGAATAGATGGTAGCCAAAGATCATTTGATTTTGTGCCTCTGTGTTTGCTTGTGTGTATGCTTTTCACTAGCATTTACCAGGACTCTCAGTAGAGTGAGTACCCAATTAGGCATCATGAGAGTGCTTTACAGTAGAGGTCAGAGCTGAACGTTAGATTAAATTGCCTACTTATATACTTTGTGTGTGGTGGATTTTGAAGTCATCCAATGAGAATAATGCCACCTGGGTCAGACACCTCTTGCCTTAAATGTGGTTAGGGTTTAATATGTATTCTATGTATTCTATGTTATTTAAAAATGCACACATGTTCACTTATTCACCCTTGTGCGACTCTGACAAACTTCACTTTTACATACCTGAAATTTCCCCATAAGTAAGAATTGTAATGGAAACTTGCTTATATTTTGCCGGGGTGGATTATGACACCTTCCTCCTTGAGACCAGTCCCCAGTTCTCACCAAGCTCTAGGGATTTGGACGCAGGATGTGGAGGGTCAGAGAGGGGTTCCCTAAGATCACCCCTGAGCCATCAGGGCAGTTTTGGAGTGCCACATCTGAGATGTCAAATATGCTTTTGGTTGGGCCGAAGGGGGCCTGCTGGACCCGCCTTGGAGCAATCCCAAGCCCATGTTCGTCTCCCCCCGGCCCCCGAAGGCCAGAACCAAAGCGGACTCTTTGATGCCCTTTGGACAAGGTGGTCCAGGCAGGACCCCCTGAATGAACCCTCTTCCCCAGAGCTCAGCTGGGTAGTCAGGAAAGGCAAAGCAGAAAGGGGAAAAATTCATTCAGTAATGTTTAATGGGCCAGGATAGTATGCTGGGCACCTGGGATAGCACCATAAAAGTAAAAGCATAGTCCCTGCCTCCTACCAAGGGACCCAGACGACTATTTACATGTGGTGACTAGTCATAAGGCCAAATGGGAACCCCCACAGAGGCCAGGAAGAGAAGGCTAGCTGAGTCTGGTTGGGGGATTTTTTTTATGGTATTTAAGTGCTTACTATGTGTCAAGACTGGTCAAATATAAATCACTGAGACTCCTATTTTATTACAATGTGGCCTCACAGTGCTCACTTTCTCTGAGTCGAGGCAGCACGACCGTGCCATCTGATTTCACACTGTGCTGTGGGATTTTTCGCACACCTTCCGACACTCCTCCTATTCTCGCCTTGTTTTCTTGCAGGACGGCGAAGACTTAGAAATACAGCTCTAGACAGGCTGGATTAAAACAGCGTAATGTCTGTGCAGATATTGTGTAGATGGGGCAGTCACAGAGCAGGGGATAGAGGTCAGTGGGAAAGGGAGTCTGGCCTCCTGCAGCCCGTGGCTGCTTTGGAACTGGTAGGGAAAGGGGTTGCATGAAGCGGGTGGGGACCAACGGAAAGATCACTAGGTCAGCAGCAGCCATCGCCAATCCATCAACATCATGGACTGATTTGAAGCTGTTGCTACTGGTATATAATAATAATAATAATAATAATAGCATTTATTAAGCTCTTACTATGTGCAAAGCACTGTTCTAAGCGCTGGTATCTTATGCTGATGGGTGATTCAGGGAAGCCCCGAAACCCTGGCTGTAAACTGAAAGAGCAGTGTGGCCTAAAGGAAAGAGCACAGGCCTGGGAGACAGAGGATCTAGACTCTAATCCCAGCTCTGCCATAAGTCTGCTGTGTGACCTTGGGCAAGTTCCTTAACTTCTCCGTGCCTCTGTAACCTCATCTGTAAATTGGAAAGTAAATCCTACTCCCTCCCATTCCTTCCTACCAAGACTATGAGCCCCATGTGAGACAGGAACCATGTCCAACCTAATTAAGTTGTATCTGCCCCAGTGCTTAGTTCAGTGCTTGGCACATAGTAAGCACTTAAAGTACCATAATAATAACAATAATGGTACCTGACTCAGGTAACCCTGTTCTTATTGCATGACTTTAAAATCCACCACACAACAAATACGTGATTAGGCAGATAAATCTAATGTTCACCTTTGACCTCTCTACTGGATCTGGGTACTTATAATTAAAGATTTAAGAGATCTAAGGGTGTTTCATAGAAAGGCAACTTTGTCGCGGGGGGTCAGTGATTTAAAAAAGAGTAAAGTCCTTTAAGAAGCAAAAATAGTACAAGGTCACAGGAACTTGAAGTCTCCTTGGTGCAAAAATAAGCTTATTTAAAATCAGCACCAAATAAGTGATTTAAGATACTAGAAAAAAGTCAGCTGTCTTATCTAACTGGGGAATGCTACCTGGGTGACAAGTCAGCACTTGGAGAGGAGCATTAACTCTTTCAAGCCACAGAGGTTTTTTGGTTGTTTTTTTAAAAAATTCTAACTAGGAGCATGGCCTTTGGTAGCGTAGGGTTAGGGAGACTGAGAAAGCAAAAGAAAGCCCTTTGCTCCCACCTCAGTCACTTAACCACACATACAGGGAAGCAGCACGACCTAGTGGAAACAGCATGGGACTGGGAATCAGAGGACCTGGCTCCTACTCCTGGCTTTGCCTAATGTGTGGCCTCGAACAATTACTTAACTTCTCTGGGCCTCAGTTTCCTCATTTGTGAAATGGGAGTTCCTGTTCCCAGCCTACTTGGAATGTGAGCCCCACATAGCCAGGGTCTGGGTCCAATCTGTGCTTACTACCGCAGCACTTAGTACAGTGCTTGGCACATAATAAATACTTAAACAAATACCACAAATGTTGCTATAAACAGATTCAGCCTCACACACTTAGCAGCATACACCCTCAAGTACAAAGATGCAGTCAACCTCACGTACTCAGTGACACACCCATATACACTCAGCAATACACCCTTACACAGATGCACACATGATCAGTTGGACATATAATAATAATAATAATTATGGTATTTGTTAAACGCTTACTATGTGCCAGGCATTGTTCTAAGCACTAGGGAAGGTAGAAGATAATCAGGTTGGACCCAGGCCCTGCCCCTCATGGGGCTCACAATTTTAATCCCCATTTTACATATATGGATTCCACTACATATGCACACAGGCATATTCGCAAACAAAAATGGGTGGGTTTGGCCCCCTGGGCACCTTCTGCCACTGACCTCACAATCCTGGAAGGAGAGGTGCAACAACCAAGGCTCATTTTATGCAGAGCACCAAGCCGGTGCTTACTGGCATTCCATCCTCTATGGCATTTAGTGAATGCTTACTGTGTGCAGAGCACTTGGGAGAGTACAGTACAACAGAATTGGTAGACGGGTTCCCTGCCCACAATGAGATTACAATCTAGAGGGATTCTATTTAGTGCTTCTATTACCAAAGTACCTTATATTAGTTGTTTTAATTTACCCCTCACAAAATCCCTGCAAGGTAAGGCTCAGTATTATCATCCTCACTTTACAGATGGGGAAACTGAGGCATGAGGAGGCTAAGTGACTTGCCCAAGACTACCCGGTATACAGGTGGTGGAACCCGGGACTTCCAACTTCCAGGGTTGCAGCTCTTCCACTTCGCCATACTGTCCCCCGCCATGTTCAGAGGAACAAAAAAACAGTTCCTGATCTTGATTTTTCAATCCAGTGAGAGACAAGACCACACAATTGTTCATCATCATAATGAACTTAAAACAGGGAGTCTACAAAATATAATGAGCAAACAACTGAAAGGGGCATATGAACATATCTTGAACAGAGATACCCATATGTGCTTAGAGAGGTTACTATCAAGCAGTAGTATTAAATGCTGATTATAATAATAATAATTATGGGTTTTGCTGCATGCTTACCATGCACCCGACACTGTACTATGTGCTGGGGTAGATACAAAATAATCAAAGTAGAAGGGAGAACAGGGTTGAATCCCCATTTTGCAGATGAGGAAGCTGAAGCACAAGAAGCTAGGGACATGCCCAGTGTCACACAGCAGGTAGATAGTGAAGCTGGGATTCGAACCCAGGCTCTCTGACTCCCAGTCTCATGCTATTTCCACTAGACCAGGCTTATGTGATACAAGGGGTAGGGTTAGGTACCCAAGTGCTTAGATAGTGTGACCTGATGATCTCGTCTCTACCACCGCACTTAATACAGTGTTTGGTATAGAATAAGTGCTTAACAAATACCACAATTGTTATTATTGTTGCTGTTATTGCTATTATTATTATTATTAAAGTACTAAAGTGGCAGTTGCTGAGGATGTAGAATGGGGAAATGAGTAATTCATCAGAGATGGCCTTCTGGAAGAGATGTGATTTCAGAAGAGCTTTGAAGATGGAGGGAGAAGAGATCTGTTCATTGTGAAGGGAGAAGGTATTCCGAGTAAGGAGGGTTTGGGGAGGGGGGCGGGAGCAAGAGGTGAGCAATGGGAGAGAAGAAAATGAGGCACGGTGAGTCCTGGAGGGATTGATGTCATTTAAGGTAAATAGAGTTTGTCTGGGAATACTTACTTGAAGAGGATGGCTTAGTTTTTGAAGCAGGACGTGGCATGGTTCAACAAAAGGGTGCACAGAAAGCCTTCCAGCCATGGGGAATTTAAAGAAAAAAATTTGTTAAGCACTTGCTATGTCTCAAACACTGTGAATGGGACATGCTTTGTGTGTGCTTGGCTGGAGGAGAGAGGTCTTCCTTAGTCTTTCCTCATCCCCTCTTTGTTGGAAATGTCAGAAAACACCAAGTTGTCATCTTAGCTGCATTCCCTGGTATTTCTGAACTCTTCTCCCCAAACCTTCTGCCCAGGTTGGGAGCCAGCTGCTCCACCACTTACTTATCTGCTGAATGACTCTGGGCAAGTCACTTCACTTCTCTGTATCTCAGGTACCTCATCTGTAAAATGGGGATTAAGACTGGGAGCTCTATGTGGGACAGGGTGTGTCCAGCACGGTTATCTTGTATCTACCCCAGCACTCAGTACAGTGCCTGGCACAAGTAAGCACTTAAAAAATACCATACAAAATGATAAAACTCATTTTCTCCTGAGGTTTCCCACTTCAGCCAGCAAATCTTGCAGGCTTAGGATTAGATCCAGCTACAAGCGAAAAATGGCATGGCGAGTCTAGCCATTACCTGATCTCATGCAGCTTCCTCCTCTCTGTCGTGGCTAAGATATCACTCTAATGGTTTGCAATTCTATCTGGTTGGCTTTCTTTTTCACCTCCTTTTCTTTTAACACGGATTGGGAGAGTTTATCTAGAAACCACCCAACGTCCTGATGATTCTCAGGCCACTTGAAGTAGTGTTGCCTCTGGATAAAGACCCTAATGGGTTGGTACTTCATCAGCTGGTACTGAGAGAGTGATCCTGCCACAACCATGATTAGTCCCTCCTTAAGGTCAGAGAAATATCTGCTCTGGGCAAAATTGAAGGCTTCAATACACCAGCCGTCTTTGAGGAACTGCCTCGTGACCACGCAGATTGTCTTTCTGCTGTTCCAGATGGCATCTCGGATGTTGCTAATATGTTCTTCTCCTGGAAGGAAGTCTCTTGCTTCAAAGCACAAGTTAAATCTGTTGTCGTCATTGTACTGGGAATCCAAGTGCATGAGAAAAGCTCGCTGGACCCACTCAAAGTCCTTGCTACTGAAGCACAGATAAGCGTCATACTTATATGCATTTGATCCTGTCCTTTTTGGATGATCTCCTAACACCAATCTTGTGACGGTTTTGAACCCAGTGAAACAAAATCCCCGAAACTGTGTGTAAACAATGACACTAATTATGATCAGGAGCAAGCTCACAGTAAAGAAAAGGAAAAGTGAAAACTTGAGCGGCCTTAGGACTTCTTCTTCATCACAGTCCTCCAAGGAAACGGAATAGAGTGAGACCCCAGAGAGGGATTCTGGATACACACAGTACATGTCGTTGGCTGACCCTATAAAAGTGACATTTGACTGGTTTAGCCAGCCTAGAAATTCTCTGAGTTCACACTCACAGATGTACCTGTTATGGGTTATATCTAGAACTTTCAGGGACATGAAGAGGTTAGGATCAGGAGAAAACAACTGGTTTCTGGATATATCCAAGAAGACTAAAGTGTCAGGCAAATCACCATGGGAGAGGGAAATTAATCGATTGCCGTTCAGGCTAAGGATCTGAAGTGATATCAAGTTACTGAAAACACCCGGTGGAAGGAAACTGAGGTAGTTGTTATTCAGATAGAGATGTCTGAGGTGAGAAAGCCCCTTAAAAACATCCCAACACAACCCTGTTTCCCAGACAAGTTGCAACATATTTTCAGAAAGATAAAGCTCTGTCAAGTTGAAGTTCTCTGTGAAACGGTGACTTGCATAACAATAGGAGAAACGATTTTGATTTAAAATGAGAAACTTGAGACATGGAATTTGGAGGAGGAGGTACAGATCGTCCAAATTTTCCAGTCTGTTTCCTCCCAGGTGTAGAAATTCTGCCGAGATGATACTTCCTTTCAGATGTACCAGTTTGTTACCAGACAGAAAGGCACTGTCAATACTTGGGAGAAAATTGATTTCTTTAATAGCGTTGTCACGGAGATCTAAGGTTCTTAATTCTTTCAGGTGGGTGAAGGTTTGGTCCTGAATTGCCCCAATGTGATTTTGTTTTAGATCAATATACTTTATGTTAGGGAGGCCATCAAAATTGGAGTTGTAAAGTTCACCTAGCAGGTTGTATGACAAGTTGAGAATTTGGAGAGTGTCGAGGCCATAAAACGCCCCCTTTTCAAACCTGTTTATCTTGTTGTGGGTGAGACTTAGGACTTTCAGCCATTTGAGGGCCCAAAAGAGCCAGGGCCTGATAGAGAAGATAAAGCCATGTGAGAGGTCCAGTTGAACGACCGAACTTCTCTCGAGCCCTGAGAAGGTGTCACTGTTGGGGTCCTTGAGGTTCTCAAACCCAAATCCCGAGCCCATGACGTGGTGGCGGAGCACCAGCGAAGAAACCTGTGTCCTGTTGATGGCGGCACAGAAGTCTCGTGTGATGTCGGCGGACCAGCCGTTCCCTGAAACGTCCAGGGTGTTGAGGAGGATGTTCCTGAACGGGTTCCCACATGCTCCCCAGTCGACCGGCCTGCGGCTGAACAGCTGGTTGTCGGCAAGGATAAACAGGGAGAAGTATTTTCCCTGGATGCTCTGGAGATCCCTTTCACACACAGAGGAGATCTGGTTTTTGGACAGGTCCAGGATCTTCAGAGATCTCAGCTTCCGAAACGAGGTATGAAGGGGAAGACTTTGGATGTTGTTTGCGGACAGATCCAAGCGGATCAAGGAATGTAAATCCCGCAAGTGGCCGTCCCTGAGCACGGATTCCGAGAGGCCGCAGTAGAAGAGTCGGAGCTCAAGCAGATTGTACAGTCCTCGGAAAGCGTCGGGATCCAAGGAGAGCGCCGGATTGTATCCCAAGTCCAAGACTTTAAGATTGGGCAGGTTCCTGAAAGCGTCTCTGTGGATGGTCAGGGCAGTGGCTTGGTTCCCAAGCTCCAGCAGTTCCAACTCCTCCAGCAGTGGGAAGGAGGTGGCGTTCACTGTCCTGATACGGTTGAAAGCCAACAGGAGCTTCACTGTGGTGTTAGCGACCAGGGGCACCTGGGTGAGGTTCCAGAAATGATACACGGCGATAGGTCCCGACGTGGAGTGGGGCAGAACTCCTCGTGCAGGGCTGGCTCCCAACAACATTCCCGAGAATACCATCAGAGGGAGCCACATGATGACTCTACAAGGAAGGAGCAGGAGGAAAAAACAGTTAGGCTTTATACTGGAGCGAAAGCCCATCAGTACGTTCAGATGTCTAGAGACTTGAGTTGAAATTAGGCATCTTCATTTCAGTTTTACTGTGATGCTGACTGGCTTTACTATGGCCAGGACTTCTTTCCCCCTTATTTTTCTGGTGCTTTGAAGATGGACCCTCCGGCTTGACTTCCAGCCTTTCAGAAAAACGCTCAAAGTGGGTTTTCTGCCTTCCCGAAACATCATTTTCTTTAGTATTTTATAAATCCCAGGTGTTGGACGAATAGAACATTTCCAAATTGATGGCTTTAAAATGTAAAGATAGGCTAAGATAGATTAATGTAAAGATAAGCAGAGGGGGCAGTGGAAGGGCCAGCCGGGGAGGGTCAGCCTGGAAGAGGAGAGGAAAGTTTCAGAAGAGAATTGTCCTGTGAGGTGCCTCGCTCTTTGTCACTTCACTGCCAACACTTTGTCATTGAAACCTCATCAGCGGCAGACACCGGCTTGTTCCCCTCATCAGCTGTTGAGAACAATACTCAGGTTGGGAGGGAAGTGGTCTTTTTCATTTTACAGCTACATCTCCTCCAAGGAATCTTCACTGATTAACTGTACTCTCCCAAGCACTTAGTTCAGTGTTCTGCACACAGTAACTGCTCAATAAATACCATTTATTGATTGATTAATCTCTCATCTTCCCCAGGTTATATTCCCACAGCTGCCACTTCAACATTCATATGCTACGTCTGTGGTTCTCACAACTACCCGTAGCACTTATGTACTACTACTTGAGCATTTACTCATGTAAATATCCCCCCTTTCCTTCCTCTTCCTAGTTGAAGTTTCTTTTGTTGCCTATCTCCCCAGCTAGCTTGCGAGCTCCTTGAGAGTAGGGAAATTTTTCTATTGGCCTCTCCCAAATGCATAGTACAGTTCTTTGCACACAAAAGATAATAAATACCATTGATTGACTGATTGATTAATTAAAACCACTTTGCAGCAACAGAAAGCATCATATGAGCATCACAAATCATATTTCACTGTCTTGGTTCTCCTGTCACTTCTGCCTGTGAGGAAATATTCCCTTTGTTGATATTCCGTGCAGCCTAATATCATAGGCTCAGTATAAACAGTATAACAAACTGATTAACCAAAGCACTGCAGGCCCCCAGCTGGCTGGAAAAGCCTAAACAATTCATAGAATAAGGGTCATGCAGTAAGAAGTGAGTCGTTAATTTACAAGAAGGCTAATCTCATTAATTTCCATTATTGATTGACTGTTTCACTAGCAAAACAGATTACCCAGAAGAATCACAGCAGTTCTTAAGAGTTCAAGTTTCTGCCCTGAGGACAAAACAATACAACTGAAGATGTGTCTTTTAGAGAGCAAGTGATTTGTGCTGTTGTTTTTAATAGACTTTTGAGGCAGTGAAAGACTAGAGCAGAGACCTCTGGCAAGCATGTTTTGTTACACTAAGAAGAATCTTGTCCTGTCAGTCAACTTTAACTGAACTCTCCATTTCCTAATGAAAAGAAAATATCAGCAAGATTAATTCAGTGTTGCTGTAAACAACGGAAAAAACCATAAAAGCTTGGATGGTCTGAGGAAAAAGAGATCCTCATTTATTTGCTTGCTAATTCTTTCTAAATCCCAGTTGGCCCACTACTTTGGCTTTAAACAGGAAGACTGTCAACGTAATAATGCATTTCCTTCCCCTGTGATGATACTGCCATGATGACTTGAGTTTTTCAAAGAAAACTTATTTTCAGTACTTACCCAACTTATTTCCTTTCTGGCATTTCAGTTTAAGCAATTAAATTACATTGCAATAATCAGATGTGCTTATTGAATTTGTTTCCACTATTGTAAGTGAATCTTAACATTATCTTCAGTGGTATTTATTGAACACTTACTATGTGCACAGCACTGTACTAAGCACTAGAAAAAGAACAATACAGTAGAGTTGGCAGAGGAGTTCCCTGACCACAATAAGCATCCTTCTCTTCCCTAAGGGCTTCACTGGTTCAGCAGGAAGGGGAGTGTTATGTGATCCTGACAATGCCCTATGGAGAGAAGCCTGACAAGTAGCAGAAGGTAAGGGGATACCTCAGTATATCACTATCACTGATTTAGGGCCCTTAGTTTGGCTTATAGATGACTCCCAGGAGGTGATTAGCTGGGCTATCGATCAATCAAGGGGGGTGGGGGGGGCATGAGCACTTGCACCCTTCCCTCTGTAACCCTACCGGATTCTTACTCCTCATCGATGCTTCTTTGCCCGTTCTTGTTTCCGTAGTCTTGCAGCATTTCCAAGCCTCTCTGAGGAGTTCGATCATTTTCCTATGTTTGTGTCTTCTCCAACTCAGATTAGTAACCTCCTATGGTGGAGACACTATGCCCTCAATGTTTAATATCATGCTCTGCCTCTGTTATGTAAAACTCAAGTGATATGGGTAAACAGAAGAATCAATCAAGAACATTTCTTGAACACCTACTGTGTGCAGAACACTGTTCAGGGCCCTTGGGAGCGTGCAGGAGAATTGGAAGGCATGGCCGATGATCAAATGCAGGGAAACCAGGGGAGGAAAACATAATTTACAATCAGTCAGTTGTATTTATTGAGCACTTACAGTGTGCAGAGAGCACTGTAGTAAGCACCTGGGGAGAGTATAACAGAGAACCACCTAGGGATCACGACACAGATTAACCACATCACGTTGTTTTAAAAGCCTAAGCACAAGCACACATACCATCCCAAGGAATACAGAGGCTAAGAATCATGAAGTTCTACTCAGTATGTCAGATTCTTCCTCATACTAGGAAACTCTAGCAAGACCTGGGCTCTTCAACTCAGAAAGGGAGCCACAAGGAAGACTAATTGTGGCTTTACCTAAGGGCAGGGGAATGGACTAAATGGCCTCTCAAGCTTCTTTACAGCCATAAGATTCTAAGTTTTGGGTCTGGGGTTCTAGGGAATATCAAATGTTCTAAAACTAGCTGAGGCTGAATCCAGGGTAGGAATGAAAAGTATATGTGTCTATAGGCAAAGACAGTTGATGTGACAACCACATTACTGACAATTATTACTCTATCAGCTGCAATGATCCCTTATCTGGCTTCTCATTTTCACCATTCAGACAGAGAATTCTAACAAGGTTAAGGGCAAATAGAGCACCAGAACTTGATTAGATAATTTAAGCTGCAATGTTTTCTGACCAGATAGTTGTCTTTCCCATTTAAGATGAGGCAACTAATAGTGACTCATTGTTCTTGAATGCAATTAAAAATCTTTGATTTGTGACTGCAGAGAGCTCAGCATGTGGCATTATTGTCAACAGCATTTATTACATGCACATTGTGTACACAGCACTGTCCTACATGCTTGGGGAAATACAGATGTTTAAGATATTTAGTCCCTGCCCCCAGCTAACTTATAATAATATAAATAATTGTGTTATTCATTAAGCACTTCTGTGTGCCCAGCCCTGTCCTAAGCACTGGGTTAGAGAAAATACAATCAAATCAGACACCGCCTCTGTCCCACATAAGTCTCACATTCTATTCGGGAGAGAGGAGAAAAGAGGAGACAAATTGCCAAATATGCAAGTGATGGTGATACTGGAATCTCCTGTCTTAAATGATGGATGAGCCTTAGTCAAGGTATGAAGCTTTGAGACCCGAGGGCCTATACAAAGGGCCCGTCACTCATGTTCCTGCTGGGTCATGGGGTGCAATAAGTGAGTAGGGCAGGGGTGCAGCACATAGAGAAGCCTGCTGTGTGACCCTGGGCAACCCACTTAACTTCTCTGTGCCTGTTACCTCATCTGTAAAATGTAGATGAAGATTGTGAGCCCTACATGGGACAACCTGATTACCTTGTATCTATCCCAGTGCTTAGAACAGTGCTTGGCACATAGTAAGTGCTTAACAAATACCGTAATTATTATTATGTAAGAATCTTACAAACAAAATCCATTTGGCGTATTTCTTAAGTGCTTACTATGTGCCAGACACTGTACGAGGCCTGGGGGTAAATAGAAAATCAGGTTGGACACAGTCCCTATCCCACATAGGGTTCATAGTCTTAATCCCCATTTTACAAATGAGGTAACTGAGGCACAGAGAAGTGAAGCAACTTGTCCAGCGTCACACAGCGGACAAGTGGCGAGCCAAGATTAGAACCCAGGTCTTTGGACTCCCAGGCCACTGCTCTTTCTACTAGACTATGCTGCTTCACATCTGGGCAAAGTGACTGCAGCACTGTTATGGGGCCACAGCACAACACTGGCACTAGTAGACTGTGAGCCCACTGTTGGGTAGGGACTGTCTCTATATGTTGCCAACTTGTAATTAAAAAATAAACAGATACACTTGCTGTTAAGGGAGCATAATCGGGAAGCCGTTTCAACTCTGTTCCCTCAGCTGGCTTTCTTACAATTTCCTCTTTTGAACCCCTGCTGGGAAGCACTGAATACAGAAGAGAGCACCATTCATCAGGTTGAGATGCCAAACTGGTGACCGGATTTTAAAGCAAATAATTCTGAAAATTCTGTAATGTTCTCTTTACAGCCTGGGGAGGACAAAAAAACTTGAAGTTGTGGTTGTAGGTGGTGGAGGTCAGGAATAGACTTGATGAGGAAGGAGGAGGGGAATTCCAGCCCAGGACCTTACAACTGATGGGTGAAGAGCCACAAAATGTCCTCCGAAAGCTGCATTCTGGTTCTTCAGGAGCCACAAGGGACTAGAGAACCAGTTAGCCAAACCCTCATTCAGCCAATTCATCAACATTATCTATTGAGCCCTCATTGCATCCAGAATTCAACCCCTGACTTTCTGGTGTTTCAATCCAGTGAACGATACAGGACCAACATACAAGTAAATCCAGATAGGACCAACATACAAGTAAATCCAGATAAACCCTACATTGGACCAACTATAGCTGCTAATAATAATAATAATGGCATTTATTAAGCCCTTACTATGTGCAAAGCACTAAGTGCTGGGGAGGTTACAAGATGATCAGGTTGTCCCACGGAGGGCTCACAGTCTTCACCCCCATTTTACAGATGAGGTAACTGAGGCCCAGAGAAGTGAAGCGACTTGTCCAAAGTCACACAGCTGACAATTGGCAGTGTCGGGATTTGAACCCATGACCTCTGACCCCCAAGCCCTGGCTCTTTCCACTGAGACACGCTGCTTCTCCAACGAAGAGCTAGCTAATGAAATATTAATTAAATGGGGAGGTAGGAAGGACAAGTGACGTGAAGGTTGCTGGAGCAATGGATGAGGCTGGAGCTAGATTAGGTTACAAAGAAGGATGAGAATGTGGAGTGGGGTTTAGAAAGAGAGGAGGGACATAGCTTGGTGAAAAGGGGTGAGGGACGCTTCCAGGAATGGGGAGCAGTATGAGTGAGAGTAACCCTGAGGTGGGCCATTAAAATTGCTTGGCTGGAGTGGAAAAGCAGGCACCAGGTAGTTGCAGAGATAAGGAGGAGTGGGAGGGGAGGAAGGTGGAAGGAGAAGATGACTCTGAAGCCCAAGGTCCCAGAAAGGTCATAGGCTAAACTATGGAATTTGTACGGTGAGGATGTAGAGCTTGCAAGGGAGCTCTTTGGAGAATTAAGGACACTTGCTGGTGCTGTTTCACAAATGACAGAACTTACTTCCCAGAACTTCAAGTCATGCAAACTGACTAGCGATCTCCAGTACTTGTGTGCCCTTCCTGATCACTTTGGTATGTAGGTTATTTAATTTTCCATCCAATTACTTCATACGTACACACCCCTGCGATATGTGGCATGTGATTCCCATGCAGAGTTGAATATTTGCCATTTCCCACGAGGGCATTTACGGGATTATTATGTGTGTTCCAGGGGTACCCACGCAGAGGTGTGGAAGAGTGGGAAGTTATGAAATAATTATTCCAGAGGACACCTTGAAAGACTTCAGTTGAACTGGGCCACCTTGCAAGTTGGACTCCTCATTCCCAATTAAAGGTAACTGAAAACTTAATTACTTACAGCCTTGCACACAGCCAGGCACACAGAGAAATAATTTGTCAGTGTAGTAGAAAAATGGTGATATTTTTTTGTTACCTGCTGAACACTTGAGGGGAGTGTGGGACAAGAAGAATATTTGGGCTATTGAATTATTTTGTAATTATTTGCAAGGTTGAGTTCCTTTGTTTCATAGGCATTGGATCCAAAAGACAAAACAGGAAAAGCACAGTCAGTGCAAACCTCAATAATTCTGCCAATTACTGTTAGGTTAATGAGACTAGTGGGAATGGGGTCATAGTCTCTTCTGTTTGGGTTGAGATTCCTTTAGCTGAAATTCTTGGCCAGTATGTTACTTGGCCAGAAGGTTTGCTTGTTTCGCTAACTGGTCAGGCCTAAAGCTCTGAGCTAAATGTCTTCCCAGTAAATATACAAAGCTTTGCTGCTTCAGCATGAGCCTTGCACTCTGTGCATCATAATTGGATAGAGAATCACTTAGGCAAAGGCTTGTATTATGTTGATTTAATGTTTGGCCTTCAACAAATATAATAACAATAATAGGCTTTTTGGCAGTGCCTGGAGATCCTGAGCTCTGCTCTTGCTGACAACCCGTAGGCTTTGTAGCTGAATGGAAGATGAGTCTGTGTTCCCTTGGCCCTATAGCCCTGCTCGCTGTGATGAAAATTGAGTTCATTAATAGGCAGCAGTAGAGAATTTTACCCAGAGTTCCAGGCACTGTAAAAATATTTGATAAATTTAAAGTGTACATATGAAGAAAAGTAATGATTGCCTATGGCTCTAATGAAGACAGGGTAGTAAAACTGTACCATGGTGACTTACGGTGGGATACTTTTACCCATCTGTTTGTGGTAATACAGTATTAGACCAAGTCAGTACAATAGAGCAGTGAAATTTTTGATCAGCGACAGCAACAATGTGGGCAGATGGACCAATCCTGATTGCTGGAAAACAAAATTGCTGGGCATGAATTGGACGTTTAGGTCAACCTTGCACACACAGATTGTTTGTGCGTGTATGTCATGGACATATGTGCATATAGTTATGTGCATGTGTATGCAAACACATATACACATTTCTTTTTGATGGTCTGTGGCCATTCTTCACAAGTTTGGCAGATTGGAAAACTGAAGTTTACATCTACATGTATATGTTGTGCTTGTTTATGTGGGCCATTAGAAAGATAGCTTCTACTTAAAGCACTGTGAGGTTAGAGGGGAAAAAAAAACAACAGAACTGAAAGATTATTTTTGCTAAAGAGAACATTTGCTTCTTTCCATGTTGTCTGGAAAGTTTTTAAGAAAATTATCCTAGGTAAAAATCTACCTCTCCACCCCTGACCCCTCTCCTCCTCTGTGGTCTCGTATTTCTTCCTGCCTTCAGAACATCTCTTCATCCTGCCGACACCTCCAACTTAACATGTCCGAAACAGAACCCTTCACCTTCCCACCTAAACCCTGTCCTCCCCTTGATTTTCTTATCCCTTTTAGACATTACCATCCTCTTTTGCCTCACAAGCCCATAACTTTGGCATTATCCTCAACTCACCTTTCATTCAACCTACATATTCAACGTCACCAAATTGTGTTGGTTCTACCCTCACAGCGTCTCTAGCATCCATCCCTTCCTCTCCATCCAACTGCTACCATGCTGATCCAAGCACTTATATCCCACCGCTGCATCACCCTCTTCGCCGATCTCCCTGCCTCCAGTCTCCCCCATTTGTACATCTCTAGGCTGCCCAGATCATTTTTCTAAAAAATGTTTAGTCCATATCTCCCTACTCCTCAAGAACCTCCAATGGTTGCCCATCCACCTCTTCATCAAACATCAACTGCTTACCATCACCTTTAAGGCACTCATTCATTCAATCAATTGTATTTATAGAGCGCTTACTGTGTACAGAGCACTGTACTAAGCATTTGGAAAGTACAATGCAGCAAAATAGTACAATACACTCAATCAGCTCTTCCCCTCCTACCTTACTTTGCAGATTGATTACAACCCAACCCGCACACTTCACCCCTCTAGCACCAACATACTCATTCCCAACATACTCATTCTTCCTCATTCTCGTCTCTCCTGCTGCTGACCCCTTGCTCATGTCTTCCCTCTGGCCTGGATCTCCCTCTCCCTTCAAATCCAAAATTTCGCCGTTCTCCCCACTTTCAAAGCCTTCCTACAGTCACATCTCTAAAAGGTCTTCACTGGCTGAGCCCTCACTTCCCTTCCCTACGCACCCCACTGGATTGCCTATGCACTCAAATCTGTACCCCATAAACATTTGACATTCACTTCCCCATCACTGCACTTATTTATATAGCTTTATGATCTACCATTTCCTCTCTCTGTAATTTATTTCAGCATTTCTCTCCGCCTCTAGACTTCCTGAGGGAAGGGATCGTGCCTGCCAACTCTGTTGAACTGGACTCCTCCAAACTCTTAGTTCAGTGCTCAGCAGTTAGCTTTTAATACCATAGATTAATTCATTCATTCATTCAATCGGATTTCTTGAACACTTACTGTGTGCACAGCACTGGGAAGTACAGATTGGCAACAATTGATTAAAATGGCAGCACACAGCACAACCAGCTACAGTACTAGTGGGGACAGTGTTCAAGATGATTGTAAAAGTACAACAGAAGCTTCAGGGCAGGGCAGAGGGAGAGCCAGGAGGAGAGGCAGGGCTATGGCTCTTAACCCCCTGGGGGCCCCAAGCTGGCAGAGGAAGTTACAGTGGTCCAACCCTCCTCCAACCATTCTGCGGCTGCATTAGCTTTGATTTTTTTAGACCGTGAGCCCACTGTTGGGGCGGGACTGTCTCTATATGTTGCCAACTTGTACTTCCCAAGCGCTTAGTACAGTGCTCTGCACACAGTAAGCGCTCAATAAATACGATTGATTGATTGGGGTTTTGGGGGCCGGGGGGGTGGGGGGCGCAGAGCTGCCCTAGGGTGGTAGAGGCAGGGGGCAGAAGTAGGAGATTGCCTCGGATTCCAGAAGTGAGATGCAGGACAGGGCCTGGATCTGATTATCTTGCATCTAACTCAGGACTTTGGCACAGTGTTCAGCACATTGTAAGCATTTAACCGACACAGTTATTACTACCTCTGTCAAGGACCTTGGCCCAGGCTCGAGTGAACTGCTTGGGAGGCAGCCCTGTGGCTTTAGTCCCAGAATAGTCCTGAGGCTAAAGTTCCTGCAGGGGAACCATGAGGTCCCTGGGACTGGGGAGGCTCTGCTCTGCCCGGAGATGCGGACGGGGTTTCCTCTCCAGCTGTCCACCCTCTCCAGACTGGAGCATCCCGAACCCTGGTGGGATGGTCCCAATGGACAGGGATACAGAGTTGGAAGCCAGCCTCATCCCACCCCAGAGTAGGTGGGAGGCCACCCTGACCCAGCCGCAGCTCCAGCTGGCTTTGTTTGAGTACTCTTTAAGCTGGAGTTCAGGAACAGTAAAAGAAGAGATTTTTAAGGATAATAATAATAATATTTGTTACATGCTTACTAGGTGCCAAGCACTGTTCTAAGCGCTGGGGCGTCATCATCATCAATAGTATTTATTGAGCGCTTACTATGTGCAGAGCACTGTACTAAGCGCTTGGGAAGTACAAATTGGCAACATATAGAGACAGTCCCTACCCAACAGTGGGCTCACAGTCTAAAAGGGGGAGACAGAGAACAAAACCAAACATACTAACAAAATAAAATAAATGGAATAGCTATGTACAAGTAAAATAGAGTAATAAATATGTACAAACATATATACATATATACAGGTGCTGTGGGGAAGGGAAGGAGGTAAAATGGGGGGGATGGAGAGGGGGACGAGGGGGAGAGGAAGGAAGGGGCTCAGTCTGGGAAGGCCTCCTGGAGGAGGTGAGCTCTCAGCAGGGCCTTGAAGGGAGGAAGAGAGCTAGCTTGGCGGATGGGCAGAGGGAGCAGGGCATTCCAGGCCCGGGGGATGACGTGGGCCGGGGGTCGATGGCGGGACAGGCGAGAACGAGGTACGGTGAGGAGATTAGCGGCGGAGGAGCGAAGGGTGCGGGCTCAGGTTGTCCCATGTAGGGCTCAGTCTTAATCCCCATTTTACAGATGTTGTAACTGAGGCACAGAGACGATGTGACTTGCCCGAAGTCACACAGCTGACAAGTGGCGGAGCTGGGATTAGAACCCACGACCTCGGACTCCCAAGCCTATGCTCTTTCCATTTCTCCTCAAGGATGCAAATTAACTCGCATTCACGTATTAGATGGTTGTGTGTTTGTGTATGGCAGGCACATACAGAAGTGGCTGTCATGGATTAAACTCTAGCCATGAAGTTCTACTTTTAAGGGATGCTGTGTCAGGGCTGAATAGCACAGTCTGGCCCTTTCCTAGATTTCGAGGACCAGTAATTTGGGGTCTGCATTAGCACAGATCCATGAAATAGATCCTTGAAACTCAAGCGTGCTAACCCAAACTCGGGTGAGCAAAGGTTCTCCCCGTCGGATCCACCCCAGCCCTTAGCACAGCCCCGAACAGATAGTAAACGCTTAACGGACACCGCAATAATCAGTTGATCGATGGTAAGCGCTTAGTACAGTGCTCTGCACATAGTAAGCGCTCAATAAATACGATTGATGATGGTATGTATTGAGCGCTATGTGCAGAGCACTGGACGAAGCACTTGGGAGAGCAAACCGCAGTACATAGGAGAAGCAGTGTGGCTCAGTGGAAAGAGCATGGGTTCAGGAGTCAGAGGGCGTGGATTCTAATCCCGCCTCCGCCACTTCTCAGCTGTGTGACTTTGGGCGAGTCACTTCAGTTCTAATTGTCAGCTGTGTGACCTTGGGCAAGTCACTTAACTTCTCTGGGCCTCAGTTCCCTCATCTGTAAAATGGGGATTGACTGTGAGCCCCACGGGGGACAACCTGATCACCTTGTAACCTCACCAGCGCTTAGAACAGTGCTTTGCACATAGTAAGCGCTTAATAAATGCCATCATTATTATTATTATTATTATTATTATTCTCAGTGCCTCAGTTTCCTCATCTATAAAATGGGGATGAAGACTGTGAGCCCCATGTGGAACAACCTGATTACCCTGTATCTATCCCCAGCGCTTAGGGCAGTGCTCGGCACATAGTAAGCGCTTAACAAATACCAACGTTATTATTATTATTATTGTCAGAGTTTCCCGGCAGACTGTCTGGAGCTTCCTTTGCCCTCCGCGGATATCTTCTTTTACTGTATTTATAATGATGTCCGCGTCGTTCTCCCAAACTCGAAGGGCTGCGGAACTGTATCAATCAATCAATCAATCAATCAATTGTACTTATTGAGCACTTACTGTGTGCAGAGCACTGTACTAAGCACTTGGGAAGTACAAGTTGGCAACATATAGAGACAGTCCCTACCCAACAGTGCGCTCACAGTCTAAAAGGGGGAGACAGAGAACAAAACCAAACATACCAACAAAATAAAATAAATAGAATAGATATGTACAAGTAAAATAGAGTAATAAATATGTACAAACATATATACAGCGTGGCTCAGTGGAAAGAGCCCGGGCTTTAGAGTCAGAGGTCGTAGGTTCGAATCCCGACTCTGCCACAAGTCTGCTGTATGACTGGGCAAGTGACTTAACTTCTCTGAGCCTCAGTTACCTCATCTGTGAAATGGGGGTTAAGACTGTGAGTCCCACGTGGGACAACTTGATCACCTTGTAACCCCCCCAGCGCTTAGAACAGTGCTCTGCACATAGTAAGCGCTTAACAAATGCCATTATTATATACATATACACAGGTGCTGTGGGGAAGGGAAGGAGGTAAGATTTGGGGGGATGGAGGGGGGGGCGAGGGGGAGAGGAAGGAAGGGGCTCAGTCTGGGAAGGCCTCCTGGAGGAGGTGAGCTCTAAGCAGGGCCTTGAAGGGAGGAAGAGAGCGAGCTTGGCGGATGGGCAGGGGGAGCAGGGCATTCCAGGCCCGGGGGAGGACGTGGGCTGGGGGGACAGGCGAGAACGAGGCTCAGTGGAAAGAGCCCGGGCTTTGGAGTCAGAGGTCAGGGGTTCTAATCCCGGCACCCCCGCTTGACAGCTGAGTGACTTTGGGCAAGTCACTTCACTTGTCTGGGCCTCAGTTCCCTCATCTGTAAAATGGGGATTAATCAATCAATCGTATTTATTGAGCGCTTACTGTGTGCAGAGCACTGTACTAAGCTCTTGGAAAGTCCAAGTTGGCAACACATAGGGACAGTCCCTACCCAACAGTGGGCTCGCAGTCTAAAATCTGGGAAGGCCTCCTGGAGGAGGTGAGTTTTCATCAGATCGGCGTGATTTTCGCAGGGGGCCCTGCCGTGGTAAAGCACTGTGGTTTTCCGGGGGGGGGGGGGAATCTGAAAGCGGGCATTCCTGCAAACGGGCGAGCGGGTTTGGGGGACCCCTTCCTCGCCTATTCAGGGGGTCCCCCTTGGCGGCTGCCCCCCTCCGGGTGCCCAGGAACCAGTGCCCTCCCTTACTCCGCCCTCCCACCGCCTGGGCCAAGGCCACTCACTTGTGCCCTCCCTCTTGTGCCCAGAAAGGTGCCCTCTGTCCCGTCCCCCCGCCCCCCGCCCCGCGTTGGGCCCGGGGGCCCTACCCACCTGGCCAGGGCAGGTTGGGGGGCTCCTTCGGCCCCGGGCTTCCTCCTCTTTCTCCTCCTCCTCCTCCTCCTGGTCCAAGCACCCCCCCCTTCTCCCTCCTCCCGCTCGTCCCAAAGCCTGCCTCTCTCCCTCCCTCCAGCCCCAGCTCCGCCCTCCACTTGCCCCTCAACCCCGGGGCCGCCGACAATCAATCAATCCATCAATCGTATTTATTGAGCGCTCACTGTGTGCTGAGCCCTGGACTAAGCGCTTGGGAAGTACAACTTGGCAACATCTAGAGACGGTCCCTACCCAACAGGGGGCCCAAGGTCTAGAAGGGGGAGGCAGAGAACGAATCGCAACGTATTAACAAAATGAAATAAATAGAATAGATAGGTACAAGTAAGATAGAGTGATGAATATGTACACACGTGTATCCGTATATAGAGGTGCTGTGGGGAGGGGAAGGAGGGCAGGCGGGGGGGGGGGGAGGTGGAGAGGGGGGCTCAGTCCGGCAGGGGGCGTGTGTCCCGGGACGGGGGGAGGGGGGGTGGGGGTGATGTGTGCGTGTGTGTGTGTGTGTGTGTGTGTGTGTGTGTCCCCGTCCCGCGGCAGGGAGGGGCCGCCGACAGGGGGCGTGTGTGTGCCCGGGGGCGGGGCCGCCGGCAGGGGGCGTGTGTCTAGGAACGAGGTGGGGGGGACGGGGGAGAGAGAGAGGGGGGAGAGGGGGAGAGAGGGGGGGGGGGGAGAGGGGGAGAGAGAGGGGGGGACGGGGAGGGAGAGAGAGAGGGGAGGAGAAGAAGAGAGGGAGGGGGAGGGAGAGAGAGAGGGGGGGAGGGGGGAGAGGGAGAGGGGGGGAGGGGGGGAGAGGGAGAGAGGGGGGAGGGGGAGAGAGGGGGGAGGGGGAGAGAGCGTGAGAGAGGGAGAGGGAGAGAGGGAGAGAGGGAGAGAGAGAGAGAGAGAGGGAGGGAGAGAGAGAGAGAGAGAGAGAGAGAGAGAGAGAGAGAGGGAGGGAGGGAGGGGGGGAGAGGGAGAGGGAGGGAGGGGGGGAGAGGGAGAGGGAGGGAGGGGGGGGAGAGGGAGAGGGAGGGAGGGAGAGAGGGGGGAGGGAGAGAGAGAGAGAGGGAGGGAGGGAGAGGGAGGGAGGGAGAGGGAGAGGGAGAGGGAGGGAGGGAGAGGGAGACAGGGAGAGGGAGAGGGAGGGAGAGAGGGAGAGAGGGGGAGAAGGAGAGGGAGAGGGAGAGGGGGAGAGGGAGGGAGGGAGGGAGAGGGAGAGAGAGGGAGGGAGGGAGAGGGAGAGAGGGAGAGACGGGGGAGAGAGGGACAGAGAGAGGGAGAGAGAGAGACAGAGAGAGGGAGAGAGAGAGACAGTGTCCCCGTCCCGAGGTAGGGAGGGGCCGCCGACAGGGGGCGTGGCTGCCACGGGGCGGGGCCGCCGGCAGGGTGTGTGTGTGTGTGTGTGTGTGTGTGTGTGTGTGTGTGTGTGTGTGTGTGTGTGTGTCTGTCTGTCTGTCCGTGTCCGTGTCCCGAGGCAGGGAGGGGCCGCCGACAGGGGGCGTGGCGGGACCGCCGGTAGGGGGCGTGTCCGTGTCGGTGTCCGTCCGTGTCCCCGTGGGCGGGTCGGGTCGGGGCTGCGTCGGTGTGTGCCCCGGGCGGCGCGGCCGGCGGGGCCCGTGGCCGGCGGGGAGAGGGGGGCCGGAGGAGCCCGGAGGAGCCCGATGGGCCCAGCCGGGGGACCGTTTGGGGCCAGGCGCGCCGGGGCTCGGCTCTCTGGCTGTCTGTCTGTCTGTCTGTCTGTCTGTCTGCCTGTCTGTCCGTCCGTCCGTCGGCTGACCCGCGACCCACAACTGACCCCCCGCCCGGGGGAGGCCGGGGCCCGGGGCGAGCCACCCCCGGCCCCCGTCCTCCCCCGGGCCTGGAGTGCCCCCAATCCCTCCGCCCAGCCGCCCAGCTGGCTCTCTTCCACACTTCAAGGCCCTACTGAGAGCTCACCTCCTCCAGGAGGCCTTCCCCACAGCACCTGTATATATGTATATATGTTTGTACATATTTATTACTCTAGTTTACTTGTACATATCTATTCTATTTATTTTATTTTGTTAGTATGTTTGGTTTTGTTCTCTGTCTCCCCCTTTTAGACTGTGAGCCCACTGTTGGGTAGGGACTGTCCCTATATGTTGCCAACTTGTACTTGTACTTCCCAAGCGCTTAGTACAGTGCTCTGCACACAGTAAGCGCTCAATAAATGATTGATTCCCAGACTGAGCCCCTTCCTTCCTCTCCCCCTCGCCCCCCTCTCCATCCCCCATCTTACCTCCTTCCCTTCCCCACAGCACCTCTATATATGTTTGTACCTATTTATTACTCTATTTTACTTGTACATATTCATTCTATTTATTTTATTTTGTTAGTATGTTTGGTTTTGTTATCCGTCTCCCCCTTTTAGACTGTGAGCCCACTGTTGGGTAGGGACTGGCTCTAGATGTTGCCGACTTGGACTTCCCAAGCGCTTAGTCCAGTGCTCTGCACACAGTTAGCGCTCAATAAGTACGATTGAGCAAATGAACTGGTCAGAGCCTCAGTTCGCTCAGCTGTAAAATGGGGATGGAGACCGTGAGCCCCACGTGGGACAGGGACGGCCTCCAACCCCATTTGCTTGCCTCCACCTTGGTGCTTAGTGTAGTGCCTGGGCACATGGCACTTAAAAAACACCAGAATTATTCTTCTTATTCTCATTTGTACAAAGACCGAACATGCACAGAGCCAGCCAGGTGTTGGGCAGAAATGAAGCCGGGCCGGCCTGGGTTTTTCCGCCGGGAAATGGGCCCAGATAAACCCGTTTGAGGCCACGATCCTGGGCGACCCCGGTGGGAGCTGATTAGCCCGGGCAGGGCTCGGCTCCATCCACGTGGCCCAACCGCTTCCAGTTGTCGGAGGGTATTCCCAACATCTCCTCCTCCGCTGAAAAAAACAACCACCCACAACAGCAGAGTACAGTATGTATATATATTTTTTTGTCTCTCCTTTTAAATAAGAATTCCAACTGTCGCGGGTGTTTGGGTGTGCCAAAAAAAAAATGCCATCCTGTCCCTGTTTCATCGCTTAATCCCTTCCTTTGTTACGTTTTTCTTGATCCCAGGTGCTGGATTTTTACCAGATTACCAAACAGATGTTTAGGAGGAAATAAATATACTGTAATCAGTCAGTAGGTTGAGAGGATTAACTAAAGGTCTTCCATTCTGGAATTTTCGAGGATCTGAAGCTGCGTGGATTTGGGGTGTGAGATGGGCCCGGGTTTATTGGTGGGCTGTGGTTCATTCATTCGGTTGTATTTATTGAGTGTGTAGTGTATTGTACGAAGAGCATTGTACTAAGCGCTTGGAAAGTGCAGTACAGCAGTAAAAGAGTCCCTGCCCACAACCGGCCTCAGTTGTATTTATTGAGTGCATAGTGTGTGCAGAGCATTGTACTAAGCGCTTGGAAAGTGCAGTACAGCAGTAAAAGAGACAGTCCCTGCCCACAACCGGCCTCAGTTGTATTTATTGAGTGCATAGTGTGTGCAGAGCATTGTACTAAGCGCTTGGAAAGTGCAGTACAGCAGTCAAAGAGACAGTCCCTGCCCACAACCGGCCTTTGGTCTGAGCTGAAGCTACTCTAAGGACAGATCTAGTTACCAAATGCAAAATAAGAAGCCAGAATGTTGCCCGACAGGACTTTTGCGGCCTTAACAGTTGTGTCTCGATCAATCATAGTGTTTATTTTTCATGGTCTCTGTTAAGCATTTACTATGTGCTAGGCACAGCGCTAAGCACTGCGGTAGATTCAAGCTAATCAGATTGTGCACAGTCCATGGCCCACGTGGGGCTTACAGTCTTAATTTCCGTTTTACAGATGAGGTAACTGAAGTAATAATAATATTAATGGCATTTGTTAAGCGCTTACTATGTGCAGAGCACTGTTCTAAGCACTGGGGAGGATACAAGGTGATCAGGTTGTCCCACGTGGGGCTCACAGTCTTAATCCCCGTTTTCCAGATGAGGTCACCAAGGCTCAGAGAAGTGAAGTGACTTCCCCAAGGTCACACGGCAGACGTGTGGCAGAGTCGGGATTCGAACCCATGACCTCCGACTCCAAAGCCCGTGCTCTTTCCACCGAGCCACGCTGCTTCAGGTACAGAGAAGTTAAGTGACTTGCCCAGAATCGTACAGCATGCTGGCCTGTGGCGGAGCCAGGATTGGAGCCTAGGTCCTCTGACTCCCAGAGGACCTTTACACTTGGCCGCACTGCAGAGCTGCGGAACTCGGCAGCAGAAACATCATCATCATCAATCGTATTTATTGAGCGCTTACTATGTGCAGAGCACTGTACTAAGCGCTTGGGAAGTACAAATTGGCAACATACAGAGACAGTCCCTACCCAACAGTGGGCTCACAAACAAACAAACAAAGTCGGGGGGGAGTCTAGATGCTTAAAAATGCTAGACACAAAGGGGTACCTGTACCAGAAGACGGAAAAATCAGCTTGAAGATGATGATGGTGGTATTTGTTAAGCGCTTACTATGTGCAAAGCACTGTTCTAAGCGCTGGGGGGATGCAAGCTGATCAGCTTGCCCCACATGGGGCTCACAGTCTTAATCCCCATTTTACAGATGAGGTAACTGAGGCACAGAGAAGTTAAGTGACTTGACCAGAGTCACACAGCTGACACTTGGCGGAGCAGGATTTGAACCCAGGACCTCTGACTCCGAAGCCCGTGCTCTTTCCACCGAGCCATGATCAGCTTCAAACCAGACCATACAGTATAAAACCAGATGACAGGCCACTCTTTGCACTCTGTCATCCTTTCCTGGAGTATTCCCCTTCCCTACTATGAGTGAGCTCTCCCCTCTTGCAAAACTCACTTTTCCCACACAAACCCGACTCCATGGGTTTATCTACCCAGATAAAACCCGCCTGGCTGCAGTCACTTTGATCCATTCAGTTTCCCCTGCCATTCACCACTTAAATATGCATACAGTGTGTTGACATGCCTTCTGTGTTCGGCTTCATACGTTTCTTTTGTGTGGTTTTATGCGCCTTTCACTTGTATTTTTTATTTGGGTCTTGAGGAATTTGGGTGTTTTTTTAAAAGCTTCTTCAGGTCAGGAGCCATGTCTGCTTTTTGTTGTCATTCTCCCCTTCAGGGCGATCTGCATATGGTTGCCATGGAATTAATTTCACTGCTTTGACTGATTGATTGAAGCTAGGTGGTTAATCCTAGGCCTTATTGACTGTACATCATTAATAATGGCAATGCTTAGTGAACCAGGGAACATAGATGGAAAACAGACTCACTTCAGAATCTGCTTTGGAGTTGCCAAGAATGCAGGGAAAGGCCAAATCTGGATGGAACAAACAATTGCATATTTAAAAAAAATGATATCAGAATCTCTTGTTTACAGAAACACATTAGTTTGGATTATTTTCTGAATTGTCGTGTTTGGAGGCAGTAGGCGGGAATAGATGATTTCTCACGGGCCCTCTCACCTCTAGGATTTTGAATCAGTATCGGGATTCTGGAGAAGAAACGGGAAAGTGAAAACTGAAGTGCTTTCTAGATTTCTTTTTCACTGCAGCCCTTGGTTGAAACTGAGTGGAGCGAAACTCCGGATAACGAGCCTGGATATGCACAGTACATATCTTGGGGTGATTTAGACAAGGTGATGTTTGTTTGATTCAGCCAGTCTATAAAGTCTCTCAGTGCACATGTACAAATGTACCTGTTGTGTGTTAAATCCAGGACTCTCAGTGCAAGGAATAGTTTGGGATCCGGAGAGAGCAGTTGATTTCTTGATAAATCAAGTTTCTCCAAATTGGCAGGTAAATCGCTGCGAGAAAGTGACGTCAGTCTGTTGGAGTTCAGGTTAAGGGTCCGAAGTGATATCAGGCCTTTAAAGACTCCCGGTGGAAGAAACCTAAGGTTATTGCTGTTCAAGTAGAGAACCTGCAGACGAGAAAGCCCATTAAACACATCCCAACATGACCCTGTCTCCCAGACAAGTTGCAACATGTTTCCTCCTAGAAAAAGTTTCAGTAAGCCTGAGTTCTGTGAAAAATGGTAATTTCCATAACAATGGGAAAACCGATTTTGATTTAAAATGAGAACCCGGAGCTGTGGCATTTGGAGAAGGAGGTACAGATCTCCCAAATCTTCCAGTCTGTTTTCTGCCAAGTGTAGAAATTCTGCCGAGATGATACCGCCTTTCAGATGTACCAGTTTGTTACCGGCCAGAAAGGCACTGTCGATGCTTGGGAGAAAATTGATTTCTTTAATAGCGTTGTCACGGAGATCTAAGGTTCTTAATTCTTTCAGGTGGGTGAAGGTTTGGTCCTGAATTGCCCCAATGTGATTTTGTTTTAGATCAATATACTTTATGTTAGGGAGGCCATCAAAATTGGAATTGTAAAGTTCGCCTAGCAGGTTGAATGACAAGTTGAGAATTTGGAGACTGTCGAGGCCATAAAACGCCCCCTTTTCAAACCTGTTTATCTTGTTGTGGGTGAGACTTAAGACTTTCAGTCTTTTGAGGGTCCGAAAGAGCTGGGCCCCGAGAGAGAAGATAAAGCCATGTGAGAGGTCCAGTTGAACGACCGAACTTCTCTCGAGCCCGGAGAAGGTGTCACTGTTGGGATCCTTGAGGTTCTCAAACCCAAATCCAGAGCCTATGACGTGGTGGCGGAGCACCAACGAGGAAACCGGTGTCCCATTGATGGCGGCACAGAAGCCTCGTGTGATGTCGGCGGACCAGCCGTTCCCCGAAACGTCCAGGGTGTCGAGAATGATGTTCCTGAACGGGTTGCCACACGTTCCCCAGTCGACCGGCCTGTGGCTGAACAGCTGGTTGTCGGCAAGGTTAAGCAGGGAGAAGTGGTTCCCCTGGAGGCTCTGGAGATCCCTTTCGCACACAGAGGAGATCTGGTTTTTGGACAGGTCCAGGGTCTCCAGAGATCTCAGCTCCCGAAATGAGGCGTGAAGGGGAAGACTTCGGATGCGGTTTGCGGACAGATCCAAGCGGATCAAGGATCGTAAATCCCGCAAGTGGCCGTCCCTGAGCACGGATTCCGAGAGGCCGCAGTAGAAGAGTCGTAGCTCAAGCAGATTGGACAGTCCCCGGAAAGCGTCGGGATCCAAGAAGAGCGCCGGATTGTATCCCAAGTCCAAGACTTTAAGATTGGGCAGGTTCCTGAAAGCGTCTCTGTGGATGGTCAGGGCAGTGGCTTGGTTCCCAAGCTCCAGCAGTTCCAACTCCTCCAGCAGTGGGAAGGAGGTGGCGTTCACTGTCCTGATACGGTTGAAAGCCAACAGGAGCTTCACTGTGGTGTTAGCGACCAGGGGCACCTGGGTGAGGTTGCAGAAATGATACACGGCAATAGGTCCCGCCGTGGAGCGGGGCAGAACTCTTTGTGCTGGGCTGGCTCCCAACAGCATTCCTGAGAAGAACACCAGGGAGAGCCACATTGTGATTCTACAAGGAAGAAACAGGAGGAAAAAAGTTCCATAAATATATAAGAAGGACCATTCTGAAAAGGAAATCAATGTCAGTTATGTTTATTGAGCACTTATGTGCTCTGCACATGTACTAAGCGGTTGAAAGGATGGACAGGAGAAAAATTTTGGCTTCTAAGCCCAGGACTCACTCTGTCTGGGGATTATTAGGTCCCGTGTGAAGGAGTTCTAAGGAAAAAGAAGACATAACATTAATTTGACAGGATAGAACCTAAAGGAGGAGGCAGGTCATAGCAAGACTATTTATAAACTCAACTCAAAAAACCTAAAAACACCTGATTACAAATTCAAGTGACAGCTCCATACAGTGTGGCAGAGATATACACATAACAGGAAGTAGTAAAGGTTGATGATGTCATTGGGTTAAGGAAGGGATATTGAGTTGGACGATAAGTCCTTGGCAAGATATTAGAGACAAACATAGAGTGTGTTTGAGAGAAACATTGAGGAGTATTAGAAGGTTCATCTCTAACCATGAGATGTAGTGGGTGTAGTGAAGGTAATTATCACACCGATCCCTCAACCAGGCTTGATGATGATGGGGTCTCCTGTCATAAACGGTGGTCAAGTCTTGGTCCAGTCCCAAAGCCCTTCGGAAGCTGGGGTGAAGGAATTTGTTAGACCGAAAGGGGTTTGCCCACCACTATTCGCTCACTTCCACTCTCTCATCCCTGGCAGTATTGGGTGCAAAGAGGGAGGAGAGGGTACCCAACGTGAAGTACAGGAAGCCTTTTCACCCGTAACTCCCATTTACGGCAGAAGTTACTGCGGCATATAGCCAGTACTCTAGTGCTGGCCATCCCAGAAGTTTCCAATATTGGAGGGGAGAGGAGGAGCTGGGGATCACCATTAGCAATCACAATAATGACAATAATTGTGGTATTCGTTCAGTGCTTACTGTGTGCCAAGCGCTGCGCTAAGCTCTGGGGTAGGTACAAGGCAATCAGGGCCCACGTGGGACTCATAGTCTTAGTAGAAGGAAGAACAAGTATTGAATCCCCATTTTGCAGATGAGAGGGAACTGAGGGGCAGGAAGTGAAGTCACTTGCCCAAGGTCTCACTGCAGACAGACGCCGGAGCCGGGATTACAACCCACGTTCCCTGTCTTCCAGGCCTGTGATTTTTCCACTAGGCTGCACTGCTTCTGAGAGAGAGATGATGAAAGTTGAGTACAAGGATGCAGCTATGGTAATGATTGAGGTCTTTTCTCAGGGAGAGAGGGGAGTTCTACAGGAATTGGAAGAGAGAAGGAGGTAGACCAGTGAATTCTTCTTCCCTCAATTTTCAGGAACAAGCCTCAACCCTAGATCATTATCCTCTGCGGTTTCATGTGTTCAGCGTAATGATGAGTGTACTGTGCCGTTTAACCAAAGCACCGCAGGCGGCTAAACGACAGGCAAATAAATGCACTTTATGTAAAAGAAGAAGAAAAGGGGTCATCCATTTTTAAGTGGGATCATCCCGTTATGTTCACCGATTAGCTGTTCAGTAGTGGAAATAGATCGCCCAGAAGCATTACAGTAGAAACACAAGGCTTCACGCTTCTTCCCTGAAGACAGAGTACTGTTTGATTTGTGGTAGTGCTTTTGTAGACCTCGGGGCTCCTGCAGATTACATCAAATTAAGTGTTCTGTTGTATCTGCCAACTTTTCCTAAGGTATCTTTCTGTAGGGTATCTTTTCCTAATAACAAAAACATTTGACTTGGCAGTAAGTGTCATGTAAAAACATGGGAAGTGATTTTCCCCATCCTTTTATTCAGAAAGTATCCCTTATAATTTTTAAAATGCCAAATGGCTCTTCCCTTTATTTTAAATATTAAGATAGCTCACAGAAAACTAACATTTTTCCTTTATCTGGATTAGAACTGATTATTTTCCAAGTCATTTTATCTCCCAATATTTCACCATATTTTATATTCTTTTGTGTTTTGCGCAACATAAACAATGAAGGATGAAACAGTGCTCAGCGCTTAGAACAGTGCATGGCACATAGTAAGCACTTAACAAATGCCATAATTATTATTACTTCAGCCTTGTTCCTGATTTCCTTCATGCAGTTCCTGTTGAATTGCTGAAGTGTACACCCTGTTAAAGAGGTTTTTTGAAATTAGGGTGATTGAAAAGCAACTGTCTTTTTAAAGATGGGATAAATAGTACAACAAATAAAATATTAATTTTTTTAGAATGTTTCAGTTCAGGTTTTGCAGTTGAGGGTGAAAATTATAGCAAGTTTGGAGAAATGTGCAAAATTTCTAAATTTATATGGCATTTTAAGTCCCAAGAAAAGTTTCATTAAGTGGTCTTTAAAATATCACGGTAGTTGTCACCTATCTGTCATGCACCTTATCCCTAGTCTTTAAAACCGAATTCTTTTTCACACCTCTTATGTGAGTTTGATTTTTTAAATGATATTTGTTAAGGACTTACTGTGTGCCAGGCACTGTACAAACTACTAAGGGAGTCTTCTGGTCTCCTTTGCCAACCGTGGTTTTTCCAACTGTGGTTCTGGCTATCACACTTCATGTTTAGTTTACTGTATTGGGTGGGCAGTCACAACCATAGTTTTGAGGAACCATGTTTTTTTTATGCCTGTATACCATGCTACTTGTCTTTGCAAGCTGACAGTTCCCTTCTGACTGTTTGCTACCCCAAGCGCTTTCAAGTCAAAATCTGAACTCAGGCCTCGAGGGCGAGGGAGTGGTGGGGTCTTAGGCCTCAAAAGTATCCCTTTCCTCTGTCCCGTGCCCCACCGACAACTAGTGGATACACCTACACAAACCTCTACACACACACACACACACATTCACTCACTCATTCACTCTGACAGGGCCGGTAGTAAAAGGAGAGGGGCCAAGGGAAAATTGTAGGAGAAAAATATGAGAAAGAAGGAGAGAAAACTGAGGAGGAAAGAAAGAAACAGTGAGCATTTCCGCTAGCAGTTTCTGAAGAGCTGTCTGAGTATTTAAATTTTGTTTTGTGTGGAATGATGACTGGCCCTTTTGCTTCTCATGCATACTGCCCGTTTGCCCGTGGCAGCTATTAAAAGCTGTGGAGCCCTTGCTTTTTTTAATGTTATTTAAGTGCTTACTATCAATCAGTGGTATTTATTGTGTTTTCTGTGTCTAGGAGACTGCCAGACACTGCACCAAGCGCTCGAGTAGATACAAGAAAATCAGGTTGGACACAGCCCTTGTACCATGTGGTACAGTATTAATCCCCAATTCACAGTTTGGGCAACTGAGGCACAGAGAAGTTGTGTGACTTGCCCAAGGTCACACAGCAGACAAGTGACAGAACCTGGATTAAAACCCAGGTCCCCCTGACTCCCGGCCCCATGCTCTATCCATTAGGCCATGCTGCTGCTTCTTGCCTCCATAGTAAAGACCCTGACAACCTGTTGCATGTAAATTAGAAAACCATTAAAGGAGGTGAGGGGCAGAGCCACAATACTAGGGAAGCAATATGGCCTAGTGGAAAGAACACAGGGCTGGGAGTCAGAGGTTATGGGTTTTAATCCCGTCTCTGACACATGCCTGCCATGTGGCCTTGGGCAAGTCATTCAATTCCTACAGACTTCAGTTACCTCATCTGTAAAATGGTGATTAAGATTGTGAGCCCCACGTGGAACATGGGCTGTGTCCGTTCTGATTGGCTTGTACGTACTAGTGTCTGGCACATACCAAGTGCTTAACAAATACCATAGAAAATACTATGGTGGGTTAGGGATAGAGGAGGAGGAGATGAAAAGAAATTACAAAACACAAATGTTGGTCTGGGAGAGATTATTGACTGCAAGAAACAGAGAACTGTCAATAGGAACCTCAGCCAATATAAACATATCCGCTTTGCTGTCAGGAGTTTGCTGGGCTCTGTGAGTTGTGAGGCTTGGAGCCAGGAGAAAGGAAAAGAGGAGTGTAAAAGCCCAAGTGACTCGCGTTTTAGCTGTACAGGCTGTTGGCGCAGCAGGGATTAAACCCGAGGGATCCAAGGCAGGTGGAGTGGGTGAACCTTGAAATGTGCTTTCGGCAAAGGCCTAATGAGCCTTGTAGTCATCAATCAATCAATCAATTGTATTTATTGAGCGCTTACTGTGTGCCGAGCACTGTACTAAGCGCTTGGGACGTACAAGTCGGCAACACATAGAGACAGTCCCTACCCAACAGCGGGCTCACAGTCTAGAAGGGGGAGACAGAGAACAAAACCAAACATACTAACAAAATAAAATAAATAGAATAGGTATGAACAAGTAAGATAGAGTAATAAATATGTACAAACATATATACATATATACAGGTGCTGTGGGGAAGGGAAGGAGGTACGATTGGGAGGGATGGAGAGGGGGACGAGGGGGAGAGGAAGGAAGGGGCTCAGTCTGGAAAGGCCTCCTGGAGGAGGTGAGCTCTCAGTAGGGCCTTAGTCATGGGAGAATGACCAGCTCTGGGAGAGAGAGAGACAGGGCAAAGGTTGGCAGAGGAGGGCAATTGCTCAAGTCCTTCCTGTTCAACCAATTAGGAGCCACCAGTCTTGCCCTACTGTTGGGGCTGGGGAGGATTGGGCAGTCGGAGGAAGAAATCTACTCATATAAGGACGCAGATCAGAGTAAGGGAAGGGGAAGGGTAAAGTACTGAAAGATACAGGCTAGGTACCAAAGGGGAATGAAGAGTTGTTTGGGCCCTGGGGCATATATCCTTGTTGGGGCGTCTGGCATGGGGGTGAAGGGGGGGGGTGGCAGTGTCGTGTAGTGGTGAGGGAGGAAGTGTAGAACTCCAGAGTCTTTATCTCCAGAGGGGGAACCTGCTTACTGGGCATGCTGCCAGCCACAGTCACCCAAACAACATTGGAGGGCTTCTTGCCAAGAAAAGGTCCAAGTTCAGACCCAGGCAAAATCTTCAAGGCGAGAAATGGCCGGAGGGCTGTGGTTGGGGCTAAGACAAGTTGGTAGAGTCCTCCATCTGATGTGCCGGTATTGAAGGACATAACGGCAGGTACTGTTTGGAGATGCTTCAAATCTAAACAGCGTGCCAAAAAATTGATGCGATTATGATCTTCTTCAAAGGGTAGTTTTTCTGCATTTTAAAGCCTTCCCTGGCTTTTCTTTATTATCCCCTAATCAATCTCTTTTCCAGAAGCTCTGGGACTTCTTTCTGTCACCCAGGTAGGAGTCCTTCCATATGTTAGAGGAGAAAGAGGGGAAATTGGGTTTTTCAGAGACCTGAGTGTCCCTTTTCACCCCTGGGATGAGAATGGGATCGGACTACTCTGCGTCCCACTCCCTGTTCCTCCACCTTCCCCGAGTGTGATCCAGGACCTGGCAAATTCCATCGACAATCCCAGTGATACTAGAAAAGTGAGGAGACCTCGTCGATGGAATTTGTTCAGTGCCAACTGAATGCACAGCACTGGTAGACCGTGAGCCCACTGTTGGGTAGGGACTGTCTCTATATGTTGCCAACTTGTACTTCCCAAGCGCTTAGTACAGTGCTCTGAACACAGTAAGCGCTCAATAAATACAATTGATTGATTGATTATTGACTGCTTTGGAAAGTACACTCGAAACAAAAGATTTAGTCCCGACCTCAGGAAAGTTACAGTCTAATGAGGGAGGCAAACTTTGATTCTATTTACTTCTTTCATTTCCAAAGCACTTTCACATTATTCATTCATTCATTCAATCATATTTATTAAGTGCTTACTGTGTGCAGAGCACTGTACTAAGTGCTTGGGAAGTACAAGTTGGCAACATATAGAGACAGTCCCTAACCAACAATGGGCTCACATTATCTCAATTTTGTCTTCCCAGTACCTCTGCATGGTAGGAAAAGGCAGATATTATTTTTCCCCCGTTTATTGCTGAAAAAACTGAGGGGAATAGAAGTTAAATAACTTGCCCAAGAGGACACAGCAGGCAAGTGGCAGAGCCGGGATGAGAACCTGGGTCCTCTGTCTCCCAACACCCTGTTTTTTAAGTCGGTCTTGGTTTTTTAAAATAGGAGGAGAATAGCAGGGATCAGCAGCCCTGCAGTCATCCCCCCCAGTTCATTCCTTCATTCATTCAATCGTATTTATTGAGTGCTTACTGTGTGCAGAGCACTGTACTAAGCGCTTGGGAAGTACAAGTTGGCAACATATAGAGACGGTCCCTGCCCAACAGCGGGCTCACAGTCTAGAAGGTGGGGACAGACAACAAAATAAAATAAATAGAATAAATATGTACAAGTAAAATAAATAAGTTCTAGCCAAGGACCTCTCCTGACCCCAGGGGATGGCTAAGGGGGCCCCTCAACATCCCAGCCCCAGATGACTGGTCAAAGCAGCTAGCACTGGTTGTTAGTCCATTGGGCCAAGTTCGGTGCCCTGAAGATGGGGTTAGATTGATTTGTCAATGATCAAATTTTAGGCACTTTTATGTACTTTCAACATTAGCTCCTTTTTCAAAGTGATTTACGATTCATCCCTGAAGTTCCTGAAAATGGGACCTGCATGAATTCAAAAAGACTGCAGACCTTGATTGATGAGTGTCCACAAAGCCTCTGTCTGGGACACCCTTTTCTCCCTGCTCCCGTCGCCCCCTCTGCCTCCCCACTCTCCTCTGTCCCATCACATGTTCAACCACTCTAAATGGCTTTTATAGTCATTCATTCATTGAGTCGTACTTATTGAGCGCTTACTGTGTGCAGAGCACTGTACTAAGCGCTTGGGAAGTACAAGTCGGCAACAGATAGAGACGGTCCCTACCCAACAACGGGCTCACAGTCTAGAAGGGGGAGACAGACAACAAAACAAAACATGTAGACAGGTGTCAAAATGGTCAGAACAAATAGAATTATAGCTCTATGCACATCATTAACAAAATAAATAGAATAGTAAATATGTACAACTGTATACAAGTGCTGTGGGGAGGGAAAGGAGGCAGGGTGGGGGAATGGGGAGGAGGAGAGGAAAAAAGGGGGCTCAGTCTGGGCAGGCCTCCCGGAGGAGGTGAGCTCTCAGTGGGGCTTTGAAGGGAGGAAGAGAGCTAGCTTCGCGGATGTGTGCAGGGATTGGGGGCATTCCAGGCCAGGGGAAGGATGTGGGCCGGGGGTCCACGTCATCATTATCGATGGCCCAAGCACTATACTGTACTATGTCCTTGGGAAAGTGCAATAGAGTTAATAGACAACATCCCGTCCCTTAAGGTTCTTACAATGCAGAGGGGTAGACAGACATTTAACTTGACTACCTGATGTAAATATTTTTCTGTCTGTCTCCTTCAGAGAGTAAGCTCCTTGTGGGCAGGGAACACACTTCTTTGAATGGTGCATTGTAGCCAGTGGGCATGCAAATGCTACTGCTATTACTACTAGAATACCTTCTGTGTCTATGCACTGTTTTAGGGGGCATTCAGGGAGGGGAGGAGTACTGCTCAGTGTGAATATTTATTCGGTCTTGGGCATGGCCTCTGATTTTTCACCTTTGCTCAGTTTCTACTTCCTCTTTACAAAAGTCCTGGCAACCCTTGGTCTGGACATGATGATGATGATGGCATTTGTTAAGCGCTTACTATGTGCCAAGCACTGTTCTAAGTGCTGGGATGGATACAAGGTTATCAGGTTGTCCCACTTGGGGCTCACAGTCTTAATCCCCATTCTACAGATGAGGTAACTGAAGCACAGAGAAGTGAAGTGACTTGCCCCAAGTCACACAGCTGACAAGTGGCGGAGTGAGGATTAGAACCCACGACCTCCGACTCCCAAGCCCGGGCTCTTTCCACTGAGCCATGCTGCTTTCCAACCTCGTTAATATTGGTCCCTGTTAGAATCAGAGTCCCATCAGGTGCTTGTGGAGTCATTCCAGAGGGCTTCACAGCCTGCTGGGCCAACTTTCTTACTGTCATTTTCAAAAACACTGCCTTTCCAGGCCTCTATGATTCTGGAGTTACGGTAACTGGGTTCACTATTACCACATCTGTATTTCCTCTTTCGTAACAGGGACCGGACTCTTTGTTGCAAAATGTTCATGTAGAGGGAAAGGAAAGTTAAAACTGGTCGAACTAAGATGCATTTCAGAGGCTGCACTTGGCAGTCACTGGTTTGAGGCCCTTAAGGCTGCTAGCAATGGGGTAGCCCCGCTCTGGGAGAGAAACAGGAATAGCTTGGGAGGGAGGCATTGGCACAAAATGTAAATACAAACTCCACTGCCTGCGGAATATCTTCGTGCTCTCTCTTTCCTTTTTCCTCCCCACATTGCCTAGGACTCGGACTAGAGCTCCGCACCCAGTGGAGGCTCCATAAATTCACATGACTACATGAGCCACCTGTCTTTCCGGAAGGGTGACCTTCACCTTGACCCCGCTCCCAGTCTCAGCCGGGCTTTGCAATGCGGCTTGTGTATTTTACCTCGGCAGGTGGCTTTCTCTCCTTCTGTGCGAGATGGTCCCTGGAAGCCCAAATCTTCCGGCCCAGGAAGGTCAGCTCCAACAGTCTGGCACCCCGCGGGATGAACTCACCTTCCCTATCTCCTTCCTGCACTGTGTCCCAAGGAGGCTGAGAGCTGGCCGGTCTCCGCTGACTTTGACGGTCACTACTCTCAGGGATGCTTGTGCCCTGGTCAAACTCTTGCTTACTTTTCGGTAAGGACTGCCCACTCCCAGCCACCCCCACCCTAATAAGAGCCGGAAGAAGGGTGCAAGACCCACTGGTCCAGGAGAAACTTCTACGCAGGAGGATGATGAAACCATCCAGGTCAGCTGGTTGGCTGTTGTTCTTAAAGCTCTTCAGGGAAGGAGTTTCCGTGGCCTCCCAGGGCAATTCCTCCCCCCACCCCCCCCCCATCAACAAATCAGTCATATTCAGTGAGCATCTACTGTGTGCAGAGCACTGTACTAAGTGTCAGGGAGAGCGCTAATCATTCTGGGATTTGTTTAGACTGTGAGCCCACTGTTGGGTAGGGACTGTCTCTATGTGTTGCCAATTTGTACTTCCCAAGCGCTTAGTACAGTGCTCTGCACATAGTAAGCGCTCAATAAATACGATTGATGATGATGATTTGTTTAGTGCTTACTGCATGCTGAGCACTGGAGGAGATACAGGATGATCAGTTTGGACACAGTTCCTTTCCCACGTGCGGCTCACAGTGTGAGCAGGAAGTAAATGCAAGAGGGCTGACGAGAAGCCAGTTCTTCTGACTCCCAATTCTGTGCTCTTTTCACTGGAATTAGTGCACATGGTGCCCGCTCTCAAGGAATTTACAATGTTGCAGGGAACCCAGATACCAAAATAAATTACAAGTAGGAGGAAGCAGTATAGTATATAGCTCCGAAGTGCAACAGGGGTATGTGAGTACCCAAGCAAAGAGGGTGGAGGCAGAAATAGAGAGAAGCCTGCTAAACTGAAGTGTGCTCGTAATAGAAACCCATCAGGCTCAGAGGAAAATGTTTTTATTGTTTTTAGAGTAGCTGTGAATGAGAGGAGCTTCTGTGCCAGAGCAAGAGCAATTTATTAATGCAGAAGAGCTGCGGTAACCACCAGAGCCCAAACGTGGTTTGGGATTTTTATAATGGGTGATGGGAATGTTTTATTATGGGGTTTTTTGTTTGTTTTGTGGCCAGAAAGTAACTGTATATTGCACATCTAGGCAAAATGGATAGGAATGCCTTCACATCTAAGCGAAGCAGGAGATAATCATCATCCGCATCATCTCTGCTACAGAAAAACATGAAATCTCTGCGTGTTCTGGGCCTGTAGGGGCAGCCGTATGGGGCCAGCTTCAGAAAAGTCTGCGTCTCAAGACTCCACTTGGACAACCGCAACCCGTGACAGCCCTGAGGGCAAATGAAGAACCAGGCAGGGCTGGGACATGGCCCATGCTGGCGCTGAGTGGAAAGGAGGAGCCAGGTGAGTAGCGGGACAAAGGTGACATGAAAACTTGTGAAGGGTTCCATATTTTGGAAGTTTTCCCTGACTAACTGCTCATCTCCCCACCCTGTTCTCCCTCCTATGCACTTGGGTCTGTGTCCTCTAAGCACTTTGCTACCCCACCCCAAGCTCCCCAACTCTTATGTATATATCAATCAATCCGGTATTTATTGAACGTTTACTGTGTGCTGAGCAAGATACAAACTAATCAAATTGGACACCATCCCTGCCCTACATGGGGCTCACAGTCTTAATCTGTGCCAGGCTCTCAGCAGCCTCTCCTATAGCACCATCCCAGTGACCTGCAAAGATCAGTGATTATTTCCTTCCTTTTCGTGTTTCCTGGGGTTATTGTCACTATCCTCCTCACTACTGATGTTTTCTTCCTTCTACCTCTCGTAGGTCGATTCCTTGCCTGTGGTCCCAAACTCCCTTCACAGACTACCCTGTAGGAAGTCCCCCTCTCCATCCCCCCCATCCTACCTCCTTCCCTTCCCCACAGCACCTGTATATATGTATATATGTTTGTACATATTTATTGCTCTATTTATTTATTTTACTTGTACATATCTATTCTATTTATTTTATTTTGTTAGTATGTTTGTTTTGTTCTCTGTCTCCCTCTTTAAGACTGTGAGCCCACTGTTGGGTAGGGACTGTCTCTATATGTTGCCAATTTGTACTTCCCAAGTGCTTAGTACAGTGCTCTGCACATAGTAAGCGCTCAATAAATACGATTGATGATGATGATGAAGTGGGGAGAATGTCACTTTGGGATCTGGAGGAGAGGGAAAGGTGTCTTTGGTTCTTTCCTGTCTTGTAGCATTTAGCTCCATTTGCCCAATTCCCCAAGAACTGGAATAGCACTCACATTGATAACTGTAATCAATCAATCGTATTTATTGAGCGCTTACTGTGTGCTCTGCACGCAGTAATAGTTGAAGCCCAGATCCTGGGGGGAGGAGGAGTATGCGTGCGTGCGTGTGTGTCTGTCTGTCTGTGGTGTTTGGTTGTGGGGGTGGGGGAGATGGTGAAGGCAGTGCAGTGTCCATGGGTTGGAGTTGGAAAAGAAGCAGCGTGGCTCAGTGGAAAGAGCCCGGGTTTTGGAGTCAGAGGTCATGGGTTTGAATCCCGGCTCCACCAATTGTCAGCTGTGTGACTTTGGGCAAGTCACTTAACTTCTCTGTGCCTCAGTTACCTCACCTGTAAAATGGGGATTAAGACCGTGAGCCCCACGTGGGACAACCTGATCACCTTGTAACCTCCCCAGCGCTTAGAACAGTGCTTTGCACATAGTAAGCGCTTAATAAATGCCATCGTTATTATTATTAAAGGTACGTGTGGGCAGTCATTGCTGTCTGCAAGCTCAACAGTGTTTTTAGAATTTAGTATCTGAAGAGCAGATAAGCAGTGTGGCCTAGTGAAAAGAGCATGGGCTTGGAAGCCAGCGGTCATGGGATCCTCATGGGGTTCTAATCCCAGGTCTGCTTTTTTTTAATGGTATCTGTTAAGCGCTTACTAGGTGCTAGGCACTGTTCTAAGAGCTGGGGTAGATTCAGGCTTATCAGGTTGAACACAGTCCGTGTCCCTCATGGGGCCCACAGTCTTAATCCCCATTTTACAGGTGAGGTAATTGAGGCACAGAGAAGTTAAGTGACTTGCCGAAGGTCACACAGCAGACAAGTGGCAGAGCCGGAATTAGAACCCAGGTCCTTTTGATTCCCGGGCCCCTGCTCTTTAATAATAATAAAATAATAATAATAATAGTAATAATAATAGCATTTGTTAAGCACTTACTATGTGCAAAGCACTGTTCTAAGTTCTGGGGGGGCGATACAATGTGATCAAGTTGTCCCACATGGGACTGACAGTCTTAATCCCCATTTTACAGGTGAGGTAATTGAGGCACAGAGAAGTTAAGTGACTTGCCGAAGGTCACACAGCAGACAAGTGGCAGAGCCGGAATTAGAACCCAGGTCCTTTTGACTCCCGGGCCCCTGCTCTTCAATAATAGTAATAATAATAATAATGGCATTTGTTAAGCGCTTACTATGTGCAAAGCACTGTTCCAAGTGCTGGGGGGGGATACAATGTGATCAAGTTGTCCCACGTGGGGCTCACAGTCTTAATCCCCATTTTTACAGATGAGGTAACTGAGGCTCAGAGAAGTGAAGTGACTTGCCCCAGGTCACACAGCAGACTTGTGGCGGAGCCGGGGTTCAAACCCACGACCTCTGACTCCAAAGCCCGGGCTCTTTCCACTGAGCCATGCTGCCTGGCATTCTCCAGCACATCCAGTATCTCTCACCCCTAACCAAGGCAGGGAGGCCTGGCCTCCTCCTGCATGGATACTGGTTTCGTTCTCCATCCGGAAAACAAGGCACTAGGAAAGCAACAGCTCAGTTTAGCCTTCGGTTGCTAAATGAAGCCTGGCCGAGTGCCCCTGGGCATTGAGCTCTTCCTAATCACCGATGACCATGGGCTGAGGAAGATGTGTCATTTCAACCAACCCATCCCTGTGTTTCGGGAGGAAAGGCATTGGTTAAGGCAAGCCACAGGGAAGGGAGAGGGGAGATGCCTGTTTCTAGGGATTAGATGGAAAGGAGACTGATTGAAAACAAGCAAGCAATCCCCAGGGTTTGAAAGTATTTCTGTGGAAAACGTGTTCAGTGCCAAGCAGCAGAAGCTGATGATTCAGAAAGTTCAGGGGGGAGTAAATGGTCTGTTTTTGCAGGGAACACACATGATCTGTCACCAGCCTCTGGGTGCTTTCTCCAAACTTCTTCCAAGCTTCCAGCAGCCACCAGTTCAGCCAGATCCAGGAGTTTTTCTGCGTGGTGAAATCACGCAACGTGCAAGGGTAAACGGTGAGTCGCATTTTGTGTGTTTATAAAGAACAGAGTGGAACCAAGGGGCGGAAAAACGTGACCCTTTGAAGCTGTGTTAATTGCTCAGCCCTGTTTTCAGAAAAGGAAGAGGAGGCTGGAAGTGGAGGGTGGGGTCTCAGGAAGGGCCAGGGTTGAGGAGGGGCTCTCAGGGTGGGGGTTACATCAATTAGGCCGGCCTGGATTAGGAAACTATTCAGGGCAGTACAATGATGCGTTAACCAATGCTGTTTCTGTAACAATTAGCCTGTAACTTACTTCATACTTTTTCACCAAGGATGGTATTTCATCATTAGTCTGAGCTCCGGGATGAGGTGGGCATCAGTGGGGCAGGCTGTCGGGAAGGCACTTGTGGCAAGGACGGGGATCATCATCATCATCATCAATCGTATTTATTGAGCGCTTACTATGTGCAGAGCATTGTACTAAGCACTTGGGAAGTACAGATTGGCAACATATAGAGACAGTCCCTACCCAACAGTGGGCTCACAGTCTAAAAGGGGGAGACAGAGAACAAAACCAAACATACTAACAAAGTAAAATAGACGGGATATGTACAAGTAAAATAAATAAATAAATAAATAGAGTAATAAATATGTACAAACATATATACATATATACAGGTGCTGTGGGGAAGGGAAGGAGGTAAGATAGGGGGGATGGAGAGGGGGACGAGGGGGAGAGGAAGGAAGGGGCTCAGTCTGGGAAGGCCTCCTGGAGGAGGGGATGCGCCTAGGAGGGAGACAGACGTGTCACTCCTCTGCTGCCAGCCATGGGGCCCTTCAGCCCTTGGTTTCTCCTCTGGAGATCCCTGACAGACTCCTGCTCTTTCCCTGGCTGCCAGCGGCTCCGGTCAGACGGAGAAGAGCTGCTCTCAGGGCCTGAGCTTCAGGCACTGTGGATGCGAGGCCCACGGGTTGAGCCCACAATCAGAACTTTCCAGTTGTTGATACACAAATGCACAAAGCCCCCCCTCCCAGCTCTAATAAGAATAATTAGGATAGTTGCTAAGCGCTTACCACGTGCCAAGCACTGATCTAAATGCTGGGTTAAATGCAAGGAAATGAGGTTGTCCCACGTGGTGCTTCCAGTCTTCATCCCCATTTTACAGGTGAGGTACCTGAGGCACAGAGAAGTTAGGTGGCTTGCCCAGGGTCATGCAGCAGATGAGTGGTGGAGCTGGGATTAGAACCCACTTCCTCTGATCCCAAGCCCGTGCCCCGGCCGCTATGCCATGCAATAACCACAGTATTTGTCAAGCACTTACTGTGTGCCTGGCACTGTACTGTGCGCTGGGGCAGATACAAGCAAATTGGGTCAATCAATCAATCGATTGTATTTATTGAGCGCTTACTGTGTGCAGAGCACTGTACTAAGCGCTTGGGAAGTCCAAGTTGGCAACATATAGAGACAGTCCCTACCCAACAGTGGGCTCACAGTCTAAAAGGGGGAGACAGAGAACAAAACCAAACATACTAACAAAATAAAATAAATAGAATAGATATGTACAAGTAAAATAAATAGAGTAATAAATATGTACAAACATATATACATATAAGTCCCTTTCCCACATGGGGCTCCCAGTCTTAATTCCCATTTTACAGATGAGGGAACTGAGGCACAGGGAAGCGAAGTGACTTGCCCAAGGTCACACAACAGACGAGCGGCGGAGCGCAGATTAGAGCCCGGGCCCTTCCGACTCCCAGGACTGTGCTCAGTCCACAAGGCCACGCTGAACCTATTAACTCATAAACCTATTAGCTTGTACCTACCTCAGTGCTTAGTAAAGTGCTTGGCGCATAGTAAGCGCTTAGCAAATACCGTTATCGATTAAAAAACAAAACAAAACAAAAAACCCCCTCAGCAGAAGCCAGGAGAGGAGTAGGGGAGGACAGTTACCCCTGCTCTAGGTTTGACATTTGATCCGGATGATGGGGGTATTTCAGAGGAAGTAAACTGGGGAACTGAAATTGAACACTGCTGAGCCTGCAGGTGTGGAAGAGGGGAGGGGATCGCTGCCTGGAGCCGAGTTGGCGGAAGGGAAGAGAAGGAAAAAAAGGAAGGAGTTGGGGTCAGGAAAGAAGAACGCCAGTTACTCTTTTAGTGCTTCCTCTTACCATAGCTCCTCGTGCAAGAGGTGCAGCCGGGGCTGACTGTTCCTGTTGGGTTTTCCATTCTATTTTCATTTTGAGGCTTTGAGGGTTGTATAAGCAGTCAGGGTGGCTTGACATTGACACGGAGCCTGTAGCTCTCGTGGGAACCAGGCAGCTCTCTGTCCATCCTGCTGGGATCCCAAGTAGTCTGGGTCCGGCAGTAGTCTCTGGATGGTCCAGGAGGTAGGTGGCAACTGCTTCCCTTCACATGGCAAGCGCCTTTCCTGCCAGCGACAATTGGCTTTCACATCTATCTGCCTGCTTCTTCCGAGACCCGTTCCACGAGGATTTTTCTAGTAGGGGAGACAGGGAGGCAGTGCCTCGTAGGAAAGGAATTCAATCCTTCTCCTGGAAGTTGATAGACTGTTTAGGCACCCAGACAGGCTCTATAGTCAGCAACACGATTGTCATGCAAATCACACCCCTGTCGCATTACTCCTAGACCCTGGTGAATTGCATCTTGTTTTGGGCTGCAGAAACGCCAGTGCTCTGCTTGTGTACTCAGAATTAGCCGCTTCTCTTTTGGGGAGATGGGAGAAGCAAGGTCTGTTGGGGATCGGGGATTCCAGCCTGAGGAAGTAAAGGAAAAGGGAAGATGCAAGCCAATTCAGTTGCTCCACAATGGTGAGGGCGGCAACACAGAAACGTTAGGCAGAAAAGGATGAGTTTGCCCCAGTTATCAAATTATCAGCCTCAGGAGGAGCAGCTCAGTGAAGGGTGGAACGGGTACAGAACTGCACTCCCAATCCGGGGAAGGGCTCATGTGAATAATGTTGACCTTTAAGACCTTCAGGAACATCAGATCCAAATGTAGAGCCTGGGGCTTTAGGGAATAATAATCATTCATTCATTCATTCAGTCGTATTTATTGAGCTCTTACTGTGTGCAGAGCACCGTACTAAGCACTAATAATAATAATGATAGTATTTGTTAAGCACCTACTAGGCGCTGGGTGAAGATGAGTGAGGAGGTAGAAGAAAATGTAGATAATAATGGTGGTATTTGTTAAGCACTTATTATCCCAAGCATTGTAGTAAGTGCTGGGGTTGATCATCAGGTCAGACACAGTCCCAGTCCCATATGGGACTCACAGTCCGAGTCATGTTGGAGATTTACAGATTCGGTTGCCCAGGCATTTTCCTTCTCTCCCTGCATTGCCATGGAGAGTAGAGAATTGTTAGGTTCTGATCTCATGACAAAATGTTTTCCGATTCCTTGTGAACAGTTACAGGAAGCTTGTAAATGACCAGAGGGCAGTGGCACATATGCTACCAGTTGCTTCTTGGACTTAATTTCATCTCAGCTTGGATTTGTTTCCTTTCACTACTGTCACCACCTCTGGTCGACTAAAGCCCAAGGAAATTCCCCCCAGGGAAGTGTGAGAAGAGAGAACCCTTCCCTTGGAAAACAGGCTAGACAGCTCTGTTTGAAAATGTAGGGGCAGTTCTTCAAGTATTGGAGATCAGCACATCAAAAAGCCAAGGAAGGAAGCTGTAAAAAGTCATCCTCCCACCCCTAGCCTGCAGTTAAGCCAAGCCATCCCCACTGGAGTGTGTGCTTGGATTTTGAGAGCCTCTGAGGAGATTTTCCCAAGAGTGGGCCCCAGGGTCTCTGTTAAAACTCGTGGGAGTCCTGCCTGGCTCATGAGATGGCACTTCACCAGAACAGAGATAAAGAGAAAACCATATCAGGTGGAAGAAGTGTTCTGACTTGGAATTTTACTTGGACCTGTTTGTACAAAGGCTCCTAAAGCCTGAGTCCGAGGAGGGTTCTGAGCCCCTTGGAAAGTTTTGCTACTGGGTAAGGTGCAGGGCATGGACTTTGGATGATGGGATTAGGACCCCACAAGCCACAGTGAGATGCAAGAGCAGTTGGAAACGGGCAGGATGGATTCCGGAGTGGGCTGTGCAGTGTTTAGGACAGTGCTCTGCACAAGGTAAGCAATCAATAAATACAATTGACAGAAGGTAGAGCCAGGGCTTATTGTGAGCCCTCTCTACCTGTCCTGTTCCAACACAAATAAAGGAAGGGAAGGCATAGCCTAAGAGGAAGGACAATAGGGAGATTGTCACCTGGCGACAGCCCTCAAGTCTTGTGACCGATGTCCTGTTGAGGATCACGAGCGTAGGTTTCCCATCTCAGCTAAGGGCCAAGCAAGAGGAAGTGGCTCTGTGTGGCAGCGTGAGGGATTTGGGTCAAAGGGAGAATTTCCCAGCAGTGTGGGGCGCAGGGCCAGGGAAGCTAGGGAATCATTCCCCTGCTCCAAGGATCTTTACCCTTGAGGATTTAGCCTTGGGGGTCGGGAGGAGCAGGAGGCGGGGGCATAGGTGGTGTTGGGGGTGTGTGTGTGTGTGTGTGTGTGTGTGTGTGTGTGCGCGCGCGTATGATGGTTTGGTGAGTGGCTGCAGAAGGCCTGTGGGGTGTCACGTGGCTAAGTTACGACTAGTCTCAGGATAAATAAATAAAACGTATTTATTTTACTTGTACATATCTATTCTATTTATTTTATTTTGTTAGTATGTTTGGTTTTATTCTCTGTCTCCCCCTTTTAGACTGTGAGCCCACTGTTGGGTAGGGACTGTCTCTTTATGTCGCCAACTTGTACTTCCCAAGCGCTTAGTATAGTGCTCTGCACACAGTAAGCGCTCAATAAATATGATTGATGATGACGATGACTCCCCAGTCACTCAAATTGTCCTTGTCTTTCCAAAAGCTGAAGCTTTAACCAGTACAGTTCTGGACTAATGTTCAGTTATCAGGCCTAAGCTAGCAAGTGATACCGCTCTCAACTTAATTTTCCAATTGACGTTTCCATTTTCCTCATTTTTCTACCCAGTGTGCAATATCTGGGACAGCTGCACCCAGACCAAGATTAACCCTGGCAAGGCTGGGCTGAAGTTGGACTGCACTCGACCGGATGATGTATATGCTAGACAAAGAAGCAGACAACAGAAATAGGAAGGACAGCTTCTCAGGCAGAGGATGGCAACCCAGCTGCATAACAGAGTAAGTTGGGGCAGAAATTAAAATTATTTTTCCTCTTTCCACACTTGAAGGTTGGAAGACCACTTGCACAAACCAAGGCTTTTGGTTTATGTGTTTTCTCTCCCTAAACCGTTTGTGCATTAATTTGCAGATTTTGAGAAATTTTTAGTTTCAGAAAAGTACATTGTTCAGGTGTGGAACCATGCTGTAGATGCAGGCTTTTGTGAGGGATGCTAGGACGATGCGTGACAATTTAACTGGGACATTGATTCCTAAGGGCTTCCTGGGGCAGCAGTGGGGGCAGAGCAGAGGTTAGGACTGGAGGTAGATGGAAAAGTTGGCAATCCAGTCTTGGGGATAGGCCAACGTCACAAAATTCCCAGGGAGACAGAGGGTAAGACTGGGAGTCCTAAAGCAGACCTACCGGTGTCTACTGGGAAAAAGAAGTTTGCTCCGTTTCAGTTGGATTTTGTTCAAAGATGGCTGTTTCCAGTGGAAAAGTACTCTGGGGCCTAAGCTCATTTTGCTTTATAGTTGATGAATGTCCAGTCCTGACTCCACAGAGGGCTAGTGCTGAAGCCTCTGGAGGCCCCCACCATTCCTTCCTCCCCCTGCTCAGGGGCCTGGGATCTGGGTTAAAGAGGATGGAATTCACAGACAGAATTTAAGAAATAGCAATCTTCAGTGCAGCAACAAGCAAAAATTCCTTCATGCTGTATTAACTGTCCCCCCCGCCCCCCCGTCCAGCTAGGGAGAGTTTTACTGATCTGTATCTGTTGTCTGTGGGACCTATAGCATGTGCCAGTAAAGACAGTTTCTTGCTGCCTGTGAGCTTTTGCTCATCACAGTGCCCCACCCTACAGGGTTTTCTACTTCATGCCTCCTCAGGGACACTGTGGGAATTAGTGAAGTAATGAGGTGGAGGGACCCTATGAACTACACAAGCCTTCGGCTTGGCCTTGTTTCTCTCATCCTGTGGTTGTTGTTAATGGTATTTAAGCACTTACTGTGTGCCAGGCACTGTAGTACGCGCTGGGGTAGATTCAGACTAACCAGGTTGGGTACAGTCCGTTTCCCACATGGGGCTCACAGTCTTAATCCCCATCTCCTCCCCCTGGCCTGGAATGCCCTCCCTCTGCACATCCGCCAAGCTAGCTCTCTCCCTCCCTTCAAGGCCCTACTGAGAGCTCACCTCCTCCAGGAGGCCTTCCCAGACTGAGCCCCCTCCTTCCTCTCCCCCTCACCACCCCCTCCATCCCCCCGTTTTACCTCCTTCCCTTCCCCACAGCACCTGTATATACGTTTGTAACATATTTATTACTCTATTTATTTTACTTGTACATATCTATTCTATTTATTTTATTTTGTTAATATGTTTGGTTTTGTTCTCTGTCTCCCCCTTCTAGTCTGTGAGCCCACTGTTGGGTAGGGACTGTCTCTATATGTTGCCAACTTGGACTTCCCAAGCGCTTAGTGCCGTGCTCTGCACACAGTAAGTGCTCAATAAGTACAATTGCTTGATTGATTTTACAGAAGTGGTAACTGAGGCCCAGAGAAGTGAAGTGACTTGCCCAGAGTCACACAGCAGACAGGTGGTGGAATCGGGATTAGAATCCAGGTCTGTGCTCTAGCCACTAGGTCATGTTGCTTCTCTAATTGGCCAGGCTTTAGGACTTTGTAAGAATCCCAATTGAGGCAAAGGCACCTAGCTGATGAGATGAAAGGGGCCACTAGCAAACCAAGCTTATACTCAAGGCCCAAAGCTTGCCACAATAGAGAGATTCCAGCCCCTCTTCTTCTCCATCCCACCTAGCAAATGGGCTTCTCTGCTCAGCCTGCGCAGAACGCACCTGGCCCAATGACCATATTGTGTACTGCTGCTGCTACACTAACACAGCCCCATGATGGGAGGACTACCATCATCATCAATCGTATTTATTGAGCGCTTACTATGTGCAGAGCACTGTACTAAGCGCTTGGGAAGTACAAATTGGCAACATATAGAGACAGTCCCTACCCAACAGTGGGCTCACAGTCTAAAAGACTATGTTTTTCTCTGTTAAAATCACAGGAGAGGGAAGAAATCAGCTCTGCGGCATGGACTTGAGGAGACACTTGTGGAGTCGGGATTTTTTCAGAACCAAAGGCTTTGGGGAATACGGACTTCACAGAAAGCGTGCGGGATGAGAAGGTTTGCCCGTAGGAGGGAAGGAGGTGGAAGGGGCCGGGATCCCGTGGCAGGGGGTGGGAGGGTGGGCTTCTTGACTTGCGCTCCCTGAAACGTCGGGTGCTCTCGGGAAATCGCTCACTCCTCCGCTACCACTTGGCTTTCGGCTGTTGAGGGGAAAAGAAAGTGTTTTTGAAGTTGGGAATTTTCCTCCTTAAATCGTTTTTATTTGGGTGCAGTCAGTGAAGACTGAATGAGGCTGGTGACTTAGGACACAAACAACAGGTGAAAAGTGCTTAAGGAATATTGCAACAAAACATTTAACCCTTCCTCTGCCCTGATCTTACTTGCATACGTTCTGGCTGCTTCTAAAACAGGTTTTATAGCAAATGTCATGGATCCAGATTAGTGCTGCATAAATACAAACACTGATACTGTACTTTAGACACTTCTATCATATAAACTCTACCTACTTTAAAAAAAAACTCCAGAGAGCACAGTCCGAGTCCTTTCCCTTTATATATATATATTTTTTAAATAGGATTCTTTATTTTTTAACCTTTTTTTTTTTTAATCCACAGTCCTATCCCGCTGCATCTTCAGTCTGGCTCAGGACGGAAACCGTCCACAGCCGAGAGGAGTGTCAGACCCCTGCAGAAAGAGCTCTCTCCCAGTACCTTTTTCTTACCAGAAATGGGAAGGGGATCAGTCCATTCAGTCCCTCGACGGATCACTTTGCACGATCCATCCGAAACCACAGCCCAGGAGATAGTATAAAGCAGATTTTAGAAGCAAATTTACATAATCGACATGCTTTTTGTTGGGAGGCAGCTATTTGCTCGTATTGTAATTCAGTGGGCCGTGTACAGAACTGTCTGGTGTCCCGTGTCGTGGAGCGTGTGTTGAACCCTGGGGGGCAAGGGGGTAGGGCTTGTTGTATTTTCTACTGGTCTTGGCAAAGCCCCGGGTCTCATTTAAAAGCGCCGCTACGGGGCAGCTGGTCACCCCGCCATCGAGTCTGACACACTGCTGCCGTGTGGATAGATTTGGGAAGAATGTCCTCCCACAGAATGGACCCGTTGTAGGCAGGCTAAGGGTCGTCTTCCATCAGTGGAATTTCTGTAAATTCAAAAAAAGAGTAGTTGGTTTGGGGCACTAGAAAACGAGTCAAGCTACCTTAAGGACGCGTGCTGTAGGGATTACACTGCATATCGGTGAGACTGCGATATATCTACAGCTGGGAACGGCCTTCAACCCCGTCGCTCAGTGGGGCTGTTTGAGGGCAGGAGGGAAAGCTGCCGAGAGCCTGCCCGTAGTTCGGACCGTCCTTGGGAGGAGGGGGAAGAGGAAGCAATCTAAAATGCTCTCCCCGATTCCTGGGAATGGGCCAGCAGACAGGGCTATAGCGGTTGCCGTCCTCGGGCACCTGGGGGAGGAGGGCACGTGAGGTGCTCCGGGCACTTACCGTCCGCAATGTCGATGCTCAGGCTGGAGGACGCCGTCTCTCCCACGGAGCTGCTGGCCGCGTCCGTTGGCTCAGCGTTGGGACAAGCTCCCCTCACCTGGCCCAAGGAGGATGAACGTAAGGTCCGGAGTAGCTCCGAAGAGCCCGGGATGCTGCCGAGGACTTCAAAGTCCCTGGGCAAGTCCGTGCCCCCTGGGCCTGGGTAGGCTGGCGGGTTCTGGTCGTCGGTTTGCGAGAGGCCACCCTGGCCCGCACAGGACAAGTAGCCTGGCACTAAGGCATTCAAGCCACTGCTCACAGCTTCGTCATAGGAAGGCAACATGACGGGAACGCCGTCCACCACCACAAAGTCCGGGTCGCTGCTGGAACTCCCCGGGGCGCCCCTGCACCCAACGGACACGGGTCAGTGACTCGGCACCCGACCTTGGCCCCGACTGCTCTGGGGAGAGGCCGAAACCTGGGCAACAGGCAGGTGGGTGGAGGGGGTTGCGTGAGGCTGAGCTAGCCAAGAGGTTGAGCCTCTGGCCCATTACGAGGGACAGGGACAAAGCCAGCCGGCCCGAAGCAGATCAATGACTCTCTGACTCTGCACGGAGGAAACCGGGAGGCTCCTCTCAGTGATGGATGGGCAACTTTCTGCCTCAGAGGGGTGGCTGCTGAGGCCAGGGGGAGTGCAGTGTGCAGGCTCTTGCACCCCCGCTGCAGCTTGCCCTTAGCCTTCTGTTGGAGTTGCAGTTGTGGAGCAAATTGGGTTTTCTGTCCTTCTGTCCTCCCATCACGCCCTCCCGTTTTCCATTTCACTCATTCTTTCTTCCTCCCAGTTCCCCAACCAGTCTGACTGACCCTTAGAGAAAATACCTGTGTCACTGGCCTCAATCTACGGGTGTTTCCTTGCAGGAAAAAAACACTAATTCTCTATTGCTGCAGGCCTGGAGTTCTTCTCCAACCCACCAACCTTTGCAGAGGGGAGAGAGAAGCCCTGCCCCACCAAAGAGATACCCACATCCCTTCCCCACTACGGGACCGTTGGAAAGGCCGAGGAACAGCTCTGTGAGACCGGTGAAGAACCTGATGATGTCTCTTAAAAGTAACGTACCTTAACTGCTACTGCTTTTTAAAATTAGGTGATTTAAAAATACTGATGGTATTTATTAAGTACTTACTCTGTGCTGAGGTACTGGAGTAGATTACAAAGTTACCAGACTCAGTGACCAACCCACATGGTGGTTTAGAGCCTGAGGGAACGTGTATTTTTGTCCCCACGTTACAGATGAGGAAACTGAAGCGCAGAACAGGTAAACCACTTGCCCAGTGTCACACACAACAGTTGCCCACGTTGTTTCTTCTAGAGTCCTCATGTATGTACCTGTCACCGGTACCCACTAACCCCCCTTTTTTTTAATGACATCCTTGTACCTTTCCCCAGTGCTCTGCCCAAAGTCAGCACTCAACGGTGCACTAAATAGTAATCCATAGTCACGGAAGCATGGGGCTATTGTGAATACCTGAAATCTTCAGATTCTGCCCCAAAGTGCCATGTTTTTACTGGCAAGGGTTTCCTAGCCAAGCCATTTGGATAGTCAGCCTGGACAACAGTGGAATCCATGTTGTTCCCTTAATTATGCATGCATCATAATCTCTCTGAACACTATGATCCCTTTTGTGAAAGAAAAGAAACTGTGATTCCCATGCAAAAAGGTAAGTCTAAGGGGTACTGCTGTATGACCTTGGACAAGTCACTTTGCTTTGCCTCAGTTACCTCACCTGTAAAATGGGGATTGATACTGTGAGCCCCATGGGGGACAGGACCTTTGTCCAACCCAATTTGCTTGTGTCCACCCCAGCACTTAGTACAGTGCCTGGCAAATAGTAAGCGCTTACCAAATACCATGATTATTATTATTACAGTTCTTTTCTGTCTCCAAGCAAGGAGAATTGGAGGACTTACTTCTACATCAGAGTCCCATTCTCCTTACCCCGCTGCTTGAGGCCCTTCCAACCACCAACCTCCCTTCTGTGTTCTGGTTCCCCATTCTCCTCACTGTGCCTGGGGAGTTCATCCACTTGCCTGGCTTCAGCTACCACCTCTGTGTGGATGATTCTCAGCTCTTATCTTTCTAGCCCTGACTTTTCAACCGACCTGCATCTCCTCTCGCCTCTAGGACTTCTCAACTTCCAGTACCCTCCTCCCATTTCAGAAACCCGTCTCATTCGCCCTTCCACCTAAACTGCTGCCATCTTGGTACAAACTCTGGTCTTACTGTGGCTAGATTACTTTCTGCCTCTCCCCCATCTACTCTAAACTACACCTTGATGCAAGGATCATCTTCCTGAAGCATTGCTTTGTACGTATCTCTCCCAGAAAAGGCAAGAATAGACCTAAGCCTTCTCTGACAGATAGGTAACCAATGTAATTTTAAAGAAGCTCAGGGAAGGAGATTTAAACAACTTCACGCTGTGACTTTTACTAGAAGCAGCATGGCCTAGTAGAAAGAGCACAGGACTGGCTTGCCTGCCCTGTGATTGTTTTCCCACCTATAAAATGAAGATTCAACACGTGTCCTTCCTGCTGTCAGCTAATTCTGTTGCATTGTACTCTCTCAAGCACTTAGTACCATGCTCTGCACATACTAAGCACCCAATAATTACCATTGATTGACTGATCAAAACCCTTCACTGATTTCTTGACTCTTATTCAAAAAATCTCCTCACCCTATGGCATCAAGTCAACCACCTGGTCCCGCCTTACCTATCATCTACTCTCTTCTTCTGCTATTTTCCAACTCTCTATCTGTACGCTACCCAAACCAACCTTCTAATTGTACTTCCCTTAAGCTGTTCCCTAAGATTGGAACGCCTTCTCAGATTTAAAGCCCACCTAAAATCCCACTTTTTCCCAACAAGCCTTGTCGGTGTTTGTTTACCCAGAGCGGTGTCAGACATTAAGAGAAGCAGCGTGGCTCAGTGGAAAGA